>NC_140989.1:165242897-165406671 GCF_052327205.1 Somniosus microcephalus | reverse complement strand
GGGGCCTAATCTTTCCAACTGAAAAGCAAGCGGCGGCCATTGTTTGTGATACAACACACTGACAGGTCAGGACCCCTTTTTAAATAAAAAGATTGGTGAGGTTGTAAAGTGTATGTTATAGAAAGATTTACCAGAAATGTTTCTAAGTACTAAGTTTCATGCTTCCCCACCCCTTGCTCCCCCACCTGTCAGTGCAGGGGCCCGAGGCCTAGGCTTCTCCAACGGCCAGCAGCGCAACCCCAGTCCCAGGCTTCTGGCCCAGACAGGGACCAACACTGGGAAGAGGGTCTGCTGGCTTCCCCCCCTCCCTTTCCCCCCCCCCCACCTCCCTTCCCCCCCCCCCCCACCTCCCTTCCCTCCCCCCCCGCCCCACCTCCCTTCCCTCCCCCCCCCCGCCCCACCTCCCTTCCCTCCCCCCCCCCCCACCACCTCCCTTCCCTTCCCCCCCCACCTCCCTTCCCTTCCCCCCCACCTCCCTTCCCTTCCCTTCCCCCCCCCCCCACCTCCCTTCCTTCCCCCCCACCTCCCTTCCCTTCCCCCCCCCCACCTCCCTTCCCTTCCCCCCCCCACCTCCCTTCCCTTCCCCCCCCCCACCTCCCTTCCCTTCCCCCCCCCCCACCTCCCTTCCCTTCCCCCCCCCCCCACCTCCCTTCCCTTCCCCCCCCCACCTCCCTTCCCTTCCCCCCCCCCCACCTCCCTTCCCTTCCCCCCCCCCACCTCCCTTCCCTCCCCCCCCACCTCCCTTCCCCCCCCCCACCTCCTTCCCTTCCCCCCCACCTCCCTTCCTTCCCCCCCCCCCACCTCCCTTCCCTTCCCCCCCACCTCCCTTCCCTTCCCCCCCACCTCCCTTCCCTTCCCCCCCCCCCCACCTCCTTCCCTTCCCCCCCCACCTCCCTTCCTTCCCCCCCCCACCTCCCTTCCCTTCCCCCCCCACCTCCCTTCCCTTCCCCCCCCACCTCCCTTCCCTTCCCCCCCCCCACCTCCCTTCCCTTCCCCCCCCCACCTCCCTTCCCTTCCCCCCCCCCCCCACCTCCCTTCCCTTCCCCCCCCCCCCACCTCCCTTCCCCCCCCCCCCACCTCCCTTCCCTTCCCCCCCCACCTCCCTTCCCTTCCCCCCCCCCCCACCTCCCTTCCCTTCCCCCCCCCCCACCTCCCTTCCCTTCCCCCCCCACCTCCCTTCCCTTCCCCCCCCCCCCACCTCCCTTCCCTTCCCCCCCCACCTCCCTTCCCTTCCCCCCCACCTCCCTTCCCTTCCCCCCCACCTCCCTTCCCTTCCCCCCCCACCTCCTTCCCTTCCCCCCCCCCACCTCCCTTCCCTTCCCCCCCCCCCACCTCCCTTCCCTTCCCCCCCACCTCCCTTCCCTTCCCCCCCACCTCCCTTCCCTTCCCCCCCCACCTCCCTTCCCTTCCCCCCCACCTCCCTTCCCTTCCCCCCCACCTCCCTTCCTTCCCCCCCACCTCCCTTCCCTTCCCCCCCACCTCCCTTCCCTTCCCCCCCCACCTCCTTCCCTTCCCCCCACCTCCCTTCCCCTTCCCCCCCACCTTCCTTCCCTTCCCCCCCACCTCCCTTCCCCTTCCCCCCACCTCCCTTCCCTTCCCCCCCCACCTCCCTTCCCTTCCCCCCCCACCTCCCTTCCCTTCCCCCCCCCACCTCCCTTCCCTTCCCCCCCACCTCCCTTCCCTTCCCCCCCCCACCTCCCTTCCCTTCCCCCCCCCCCACCTCCCTTCCGCCCCCCCACCTCCCTTCCCCCCCCCCCCAGCTCCCTTCCCCCCCCAGCTCCCTTCCCCCCCCCCCAGCTCCCTTCCCCCCCACCTCCCTTCCCCCCCCCCCCACCTCCCTTCCCCCCCCCCCCCACCTCCCTTCCCCCCCCCCCCCACCTCCCTTCCCCCCCCCCCCCACCTCCCTTCCCTTCCCCCCCCCACCTCCCTTCCCTTCCCCCCCCACCTCCCTTCCCTTCCCCCCCCCCACCTCCCTTCCCTTCCCCCCCACCTCCCTTCCCTTCCCCCCCCACCTCCCTTCCCTTCCCCCCCCACCTCCTTCCCTTCCCCCCCACCTCCCTTCCCTCCCCCCCACCTCCCTTCCCTTCCCCCCCCCACCTCCCTTCCCTTCCCCCCCCCCACCTCCCTTCCCTTCCCCCCCACCTCCTTCCCTTCCCCCCCACCTCCCTTCCCTTCCCCCCCCACCTCCCTTCCCTTCCCCCCCCACCTCCCTTCCCTTCCCCCCCACCTCCCTTCCCTTCCCCCCCACCTCCCTTCCCTTCCCCCCCCACCTCCTTCCCTTCCCCCCCCACCTTCCCTTCCCCCCACCTCCTTCCCCCCCCCACCTCCCTTCCCTTCCCCCCCACCTCCCTTCCCCTTCCCCCCCCACCTCCCTTCCCTTCCCCCCCCACCTCCCTTCCCTTCCCCCCCCACCTCCCTTCCCTTCCCCCCCCCCCACCTCCCTTCCCTTCCCCCCCCCACCCCATCCCCCCCCCACCTCCCTTCCCCCCCCCCCACCTCCCTTCCCCCCCCCACACCCTTCCCCCCCCCCCCACTCCCTTCCCCCCCACCTCCCTTCCCCCCCCCCCACCTCCCTTCCCCCCCCCCCCCACCTCCCTTCCCCCCCCCCCCCCACCTCCCTTCCCCCCCCCCCCCACCTCCCTTCCCCCCCCCACCACCCTTCCCCCCCCCACCACCCTCCCCCCCCCCCCCCACCTCCCTTCCCCCCCCCCCCACCACCCTTCCCCCCCCACCTCCCTCCCACCCCCCCCCACCACCCTCCCCACCCCCCCCCCCACCTCCCCCCCCCCCCCCCCAACCCCCCCCCCCCCCAACCCCCCCCCCCCACCTCCCTTCCCCCCCCACCACCCTTCCCCCCCCACCTCCCTTCCCCCCCCCACCTCCCTTCCCCCCCCCACCTCCCTTCCCCCCCCCACCTCCCTTCCCCCCCCCCCCACCTCCCTTCCCCCCCCCACCTCCCTTCCCCCCCCCCCCACCCCCACCCCCCCCACCTCCCTCCCCCCCCCCCCACCCCCCCCACCTCCCTTCCCCCCCCCCCCACCTCCCTTCCCCCCCCCCCCACACCTCCCTCCCCCCCCACCTCCCTTCCCCCCACCCCCCCCACCTCCCTTCCCCCCCACCTCCCTTCCCCCCCACCCCTCCCCCCCACACCCTTCCCCCCCCACCTCCCTTCCCCCCCCCCACCCTCCCCCCCCCCCACCCCCATCCCCCCCCCCACCTCCCAACCCCCCCCCCCCCACCTCCCTTCCCCCCCCACCTCCCTTCCCCCCCCACCTCCCTTCCCCCCCCCACCTCCCTTCCCCCCCCCCACCCCCTCCCCCCCCCCACCACCCTCCCCCCCCCACCTCCCTTCCCCCCCCCCACCACCTCCCCCCCCCACCCAACCCCTTCCCCCCCCACCTCCCTCCCCCCCCCACCACCCCTCCCCCCCCCCACCTCCCTTCCCCCCCCCCCCACCTCCCTTCCCCCCCCCCCCACCTCCCTCCCCCCCCCCCACCTCCCTTCCCCCCCCCCCCACCTCCCTCCCCCCCCCACCCCCCCCCCCCCCCACCACCCTTCCCCCCCCCACCTCCCTCCCCCCCCCCCCCCCCCCACCTCCCTCCCCCCCCCCCCCCCACCTCCCTTCCCCCCCCCACCTCCCTTCCCCCCCCACCTCCCTTCCCCCCCCACCTCCCTTCCCCCCCACCTCCCTTCCCCCCCCACCTCCCTTCCCCCCCCCCCCCCCCACCTCCCTTCCCCCCCCCCCCACCTCCCTTCCCCCCCCCCCCACCTCCCTTCCCCCCCCCCCCACCTCCCTTCCCCCCCCCCCCCACCTCCCTTCCCCCCCCCCACCTCCCTTCCCCCCCCCCCACCTCCCTTCCCCCCCCCACCTCCCTTCCCCCCCCACCTCCCTTCCCCCCCCCACCTCCCCTTCCCCCCCCCCACCTCCCTTCCCCCCCCCCCCACCTCCCTTCCCCCCCCACCTCCCTTCCCCCCCCCCCACCTCCCCCCACCTCCCTTCCCCCCCCCCCCCACCCCCCCCCACCTCCCTCCCCCCCACACCTCCCTTCCCCCCCCACCTCCCTTCCCCCCCCCCACCTCCCTTCCCCCCCCACCTCCCTTCCCCCCCCCACCTCCCTTCCCCCCCCCACCTCCCTTCCCCCCCCCCCCACCTCCCTTCCCCCCCCCCCCACCTCCCTTCCCCCCCCCCCACCTCCCTTCCCCCCCCACCTCCCTTCCCCCCCCCACCTCCCTTCCCCCCCCCACCTCCCTTCCCCCCCCCCACCTCCCTTCCCCCCCCCCACCTCCCTTCCCCCCCCACCTCCCTTCCCCCCCCACCTCCCTTCCCCCCCCCCCTCCCCCCACCTCCTTCCCCCCCCCCACCTCCCTTCCCCCCCCCACCTCCCTTCCCCCCCCCCACCCTCCCTTCCCCCCCCCCCACCTCCCTTCCCCCCCCCACCTCCCTTCCCCCCCCACCTCCCTTCCCCCCCCACCTCCCTTCCCCCCCCCACCTCCCTTCCCCCCCCACCTCCCTTCCCCCCCCCACCTCCCTTCCCCCCCCCACCTCCCTTCGCCCCCCCCACCTCCCTTCCCCCCCCACCTCCCTTCCCCCCCCCCACCTCCCTTCCCCCCCCCCACCTCCCTTCCCCCCCCACCTCCTTCCCCCCCCCACCTCCCTTTCCCCCCCCCACCTCCCTTCCCCCCCCCCCCACCTCCCTTCCCCCCCCCCCCACCTCCCTCCCCCCCCCCCCCACCTCCCTTCCCCCCCCCCACCTCCCTTCCCCCCCCCCACCTCCCTTCCCCCCCCCACCTCCCTTCCCCCCCCCACCTCCCTTCCCCCCCCACCTCCCTTCCCCCCCCACCTCCCTTCCCCCCCACCTCCCTTCCCCCCCCACCTCCCTTCCCCCCCCACCTCCCTTCCCCCCCCCACCTCCCTTCCCCCCCCCCACCTCCCTTCCCCCCCCCCACCTCCCTTCCCCCCCCACCTCCCTTCCCCCCCCCTCCCTTCCCCCCCCCTCCCTTCCCCCCCCCACCTCCCTTCCCCCCCCCCTCCCTTCCCCCCCCCACCTCCCTTCCCCCCCCCACCTCCCTTCCCCCCCCCCCACCTCCCTTCCCCCCCCCACCTCCCTCCCCCCCCCCTCCCTTCCCCCCCCCCTTCCCCCCCCCCCCCCCCCCGCGCACCCCCTTCCCCCCCCCCCGCGCACCCCCTTCCCCCCCCCGCGCACCCCCTTTCCCCCCCCCCGCGCACGCGCTCGCTCTCTTTCTCCCCCTCCCCCCCGCACCCCCTTCCCCCCGCACCCGCACCCCCTTTGCCCCCCCCCCCCCGCGCACCCCCTTCCTCCCCCCGCACGCGCTCGCTCTCTTTCTCTCCCCCCCCCCCCCCCCCCCCCCCCCCTCAGTCGCTCTCTCTCTTCCAACAAGAACATGCCCTCGAGAAAGCCTCGGCACCGCCGGGTACTCCAGCTAGTACGCAATAAGTAACAAGTACAGAACGCACTGAAGGCCGATAATGTCATCCTGATGTAAAACCAGGTCAACCGGAGAAGAATTTAGGAGGATATTTAGTTCAACCTACATCTCCAGATAGGATGAGGGAACTATTCACAGTGTTGGAGTACAGTCAACTACCAGCAACTCATGTTCCATGAGTGTAGTGTTAGCTTTCAGAAGGAGAGGGTTCGTGGATTTCAGTGTGGCCTCTTCAGTATCTTCTTATTTTGTGCTTTGAATATGTGGATAATGTGATTGAATCTGTGCCTGAAAGGCCATGTTGCATTTGAGTATTAGAAAATCTGAGTGTTTCCCATGTTTGCTTAGAAATTGGCAACAAATTGCCAACAAACATAAATTTCTTGGATTCTTTCAGGTACTGCTGCCAAGTCAGATATGCCTCCTGGTCAGTATTCTGTTAGGGTTCGTTTGTTTCTAAATTGAATGACAAATGCCAGGTTGTGGGAATAGCCTTCGGCACTTCAATGCTATTGACGCAATTGTTAGAATTGGCAGTACTGTTGTAATTTGTAGGTGTGTTGCCTCTACATACAAACCATAACAAATTGTGCAAACGTTGCTGGTGTTTTAAATCAAACACATGCATGGGTCTTGAGGTGTAGGGATTTGAGGTAAAAGAAATAGAATCTTGCCCAAATAAAAGTAATACTCTTTCATCAACAACCGCTCACCTACAGAGAACTTTGGGGAGGAGGGGCGGGGTGAGAAAGAATAGTGAATACAGCAAAATAACAGTAGTTATATAGTTTTAACCTCTTTTATAAATGGTTGTACGATTGTTGTCTTGACTTTGCAGTTTGAGGTGTTCAGTCCATATTACTAGTGATGTGTTCTCGGTCAGAAGGATTCAGGTAATATCTGTCATGGGATCAGATTCTGTACATCAGGATGCTGAGGTATACACTTCTTGAGCAACGAAGGTCCGAAACCTTAACATGAATTGCAGGGAAAAATATCTCAAGAATGGATTTAAGGAGTATGCCCCTGGAAAAAGCACAGTTTGACAAAGGACAGCCAGCAAGGATTTAGGAAAGGGAACTGGTACTTAAAGAACTTCTCAAAAATGAGTCTGTCTTGGTGGAAAGGGGAATGCAGCAGTAGATGAAAACTCCACTGTCTGCCATAGTTGGAGGGGTTCCCTTCTCCCCCAGAAGCATAATGGAAAATTTATGAAACAAGAATGCTATTATAATACTGTAATTTGATGATGGTGGTGTCAGATTTCTGAACAAGTTGAAGTTGGCGAGGTGGAGCTGGGGAGGCCACCAAAGAGGATGTTGGCAAAGCCATGTCCAGAGGTGACAAACGTGTGGATGATGCTTTCCGTGGCAGTGGGTGGGGTATGTTCGGGACAGAGATGGGCCATGTTTTAGCGGTAGAGGTCGGCAGCCTTGATGAGTTTGGCTAGCAGTATGCTCGGGTTGTGTACCATTAGGTTGAGCTTGGGCAGTCCCAGGAAGGAGATGCAATCGGGGCTACTTTTTGGCGGGTGTCAAACAGAATGGCCTCGCCAAATGCTGAGCTGCAAGTAACTCTGTCTCATCCATAACTTCATCAGCAGTGTGACAGCACAGTGCCAGTCCTGAATGAACTGGTGCTGGAGAGGTGAAGCTTGGTATCCTTAGCATACAAGTGAAAAGCTAAAACCCCCCAAGGGAAAACATATAAATGAGGAATGGGCCCAAGGAAGGAACCTTGTGGCACACTAGCAGTGACTACGTGAGTAGCGGAGGATAAACCATTGAAGGAGAGTCCAAAACTAGGGGCCATAATTATATGATCGTCACTAATAAATCCAATAAGGAATTTAGGAAAAATTCCTTTACCCGGAGAGCGTGGAACTCGCTACCACATGGAGTAGTTGAGGCGAATAGCACAGATGTATATATCACAAGGTGAAGCTAGATAAGAACATGAGGGAGAAAGGAATAGAGGGATATGAAGTAGGGTGGGAGGAATTGAAGGGTTCCCTAAACCTCTCCTCTTTTAAGGCGCTCCATAAAACCACCTACTTTAACCAAATTATTAGTCATCCATCCTAATATCCTCCTTTGGTTTGGTGTCAATTTTTGTCAGATTACACTCCTGTGAAGTGCCTTGAGATGGTTCCCAATATTAAAGCTGCTATATAAATGCAAGTTGTTATTGTTGCCATGTTACGACTCTGAATAATTGTGCCTGGAATACACAAGATGGCAGGACGATGTTCTGTTCATCTTGCTACAAATTCTGCTTTAGATATTCTCTCAATGCAGGAGTGTGCCCATACTGACCAGTGACAGTTAGGGCAAATTTAACACATTTCAGCAGAGCTCCTTCCTCAAAGAAGAGAAATAGGAAACCATGATGCCCTGTTCCAGTCAGCAGGCTAGATACATGCTTTTGATGGCCATCTGCATGTTATCACTTCCAGTATAAGTAATTGGACAGTGTGTGCGTTGTCTGAACTCGGTAATGTTAGTGCTGTACGTTCTCTGAACTCGAACGTGTTAGTGCTGTACGTTCTCTGAACTCGAACGTGTTAGTGTTGTATGTTCTCTGAACTTGGTAAGGTTAGCACTGTGTGTTCTCTGAAATTGGTAGTGTCAGCTCTGTGCACTGTTTAATACTGTAGTACCGATGAGGATGTGGAAAGTAGGCTCTGATATTGCTGATTTGTATGAATATTTGGGCAGAACAAAGAATTTGAAAGAGAACAGCCAAATTCAGAAAGATTGAATCCATTTGGCCAATGCAGACATGCAGTTCAGTATACAGAGATGTAAAATTATTGGTCTGGGGGTTTGAGCTTGTTGAGTGCTGCAGTGATAGTGTACTGATCAGGACAGGGAGTCGAAGCTGCTTGTGTTTCAGTATAGCAGTAAACAGGGCTGGAAACGATCAATGTCCCCATAATTCAAAAAATACTTGTTTCTGTTTGTCTCTTTTTTTTCTCTCTCACTTTGACTTCTCTCCTCTCTTTCCCCCCCTCTCTTTCCTCTGTCTAGTTTCCTCAAATTCATTTGCCTCTCTGGGCAATCTTTTCACTGTATTCCTCACCCACCGTGTAAAGTAATAAATTTAAACTGTCCGTTCACTGTCCCTATTCTGAGCTCGAGTCTGTGGACAATTTGTGACTGCATGAAACATATTATATGGGTAGAGTTCATCTCTAACCTCTACGATATTGAACATATCAATAAGGTGTCTCTCAGCTGCCTTTTCTCCACTGCCAATATTCCCCATTTCTGGAGGCTGTCCTTGCAGTTCAGGTGCCAGTCTGTTTAGTTACCTTTCACTGTGCCCTCTCCAGTGCCAGGATCCCCTCGTACAGTTACCAGAATTTTACGCAGTAGTGCAGGCAGTGCTGGGCTGGAGCTTTGGGTAAGTTTATTTTCACTTGGTTTGACCTTTGATCTATCCCTCTGACCAGGTGCTGATCTATCCCTCTGACCAGGTGCCCGAAGGTATCTGCTACTATTTCAGGACTAACTTCAGCTCACAGTATGGTGCTCTCATAAGTTAATTACTGTTTTGTATATTGAAAGCCTCTCTACAAATAATATTTGGGTTTAACCTGTCTGCAGAGACCAAACGACATTGATATAGCTAAATGACTCTTTCAAAAGTATTAAGCATCTATTTCCGAACTGCCTTGTCATTAAAGGCAAGCAGTTACAAAGCATTTCAGAACATCATTTTTTGAAGTGATTGTTGATCAATTCTGCAAAAGGACTTTTCACAAGTTATCCATTTCTCCACAAGCTTAATTAGCACAAAAAGCTATTGGATATTCTTCTCTTTAGGATAGTGCATCAAGGTGTATTCCAAGTATAACACATTGTTTGCTTTGAAAGATGAGCATTCCAGTAGCTATAAGCTATTAATAGCAGTAAAATATTAGTTTGAGATTTTGCTGTTTCCGACCACTTTAGCATAGAAAATCAGATCTTAAATACATAATTGGTTCAAACTAATATTTATAATTTTTGTTTCCAGAGATCCTTTCATCATTTTTTCAGGAGGTCTGTCCTATGATACTGTAGGGAGAAGACCGTGCTTGACAGTGATGCATGGGAAGAGCACTGCAGTACTTGAAATGGACTACCCGATTGTTGACTTTCTCACCCTCTGTGAAACGCCATATCCAAGCGGTAGGTTTGCCCAGTTACAGGAAACTTTGTGTTATCCGGAGGCTAAATGTCCGGCAAGCTTGAGCCACCGGCAAAAATCAGGAGCCGTTTTGTTAGGTTTTTTTCTTCTCGTGGCTCTTTTTTCAACAGTCAGGCTCTGCAAAGTCTCTCTGAAGCTGTTGCTAAGCGACAGAGACGCTTCCAAGGTACGGCCGACTGTTTAGAAGCTGTTGCTAAGCAACAGTGTTTGTTGCCAGATACGGAGCTCAAAAGCTCCGTATGCTTCAACATTAAAGCTGGTTTGTCCGGCAGTTTTGAGGGAACGGCAACAACTCGGTGCCGGATAGCACAAAGTTTCCTGTACCCGGTTTGTACCAGCTGTGACAATTTTGCATTCTGCTATGTCTTCCTGCAATTCACGAAAATAAAAATCGGTCAAAAAATGTATTTGCTCTTCATAGACAAATTGCATTTGAAGTTTACACTTTGTGACTGAATCTTATTTGTGGAACATTCTGGATGTAAACTATTCACATAGGAAAGTAAAGGACGTGCATTTATATAGCACCTTTCATGACCTCAGGATGTCCCAAAGCGCTTTACAGCCAATGAGTACTTTTGAAGTGTAGTCACTGTTGTAAGGAAATGCAGCAGTTATTTTGCGCACAGCAACTCCTACAAACAGCAATGTGATACATGAACAGATAATCGGATTTTAGTGATCTTGGTTGAGAGATAAATATTGGGCATGTTACCTGGGAGAACTCCCCTGCTCTTCTTCCAATAGTGCCATGAAATCTTTTACGTCCACCTGTGAGGGCAGATAGGGCCTCGGTTTAACGTCTCATCCGCTGGATGGCACCTCTGACAGTGCAGCACTCCCTCAGTCCTGCACTGGAATGTCAGCCTAGATTATGTGCTCAAGTCTCTGGAGTGGGATTGAACCCATGACCTCTGATTCAATTGTGAGAGTTCTACCATTGAGCCAAGGCTGACATCATTATAAAAACTGATCACTTTGCCTGAGATTACTTATTCCAAAAAAAACTCGCTCCCTTCAGGTGAGCTTACAGTTCATTGCAATCTAGTCATTGATTTTTAAGTTTGGGCAAAGGAGGCCAAAAAAATAGTTGCTAAACTACCTATGGTAATACTAAAGACAGTGTTATCGTGGAACTTTCAACCAGTGAAATGCTGATTCATTTGTGAGTATGCTCAGACCTAAATTGACATGTGTGCCTTGCGGGAGGGAGAACTCTGCTAAGTGACTATTTCTGCAAGAACCAAGCTTGGCTTTTGATGGGCTGGTTGACATCTGTGCAGATGTTTGTGGGCTGGTGACATCTGTACAGATATTTGTGGGCTACACAGTCCCAGCTGCCTGACCAAGGAGGATCTTGGAGTAGAGGGCCCCTCACCGTGCGCTATAGCCACTGACGTGTGGGTCATCTCCCAATGGTGATGCCCTCACCATGGGATATAGCCACTGACGTGTGGGTCATCTCCCAATGGTGATGCCCTCACCATGGGATATAGCCACTGGAGTGTGGGTCATCTCCCAGTGGTGATGCCCTCACCGTGGTTAAACTGTCATCTCCTGTCACTGACAGAAGAATTCATTGACCATCAGTACCTGTGTTGAGAACAGATGTTGGCTTTTAAAAAACCGAACCTAGAATTCAGTAAAACTATCTTAGACATTGACGTAAGAAAACTACTAAGCACTTGGTTTGAGTATAAAACAAGGCTTTAATCAACTGTTTCACAACCATGAGCTCTAGTTACATCACTAGTTCCTGGTTACAAAAACGTCCTGAGCAAGCTGGGCCCACGCCTGAGTATTTATACTTTCCTTGGACGGCGCCACCAGCTGGCTACCCTGTGTTATCTCATGAGTAATTTCTACATGAATGGTAAGATTCATGACGGGCATACATTTTGCTCTTGTGTTTTACTCAGACCCTTAGTCAGATTACTGCCTGTGAATCATTCCTGAAGTATTTATTCTCAAGTTCAAATAAGTGCATTACTGGATGTGAATGCAGTGTTTTAGCTACTCTTGTTAGATAAAGATTCTTAGATTCACCAGTCTTGGAAAGTACTTTTGCCCCATAATGTAATAGTTTCAAACACATGCAATATTGTAGCACATTGTTCACTGATCAGAAGGTTATGTAATTTTTATGATCAAATCTGTAAATTAACACCAACAGCAACTTGTATTTATATAGCGCCTTTAACGTAGTAAAGCGTCCGAAGGTGCTTCACAGGAGCGTTATCAAACAGAATTTGACACCGAGCCACATAAGCAAATATTAGGTCAGATGGGTTTTAAGGAGCGCCCTAAAGAAGAGAGGTGGAGAGGTTTAGGGAGGGTATTCCAGAGCTTAGGACCTCGGCAGCTGAAGGCACGGCTGCCAGTGGTGGAGCGATTAAAATCAGGGTACACATGAGGCCAGAATTGGAGGAGCGCAGATATCTTGGAGGATTGTAGGGCTGGAGAAAGTTTCAGAGATAGGGAGGCACGAGGCTGTGGAGGGATTTGAAAACCAGGATGAGAATGTTTGAGCACGCCTTGATTTAATCGGGAGCCAATGTAGGTCAGTGAGCACAGGGGTGATGTGTGAACAGGACTTGGTGCGAGTTAGAATACGGGAAGTAGAGTTTTCAATCAGCTTAAGTTTATGGAGGGTCGAAGATGGGAGGCCGGCAGGGGGTGCATTGGAATAGTCAAGTCTAGAGGTAACAAAGGCATGGATGAGGGTTTCAGCAGCGGATGCGCTGAGGCGGGGCAGAGTCAGACGATGTTACGGAGGTGGAAGTAGACAGTCTTAGTGATGGCACGGATATGTGGTCGGAAGCTCATCTCGGGGTCAAATACGATACCAAGGTAGCAAACAGTCTGGTTCGGCCTCAGACATTTGCCAGGTAGAGGGATGGAGTTTGTGGCTAGGGAATGAGTTTGTGGCTAGGGAACGGAGTTTGTGGCAGGGACCAATGACTGGCTTCGGTCTTCCCAATATTTAGTTGGAGGAAATTTCTGGTCATTCATTACTGGATGCTAGACAAGCAGTCAGACAATTTTAGAGACAGTAGAGGGGTCTAGAAGGATGGTGGTGAGGTAGAGTTGGGTGTCATCAGCATACATGTAGAAACTGACACTCTGTTTTCGCATGATGTCACCGAGGGGCAGTATGTAGATGAGAAATAGGAGGCCAAGGATAGATCCTTGGGGGACCATAGGTAATGGTGTGGGAGCGGGAAGGAGAAGCCATTAGAGGTGATTCTCTGGCTAGATAAGATAAGTTAATCGATAAGAATGGAACCAGGCGAGTGCAGTCCCACTCAGCTGGACGACAGTGGAGAGGCGTTGGAGGAGGATGGTGTAGCTCACAGTATCAATGGCTGCAGACAGGTTGAGAAGGACAAGGAGGGTAGTTTATCATTGTCACAGTCACATAGGATGTCATTTGTGACTTTGAACTGTTTCGGTACTGTGGTACTAGCATCAAAGGGGGAGGCGAGGATGTGCTTGAGCAGATTGGTAGCTGCAGAAATGTCGTGGTGAATGGAGGGCCAAAGGCCAAAGGCCAGACAGTTGGGAATTTGAAAGTGCAGTTGTAAGTGAATTGGGAGAGTTTTTTTTCCAGGGACGAACACAGAAGGAAGTAGGGTTGGGAGCAGGAAGAGGGATATGGGTGGAGAGAGATACTAGCAAGTGATCAGAGATGGCCTTATCTGTGATTGACGCGATGGGAGTAGCGAGGCCACATGAGAAAGCAAGGTCAAGGAGGCTGCCGTGAATATGGGTATGGGAGTTTATATGGCGGGAGAGATTAAGGGAGGATAGGAGGGCAGTGAACGCAGAGGAGAGAGAGCATGATGAGTTGAAATCACTGAGGATAAGTCGTCGCTCGGTGCTGAGGGAGGAAAGCAGCGAAGCTATCTCGGTGAGAAATTTGGCGTACTTGTGTGGGCAGTAGAGAACAAGGATTTTGAATGAGAGGCGAGAGAGGTGGAACAAGGTGAGATGCTCAAAGGAGGAGATGGTGCCAGAGGAGTAGGGGGACAGACCAGGGTGTGATTTGGTGCTGAGAGCCATACCGCCACCATGGCAGTCTGGGCGGGGCAAATGGCGGAAGGAGTAGCCAGGCAGGGAGGCTTTTAAGGGGAAGGTGTCATCACCCCTAAGCCAGTTTTCGTCCATGCTGATGCAATCACCCTTCAATGTGACTTTTTACTCACTGCACTTTGTCGAGCAATTGTCAAAAATGCCTTCCTTTTTAAAAAGAAAATGTGATCTCAGATGTAGAAAGCGAGAGTGCATTAAACAAATTGTGTTCACTGTACCAGAGAACTGAGGTGAGCAATGCCAAGGTGAGTGGGTCACTCGTGTGTTTTGTAGGGGAAAGGGACAAATAATGTTCTACTGTACAATGTATTATAAGTATTATAATGTATTATAAAAGATGCAATAACAGAGCACTTGGAAAACAGTGACACGATCGGACAAAGTCAACATGGATTTACAAAAGGTAAATCATGCTTGACTAATCTACTAGAATTTTTTGAGGATGTAACAGGTAGAATAGATAAGGGAGAACCAGTGGATGTGGTGTCTTTGGACTTTCAGAAGGCTTTCGATAAGGTGCCGCATAACTGCAAAGTTAAAGCACATGGGATTGGGGGTAAGGTACTGACTTGGATAGAGAACTGGTTGGCAGACAGGAAGCAGAGAGTTAGAATAAACGGGTCTTTTTCCGAGTGGCAGGCAGTGACTAGTGGGGTACCGCAGGGATCGGTGCTAGGACC
This sequence comes from Somniosus microcephalus, assembly GCF_052327205.1. Taxonomy (NCBI): domain Eukaryota; kingdom Metazoa; phylum Chordata; class Chondrichthyes; order Squaliformes; family Somniosidae; genus Somniosus; species Somniosus microcephalus. Next base: position 165,392,257 of record NC_140989.1, on the reverse strand, counting down.
CCAGCTATTCACAATATATATATTAATGATCTAGACAAGGGAACTAGATGTAATATCTCCAAGTTTGCAGACGACACAAAGCTGGGTGGGCGTGTGTGCTGTGAGGAGGATGCAGAGAAACTCCAGTATGATTTGGACAGGTTGGGTGATTGGGATTAGAGTACAGGAGCAAGGATGTCTTGCTGCAGTTGTACAGGGCCTTGGCGAGACCACACCTTGAGTATTGTGTGCAGTTTTGGTTGCCTTATCTGAGGAAGGATTTTCTTGCCATGGAGGGAGTGCAGCGAAGATGCACCAGACGGCTACCTGGGATGGCAGGAATGACGTATGAAGAGAGATTGGGTCGATTAGGCTTATATTCGCTAGAGCTTAGAAGAATGAGAGGGGATCTCATTGAAACTTAAAAAATTCTAACCGGACTAGACAGACTAGATACAGGAAGGATGTTCCCGATGGCGGGGGAGTCCAGAATCGGGGGTTACAGTCTAAGGATAAGGGGTAAGCCATTTAGGACTGAGATAAGGAGGAATTCCTTCACCCAGAGAGTGGTGAACCTGTGGATTTCTCTACCACAGAAGGCAGTGGAGGCCAATTCATTAAATATATTCAAGAAGGAGTTAGATATATTTCTTAAGGCTAAAAGGATCAAGGGATATGGGGAGAAAGCAGGGACAGGGTACTGAATTTGGAAGATCAGCCATGATTTCATTAAATGGCATAGCAGGCTCGAGAGGCCGAATGACCTACTCCTGCTCCTATCTTCTATGTTTCTATTAAGTAGCGGGAGTGGCTGTGCTAGTGAAGGATTGTATTAGTGAAGAATTCTGTCGGCGCTGGAATGAAAGCATGACCCAGAGGGTTGCTTTGAGACAGAATCCATATGGATAAAGTTAGAAATAGGAAGGGAAGAGATAAAATTCTTGCTGTGCATCTCCCCCCACCCCCCCAGGGTAGTTCCTTGCTTCAAGGTGCTGCAGTATTGCCCAGGGCCACTTTCTATTGAGTCAGTCACTGCCCACCTCATATTTGTCCAACACGAAGTGTCTGTTGAGCTGTTCCATGGATTCCCAGCACCAGTGAGTGTTGTCTCCCTCTGCTGCTGCCCCTCCTCTCTACTTTATCTCTGTGTCCTGAACTGTCCAGCACTACCTTTTGGGTGGTCACATTCTGGAGAGTATGACCCAGAAACCGCTCGTCCTCTCTGCTACAGTGCAGCCAATTGCTCCTTGAGCAGAAATCTTCTGCTCCAATAGCTCAATTTTCTAACACTTCATTGCAAATGTGCTGCCCCTGCGTACACTGAGGATCACACATCGCACTCCACACACATCAAGAGTGTTCCCTGCGCTGACATCCCTTTGTGCCTAACTTTAAAAAATGTCGATAGTGTTATCTGGAACTCCCACTAGCACCAAACTCTTGTAAGAATCAAACTCCTCTTATTTCACACAAGTATTAGCTGTAGAAAAAAACCCTCTATTGAGCTGCATCTCTAAGGCTGAACTCCACACCCTTTTTTGCCCCTCCTAATCCCACCAAGAGCCAAAAAAAAACTCCAAACACTGCTTGGTATTGAAGAGATAAAATAAAGTAAATGAAAATAGTATTAAACTCAAAATACAGAAAATATACAAATGAAAACATTAATAATTAAGTCCCAATTGTTCCTGCTGAGACTGAACTCCACATTCTTCTGACCCCTCGCACTCCCCTGGCTTACCACTGCTCAAGATTTGGAATGCTGGAGAATTGTGGAAGGGGGAGGCTAAGTTAACGAGGACCATGCTTTTCTACTTTCAGTGGAAAAATTACAGAATTGGAATTCGAATTTTGCTGTTAGAAAATGTTAAAATTCCCAGATATTTACACTGTGCTTTACAAGTCCAATTCTTGTAAATGGTATGTTGGCCTTCGTAGCAAGAGGGTTCGAGTACAGGAACAAGGATGTCTTGCTGCAGTTGTACAGGGCCTTGGTGAGACCGCACCTTGAGTATTGTGTGCAGTTTTGGTCGCCTTACCTGAGGAAGGACGTTCTTGCCATGGAAGGAGTGCAGCGAAGATTCACCAGGCTGATACCTGGGATGGCAGGAATGACGTATGAGGAGAGATTGTGTCGATTGGGCTTATACTCACTGGAGTTTAGAAGATTGAGAGGGGATCTCATTGAAACTTATAAAATTCTGTCAGGCCTGGACAGACTAGATGCAGGAAGGATGTTTCTGATGGCCGGGGAGTCCAGAACCAGGGGTCATAGTCTAAGGATAAGGGGTAAGCCATTTAGGACTGAAATGAGGAGGAATTTCTTCACCCAGAGAGTGGTGAACCTGTGGAATTCTCTGCCACAGAGGGCGGTGGAGGCCAGGTCATTAAATATATTCAAGAAGGAGTTAGATATATTTCTTGAGGCTAAAGGGATCAAGGGATATGGGGAGAAGGCAGGGACAGGGTACTGAATTTGGATGATCAGCCATGATCTCATTGAATGGCGGAGCAGGCTCAAAGGGCCGAATGGCCTGCTCCTGCTCCTATCTTCTATGTTTCTATGTTTCTAATTCATCTGCAGACCAGTTTACCAAACGGATTGTATGCATGTATTTCTGATTTGTTTTATTTTTCATCTTTCCTGCAGATTTTCAGGAGCCGTATGCAGTCGTTGTCCTTCTGGAAAAGGACTTAGTAGTTGTAGATCTTGGACAAAATGGGTAAGACTGTGTTGGAAAGAACATTTGCAGTAATCTCTGGGCCAACAAAATTGCAGTTCCTCTAATAATATAGGCTCATAGAATAGTACAGCACAGAAGCAGACCATTCAGCCCATCGAGTCTGTGCCAGCTCTTTCAAAGAGCAGTCCAGTTAGTTCCACTCCCCTGCTCTTTCCCCAGATCCCTGCAATTATTTCTGCTTCAAGCATTTATCCAGTTCCCTTATGAAGGCTACTATTGAATCTGTATCCACCACCCTATCGGGCAGTGCATTCCAAATCCTAACCACTCATTGTGTAAAAAAGTTTTCCTCGTTGGTTCTTTTGCCAATCACCTAAATCTGTGCTGTCTGGTTATTAACCCTTCAGCCATTGGAAACAGTTTGTCTTTATTTAGAGGCATAGCAGAGCATCTCAGTCCCGCGGAATGCACATCTTGTGCCATGTGGGAACTCCATGATGCTTCCCGTGTCCTGGACAACCACATGTGCAGGAAGTGTTGTCAGCTGGAGGAGCTCGAGCTCCGGGTTTCGGAGCTTGAGCAGCAGCTGACGTCACTGCGGTGCATCCGTGAGGCTGAGAGCTTCGTGGGCAGCACATTTCAGGAGGTGGTCACCCCTCAGCGTGCGAGTGTGCAGGCAGAGAGGGAATGAGTGACTGTCAGAAAGACAAGGAGGACAAGGCAGGTAGTGCAGGAGTCCCCTGAGTGCCTCTCACTCGCTAACCAGTATTCAGGACTGAATACTGGTGAGGGCGATGGCTTCTCTGGGGAGTACAGCCAAAGCCAAGTCCACGGCATCATTGGTGGCTGAGGAAGATCGGGAAAGCAATAGTGATAAATTCGATAGTTAAGGGAACAGACAGGCGTTTCTGCAGCTGCAGCCGCAGCCATGATTTCAGGATGGTATGTTGCCTGCCTGGGTCAAGGATGCTACTGAGCGGCTGCAGAACATTCTGAGGGGGGGGGAGGGTGAACAGACAGAGGTCGTGGGCCATATCGGTATCAACGACATAGTTAGAAAGAGGGATGAGGCCCCACAGGCAGATTTTAGGGAGCTAGGAAAGAGATTTAGAAGCAGGACCTCCAAGGTGGTGATCTCCGGATTACTTCCAGTGCCACGAGCTAGTGAATATAGAAATAGCAGGATACAGCAGATGAATGCGTGGCTGGAGAGATGGTGCAGGAGGGAGGGCTTTAGGTTCCTGGGATATTGGGACTGGTTCTGGGGGAGGCAGGACCTGTACAGGCTGGATGGCTTGCACCGCAACAGAGCCGGGAGGGGTTTGCTAGTGCCGTTGGAGAGGGTTTGAACTAATTTGGCAGGGGGATGGGCACCAGGTTGTAGCATAAGAAAGGAGACACGAGGTGCACAAAGGATTGGGAGAGACAGATAGCACTAGAGTAAGAAATAGTATGGTATCAAGTGGGGTCAGACTAAGAGAGAATACAAGTGTGGCTCCTAAGGTTGTTGAGCTGCAGGCGCAAATACACATGAGAATATGATGTTGTGACGATAACTGAGACCTGGCTCAAAAAAGGGTAGGATTGGGTACTAAATATTCCTGGATACAAGGTGTTCAGGAAAGATGGGGAACGAAAGAAAGGAAGTGGGGTGGCAGTATTGATTAAGGAGGATATTACAATGCTGGAGAGAGAGGATGTCCAAGGGCAGAATCTATTTGGTTAGAGTTGAGAAATAGAGGTGCCATTACACTACTAGGTGCATTCTATAGGATGCCAACTAATGGGAGGGATATAGAGGAGCAAGTTTGCAGGGAAATTACAGAGAGGTGCAAGAACTATAGAGTAGTGATAATGGTGGACTTCAACTATCCTAATACAGACTGGGATAGTAATAGTGTAAAGGGTAGAGAGGGGGAAGAATTTCTGAAGTGTGTTCAGGAGAACTTTCTTGATCAGTATGTTTCCGACCCAACGAGGAAGGAGGCATTGCTGGTTCTGGGGAATGAGGTGGGTCAAGTAGAGCAAATGTCAGTAGGGGGACATTTAGGGAGCAGTGACCACAGTATCATAGGGTTTAGATTAGCTATGGAAAAGGACAGGGAGCAATCTAGAGTAAAAATACTTAATTGGAGGAAGGCCAATTTCAGTGGGTTAAGAATGGATCTGGCCCGGGTAAATTGGAATCAAAGATTGGCAGGCAAAACTGTAATCGAACAATGCACTGCCTTTAAAGAGGAGTTGGTTCAGGTACAATCGAGGTACATTCCCACGAGGGGGAAAGGTAGGGCAATCAAAGCCAGAGCTCCCTGGATGATGAAAGAGATAGAGAGTAAGATGAAGCAGAAAAAGGGGGTGTTTGACAGATGTCAGGTTGAGAATACAAATGAGAATCAGGCTGGAGATAGAAAGTTCAGAGGGGAAGTGAAAAAGGAATTAAGAAGGACAAAGACAGAGTATGAGAATAGATTGGCAGCTAACATGAAAGTGAATCCAAAAGTCGTCTGTAGGCATATAAATAGTAAACGGGTAGTAAGAGGAGGGGTGGTGCCGATTAGGGACCAAAATGGAGACCTATGCATGGAGGCAGAGGGCATGGCTGAGATACTAAATGAGTACTTTGCATCTGTCTTTACCAAGGAAGATGCTGCCAAAGTCATGGTGAAAGAGGAGGTAGTGAGATACTAGGGTTGCAAAATTCTGGGAATTTTTAAGAGGAAAATTTCCATGGGAATTTTTGGGAATTTATGGGAATTTTGAGTTTTTTTGCACACTGATTGTTTTTGTCTCTGACCCTTATATTATCTTTGTTGTCAAAATAGACATACTGTTCCATACAAATAAAAACAGGCTTTCAAAACTTTATTTAGGTTATAATTTTGAACTTTATTGAACCCCCACAAAAAAGACCCATCTAAAATAAAATAAAAAGAGCGTCAGCTTATTTAGCCTGTAATTTGTCCTTATTTTGTCCCTTTGAGTCTTCTACTCATGAGTCTTCTGAGTCTTCTACTCCTCATTGCTCCTTCTGATTCTCTGACTCTGGCTCTGATGTGTCCATTTCCTCCTCTGTCAGTGTCTAGCTGTGTGGTGGACACTTCTGTATCTGGCTCAATAAGTTGCAGGTTCGCCCGGATAGCCACCAGTTTCTCCACTCTCTTGTTAGTCAGCCTGTTGCGCACCTTTGTATGCGTATTCCCAAAAAGTGACCAGTTTCGTTCAGAGGCCGCTGATGAAGGTGGGATTTGGAGTATCACCGATGCAATAGGTGACAGGACCTCAGATGCACAAAGTCCCTTCCACCAGGTATGTGCACTGATATGCTTGCATGATTCCCATATCCCATCCCCATTCCAAAGACCTTGCTTGGTAGAGAACTTTGCCAGACTTCCCAGAACTTTGCCCACATCCAGATTGAGATGGTGTGAGAGGGTAGAAATCACACTGTAAACGCTGTTGATCTGTTCTCCAGAAAGTATTGGTCTCCCAACATGCTTTGGGTCCAGCATGTATGCTACAGCATGAATCGGCTTGACACAAAATTCTTGACGCGTCTGTATGAGTTGAACAATTGCCTTCTCCTCTGCTTTGAGCAGCAGGGATGTGGGTAGGGCAATGCTGATTTGTTCTTTTAAATCAGTAAAAAGCCTGAGAACATCTGACAAGACAGCGTCATCTCCTTCAATCTGAGCAATTGCAGATGCTACTGGTGAGAGTAGTTTAAGGCTGCTAACCACTCTCTCCCAAAACACATCATCCAGCAGTATTTTCTTGATGGTGGTTTCCATATCCCCAGACTGGGATATTGCCATTTCTTGCAGCGACTCCTTACCCTCCAGAAGGCTGTTGTACATTATGACAACACCGCCCCATCTAGTGTTGTTGGGCAGCTTCAGTGTGGTGTTCTTGTTCTTTGTCATTTGCTTGGAGTTGTAGGTTGCTGCAACTACCTGTTTTCCCCTGACATACTTAACAACTTGCTTGGCTCTCTTGTACAGTGCTTCCATGGTTCTCAAACCCATGATGTCCTTGAGGAGCAGGTTAAGCCCATGAGCTGCGCACCCAATAGACGTAATATGAGGGTAGTCCTCCTCCACTTGAGCCCAAGCAGCCTTCATATTCGCAGCATTGTCAGTAACTACTGCAAAGACCTTTTGTGATCCAAGATCGTTGATGACCGCTTTCAGCTCGTCAGCAATGTATGTGCCTGTATGCCTATTGTCCTTCGTGTCTGTGCTCTTGTAGAACACTGGGAGAGGAGTGGAGACGATGTAGTTTATGATGCCCTCCCCTCGTACATTTGACCACCCATCTGAGATAACTGCAACACAGTCTGCCATCGCTATCGTTTCTTTTAGCTTTCCTTGGACTCTGTTATACTCAGCCTCCAGCAAATAAGTAGACAAAGCATGTCTGGTGGGAGGACAGTATGCAGGGCGAATAACATTGAAAAATCTCTTCCAGTACACATTGGCTGTGAGCATGAGGGGTGAGCCTGTTGCATATACAGCTCGAGCAAGGCACTCATCTGCATTCTTCTGGCTATGGTTATCCATTGTGTCAAAGAACCTTCCAAGTGGGCCAGGAGTTGCTGATGATAAGGAGCCTGATGCTGAATGAGAACCATCATCTTCTTGAATGGAAGCAGAGGAACTCTGGGCTGACTGCTGTGAGCTTTGAGTGAAGTTGTTGCATTTGGATAAATGCTGCTGCATCTTTGTGGCATTCTTTACATATGGCTTTCTACAGTGTTTGCACATGTACACAGTCTTTCCATTAGCCTGGGGTAAAATGCTTCCACACATCCGACGGTAAACGTGGCATTGTTCTATGCAGAGAAATAAAGGGCATTCATCTCTGTGTCGAACTGCGGTCGATCAGCACGATTGCAACAGGGTGAGTGCATTTTTGCTGATGCTCCATGTGATGGAAGCATGACCTGTACACACACGACGCTACATCACCAATTGTGTATTATTTTGTATATTTTAAATTGAAGGACAACAGAGTTCAACAAGTAACTGGTTTATTTGGTATAAAATCTGATTTACTTACTGCATCATCACAACATCAGCAGAAAACAAAATGACTTCCCTCAGGACCCCTAACCTGGATCTTAAAAAAAACTATAGCAGTCTTACAGATGCCTGCAGGCCAATCACAATTCGATATGCAAATATTACAAATAGAGGGAGCTAATCGCTCATCCACTCAGCCAACCAATCAGGACACATTTGTTCACAGTCACACACAAAACTTGTAATTATTAAAACAAGCCAAGTAAGATGATAAACATATATTGATTAAGAAATTCCTTAATAATTAAGATTCCATCTCTGTTAGTAATTTTAAGAGAGGACCTGTGGGGGGAAAAAAAAGAAAGAAATACAAAAAAAACAATATTATGCTAGCATATGCTTTTTTGGGCAAAATTCCCAAGCTAAACTTCCCGTGGAAAATTTCCAGAAATTTACCGGAAACTTTCCACCCCTTTGCAACCCTATGAGATACTAATACAAAAGGAAAATACTGCAGATGCTGTTCTGTTTTTATTATAGTTGAGATACTAGCTGGGCTAAAAATTGATAAGTGGAGGTACTAGAAAGGCTGGCTGTACTTAAAGTAGATAAGTCATCAGGACCGGATGGGATGCATCCTATGATGCTGAGAGAAGTAAAGGTGGAAATTGCAGAGGTACTGGCCATAATCCTCCAATCCTCCTTGGATACGGGGGTGGTGCCAGAGGACTGGAGAATTGGAATTGTTACAGCCTTGTTCAAAAAAGGGTGTAAGGATAAACCCAGCAACTACAAGCCAGTCAGTTTAACCACGGTAGTAGGAAAGCTTTTAGAAACGATAATCCAGGACAAAATTAACAGTCACTTGGACAAGTGTGGATTGATTAAGGAAAGCCAGCACAGATTTGGTAAAGGCAAATCGAGTTTAACTAACTTGATGAGGGCAATGTGGTTGATGTGGTGTACATGGACTTCCAAAAGGCGTTTGATAAAGTCACATAATAGGCTTGCCAGAAAAGTTGAAGCCCATGGAATAAAAGGGACAGTGGCAGCATGGATACGAAATTGGTTAAGTGACAGGAAACAGAGAGTAGTGGTGACGAAAGGTCATCAACCTGAAACGTTAACTCTGTTTCTCTCTTCGCAGATGCTGCCTGACCTGCTGAGTATCTCCAGCATTTTCTGTTTTAATTTCAGATTTCCAGCATCAGTATTTTCTTTTTGTGTTGTTGTAGTAGTGGTGAACGGTTGTTTATCGGACTGGAGGAAGCTATAAAGTGGTGTTCTCCAGGGGTCGGTACTGGGATCACTGCTTTTCTTGATATATATTAATAACTTCGACTTGGGTGTACAGGGCACAATTAAAAAAATTTGCAGATGACACAAAACTTGGAAGTATAGTGAACAGTGAGGAGGATAGTGATAGACTTCAAGAGGACATAGACAGGCTGGTGGAATGGGCGGACATGTGGCAGATGAAATTTAACGCAGAAAAGTGCGAAGTGATACATTTTGGTAGGAAGAACGAGGAGAGGCAATATAAACTGAAGGGTGCAATTCTAAAGTGGGGTGCATGAACAGAGGGACCTGGGGGTATATGTGCACAAATCATTGAAGGTGGCAGGGCAGGTTGAGAAAGCAGTTAAAAAAGCATATGGGATCCTGGGCTTCATAAATAGAGGCACAGAGTACAAAAGCAAGGAAGTTATGATGAACCTTTTATAATAAAACACTGGTTCGGCCTCAACTGGAGTATTGTGTCCAATTATAGGCACCGCACTTTAGGAAGAATGTGAAGGCCTTAGAGAGGGTGCAGAAAAGATTTACAAGAATGATTCCAGGAATGAAGGACTTCAGTTACATGGATGGACTGGAGAAGCTGGGGTTGTTCACCTTAGAGCAGAGAAAGTTGAGAGGAGATTTGATGGAGGTGCTCAAAATCATGAGGGGCATAGACAGAGTAGATAGCGAGAAACTATTCCCATTGGCGGAAGAGTCGTGAACCAGAGGACACAGATTTAAGGTGATTGGCAGAAGAACCAAAGGCGACATGAGGAAAAACCTTTTTACGCAGCAATTGGTTAGGATCTGGAATGCACTGTCTGAAAGGGTGGTGGAGGCAGGTTCAATCGTGGCTTTCAAAAGGGAATTGGATACGTACCTCAAGGAAAACAATTTGCAGGGCTACGGGGAAAGGGTGGGGGAAGTGGGACTAGCTGACGTGCTCCTGCAGAGAGCCGGGACAGGCCAAATGGCCTCCTTCTGTGCTGTAACCAATCTATGATTCTATGATTCTGTTTACTCTATCTTAACCCTTCATGAATTTATAAACCTCTATCAAATCTCCTCTTCGCCTTCTCTGCTCTAAGGAGAACAACCCCAGCTTCTCCAGTCTATCCACGTAACTGTAATCCCTCATCCCTGGAACCATTCTAGTAAATCTCTTCGTACTCCAAATCTTCCCATTATTCCTAAAGTGTGGTGCCCGAAATTGGGCACAATACTCCATCTGGGGCCGAACTCGTGTTTTATATAAGTTTAGCATAACTTGTCTTTTGTACTCTATGCCTCTATTTATAAAGCCCAGGATCCCATATGCTTTATTAACTGCTTTGTTAAGCTGTCCTGCCACCTGCAAAGATTTGTGTACAAACACCAAAATTGTACCATTTAGTATGTATGGTCCCCCCTCATTCTTAGATAGATAAATAAAAGATAGGAGCAGGAGTAGGCCATTCGGCCCTTCGAGCCTGCTCCGCCATTCAATGAGATCATGGCTGATCATCCAAATTCAGTACCCGGTCCCTGCTTTCTCCCCATATCCCTTGATCCCTTTAGCCTTAAGAAATATATCCAACTCTTTCTTGAATATACTTAATGAACTGGCCTCCACCGCCCTCTGTGGCAGAGAATTCCACAGGTTCATCACTCTCTGGGTGAAGAAATTCCTCCTCATTTCAGTCCTAAATGGCTTACCCCTTATCCTTAGACTATGACCCCTGGTTCTGGACTCCCCGGCCATCAGAAACATCCTTCCTGTATCTAGTCTGTCCAGGCCTGACAGAATTTTATAGGTTTCGATGAGATCCCCTCTCAATCTTCTAAACTCCAGTGAGTATAAGCCCAATCGACACAATCTCTCCTCATATGTCATTCCTGCCATCCCAGGTATCAGCCTGGTGAATCTTCGCTGCACTCCTTCCATGGCAAGAACGTCCTTCCTCAGGTAAGGCGACCAAAACTGCACACAATACTCAAGGTGCGGTCTCACCAAGGCCCTGTACAACTGCAGCAAGACATCCTTGTTCTTGTACTCGAACCCTCTTGCTACGAAGGCCAACATACCATTTGCCTTCTTAACCGCCTGCTGCACCTGCATGCTTACCTTCAGCGACTGGTGTACAAGAACACCCAGGTCTCTCTGCACTTCCCCTTCTCCCAATCTATTACCATTCAAATAATAATCTGCCTTCCTGTTTTTGCCACCAAAGTGGATATCCTCACATTTATCCACATTATAGTGCATTTGCCATGTTTCTGCCCAATCACCCAACCTGTCCAAATCGTGCTGGAGTTTCATGACATCCTCCTCACAGCATACCCTCCCCCCCCCCCCCCCACCCCCAGCTTTGTGTCGTCTGCAAATTTGGAGATATTACATCCAATTCCCTCGTCCAGATCATTAATATATATTGTGAACAGCTGGGGTCCTAGGACCGATCCTTGCGGTACCCCACTAGTCACTGCCTGCCACTTGGAAAACGACCCGTTTATTCCAACTCTTTTTGCTTTCTGTCCGCCAACCAGTTCTCTATCCAAGTCAATACCTTGCCCCCAATCCCATGTGCCTTAATTTTGCACGCTAATCTCTTATGTGGGACCTTATCGAAAGCCTTCTGAAAGTCCAAATACACCACATCCACTGGTTCTCCCTTATCTATTTTACCAGTTACATCCTCAAAAAATTCCAGTAGATTAGTCAAGCATGATTTACCTTTTGTAAATCCATGTTGACTTTGTCCGATCCAGTCACTGCTTTCCAAGTGCTCTGCTATTACATCTTTTTTAATGGACTCTAGCATTTTCCCCACTACCGATGTCAAGCTTACCGGTCTATAATTCCCCGCCTTTTCTCTACCACCTTTTTTGAATAGTGGGGTAACATTAGCTACCCGCCAATCCATGGGTACCGTTCCAGAGTCTATCGAGTTCTGGAAGATGACCAGCAATGCATCTACTATTTCTAGGGCCACTTCCTTAAGTACCCTGGGATGTAGATTATCAGGCCCTGGGGATTTATCGGCCTTCAGCCCCATCAATTTTCCTAACACCATTTCCCTACAAATACTGATTTCTTTCAGTTCCACCCTTTCATCAGGCCCTATGTTCCCCGGCATCTCTGGGAGGTTATTTGTGTCCTCCTTTGTGAAGACAGAACCAAAATATGTATTTAGTTGGTCTGCCATTTCTTTGTTCCCCATTATAAATTCCCCTGATTCTGACTGCAAGGGACCCACGCTTGACTTCACCAATCTTTTTCTCTTCACATATCTATAAAAGCTTTTACAGTCAGTTTTTATGTTCTCTGCAAGCTTACTCTCATATTCTATTTTCCCTTTCTTAATTAATCCCTTTGTCCTCCTTTGTTGAATCCTAAACTGCTCCCAATCCTCAGGATTATTGCTTTTTCTGGCCAATTCTTCCTACCAAAATTTATCACCTCCCACTTTTCTGCATTGAATTTCATCTGCCATGTGTCCACCGATTCCACCAACCTGTCTATGTCCTCTCAAGGTCTATTACTATCTTCCTCACCGTTTATTACACTTCCAAGTTTTGTGCCACCTGCAAATTTCGAAATATGGTAGTTCAGTTTAAATAAAAATCATTCAGTCAAAGAAGGTACATATTCCTGCCGTATCTGGTCACTATTGTACTTTACGGTAACATTTTTGATGTCCAGTCGTGGCAGGACTGGAGATGATTGCTTGTCAAAAAGAGGCGCCTGACTGAGGTTAACTGAAGGGCCTGAGGAAATGGGAACTCTAGCAGGGAGACATCTCCTTTTAGAGGAAAAAAAGTCATGTTTAACTTTAAATGGAAGTTAAATACAGAATACTCTCGAGGAATCCTAGGCCTTTAGATATCAATCCTGCCTACCAACCATCTCACCATATCCCTCAACGCCACATACCCACCATATCCCTCAACGCCACCTAAATTGATGCTGACTTTTAACAAAAATACAACATTCGAACTGAGGCAGCTCCTTCAGTTGCTGACTTTATCCTTGGTTGGGGGATTTTCACAATCTTGGGCTGCCATATCGCAATATGATCACTCACGTGATAGGTTTGACATCACATTTCATGCAGCAACATGGACTTAATTGTCTACCCGTTCTTCAACTGAGAGCTGGATATTTTAAAATGGCCGTCTGATAAATGATGATGGTCCCTGTAGGCCTCATTAAAACTCAATAGAAATGGTTTGGACAGAGTACAATACACGTATTTTGTTAAAGGATTAATTAGTGGAAAGAAGCGGAACACTTCAATCATCTGTGGGTGAATCTTTAGCAATATGCTCCTTTCTAGCATAACTGGGTGCTATGGGGTAGTCACTGTGTACCCTCTTTGCCTAATTCATGACTTAAGTTAATAGACTCATCTGAAAAGTCCTAATTAAAATGACAGGTGCTGTACTATTATAGGAAGTTAATTTTTGCCTGTCTTTTTAATGAAAATCTTGTTGCCACTGTTTATTTTAATACTGGTTAATGTATGTTGATGCCTTTGTCTTCCAGCTACCCTATATTTGAGAACCCATACCCTTTGGATATACACGAATCGCCTGTCACCTGCTGCGAGTATTTTGCTGACTGCCCTGTTGATTTAATTCCTGCACTTTATTCTGTTGGGGCAAAGCAGAAGCGGCAAGGATACAGTAAAAAGGTTTTTAATTTATCTTTTGAAATGTAAAAGCCACATAATTTGTTCGTGCTACTATGCTTTTTCTCTATTTTCAAACTCTTCGCGAACGCAAGTTTACGCAGAATTTCCTTGCTATTTAGAGTATGGTGTACACCACACCATTAATCTGTTCCTCTTGGGAGAGTAGTGACTCTGCTCAGTGTGACCTCTGATCCTGCTGCTTATGTGAATAGGCACACCTCTGTACATTTCTGGCATTACTCATGTCATCTTCACAGTTCAGTATTTAGAGCCTCTCTTTGTTAAATGGTTTGTTTCCAAAATTACGTTGCTCTTTAAATTGTGTGCCTTAAAATAGCATAGGGCATTTACACCTAGTCCATTTATGGTCTCCATGTTGGAGAGAAAAAGTGGTATTTGAACAATGCATAGATTTTATATCATTGATTTCTGCAAAGAAGCTGTAAGCAGGAACAGGTATCTTTCCTTGAAGCATTAATGCATTGACCACCTGTGTGTCATAGAGTTATACAGCACAGAAAGAGGCCCATCGCGTCCGCGCCGGCCATCGAGCCCTATCTAATCTAATCCCATTTTCCAGCATTTGGTCCGTAGCCTTGTATGCTATGGCATTTCAAGTGCTCATCCAAATGCTTCTTGAATGTTGAGGGTTCCTGCCTCTACCACCCTTTCAGGTAGTGAGTTCCAGATTCCAACCACCCTCTGGGTGAATTTTTTTTTCCTCAAATCCCCTCTAAACCTCCTGCCCCTTACCTTGAATCTATGCCCCCTTGTTATTGACCCCTCTACTAAGGGGAAAAGTTCCTTTCTATCCACCCTATCTATGCCCCTCATAATTTTGTACACCTCAATCAGGTCCCCCCTCAGCCTTATCTGCTCCAAGGAAAACAACCCAAGCCTGTCCAGTCTTTCTTCATAGCTGAAGCGCTCCAGCCCAGGTAACATCCTGGTAAATCTCCTCTGCACCCTCTCCAAAGCAATCACATCCTTCCTATAGTGTGGCGACCAGAACTGCACACAGTACTCCAGCTGTGGCCTTGCCAGCGTTTTGTACAGCTCCATCATAACCTCCCTGCTCTTATATTCTATGCCTCGGCTAATGAAGGCAAGTATCCCATATGCCTTTTTAACCACCTTATCCACCTGTTCTGCTGCCTTCAGGGATCTATGTACATGCACACCAAGGTCCCTCTGATCCTCTGTCTTTCCTAGGGTCTTACCATTCATTGTGTATTCGCTTCTCTTGTTAGTCCGTCTAAAATGCATCACCTCACACTTTTCAGGGTTAAATTCCATTTGCCACTGTTCCGCCCATCTGACCAACCCATCTATATTGTCCTGTAGTCTGAGGCTTCCCGCCTTGCTATTTACCACCCCACCAATTTTTGTGTCATCTGCGAACTTACTGATCATACCTTTTACATTCACATCCAATGTATCCAAACTGTATCACAGTATGGTATGGCAGCTGTAGCTACTATGACCGGAAAGCCCTGCAGCGGGTAGTCAAAACTGCCCAACGCATTACCGGCACCCGGCTACAGACCATAGAGCACATATACCAGAAACGCTGTTTACAGAGGTCACGGACCATCATCAAAGACCCTACCCACCCCAGCCACAGTCTGTTCGCCCTCCTGCCATCTGGGAGACGGTACAGATGCATTCGCACCCGAACGACCAGATTTAGGAACAGCTTCTTTTCCCAAGGCTGTCATCCTACTGAGCTCCACAAATAAACTCTAAAGCCTGCACATCTGCCAATGCACTTTATTATGGTTATGTTTATGTTAATGTATTACAAGCCAAATGAATGTTGAATGTTTAAATGTCTTAATCTAAATGTACACTCTCGGGAGCCGCAAGCCTACATTTCGTTGTACTGCACTTGTGCACTAACAATGACAATAAAGTTGATTATGATTATGATCATTAATGTAGACCACAAACAGCAAGGGACCCAGCACCGATCCCTGCGGTACCCCACTGGACACAGGCTTCCAGTCACAAAAACAACCTTCCACCATCACCCTCTGCCTTCTGCCACTAAGCCAGTTTTGGATCCAATGTGCCAAGGCACCCTGGATCCCATGGGCTCTTACCTTCCTGACCAGTCTCCTATGCGGGACTTTATCAAAAGCCTTACTGAAATCCATGTAAACCACATCCACTGCACTACCCTCATCCACACACCTTGTCACCCCCTCTCAAAATTCAATCAAATTGGTCAGACATGATCTTCCCTTGACAAAGCCATGCTGGCTATCCCTAATTAATCCCTGCCTCTCCAAGTGGAGACCAATTCTGTCCCTCAGAATTTTTTCCAATAATTTCCCTACCACTGATGTTCGGCTCACTGGCCTGTAATTCCCTGGTTTATCCCTACTACCCTTCTTGAATAATGGTACTACGTTAGCTGTTCTCCAGTCCTCTGGCACATCCCCTGTGGCCAGAGAGGTTCTGAAAATTTGTGTCAGAGCCCCTGCAATCTCCTCCTTTGCCTCACACAGCAGCCTGGGATACATCTCGTCCGGGCCTGGGGATTTATCCACTTTTAAGCCTGCTAAAACCGCTAGTACCTCCTCCCTCTCGATGCTAATATGTTCAAGTATATCACAGTCCCCCTGCCCGATTTCTATGTCCACATCGTCATTCTCCACAGTGAACACAGATGCCAAAAATTCATTTAAAACCCCACCTACATCCTCTGGCTCTACACACAGTTTGCCACTTTGGTCCCTAATGGGCCCTACTCTTTCCCTAGTTATCCTCTTGCCATTAATACACTTATAAAACACCTTAGGATTTTCCTTTATTTAGCTCGCCAGTGTTATTTCATGGCCCCTCCTCGCTCTCCTAATTTCTTTTTTAAGTATCCCCCTGCACTTTTTATGCTCCTCCATGACTTCCTCTGTCTTCAGTCCTTTGTATCTGCCAAAAGCCCCCCTTTTTTTCCTAATCCATTCTTGTATATCCCTTGACATCCAAGGTTCCCTGGGCTTGTTGGTCCCACCCTTGACCTTTGCGGGGTCATGTTGCCATTGTACTCTCTCAATTTCCTTTCTGAAAGACTCCCATTGCTCCGATGTGGATTTTCCTTCAAGTAGCTGATCCCAGTCCACATTGGCCCGATCCTGCCTTAACATAATAAAATCGGCCTTCCCCCAATTTAGAACCTTTATTTCCGGTCCATCCTTGTCCTTTTCCATGACTACCTTAAATCTCACCGAATTATGGTCACTGTCACCAAAGTGCTCACCTACTAACACTTCTACCACTTGCCTGGCCACATTCCCTAGAATTAGGTCCAGTACCGCCGCCTCTCTTGTGGGACTTTCTACATGCTGGCTCAAAAAGCTCTCCTGGATGCACTTTAAGAATTCTGCACCCTGTAAGCCTTTCACACTCTGACAATCCCAGTTAATATTGGGGAAGTTGAAATCCCCCACTATAATTACCCTATTATTTGCATACTTCTGAGATTTGCCTACATATCTGTTCCTCTATCTCCCCCTGGCTGTTTGGGGGCCAAAAGTACACTCCCAGCAAAGTGCTAGCCCCCTTTTTGTTTTTAAGTTCAACCCATATGGCCTCAGAGGAACCTGTTAATATATCATCCCTCCTTACAGCAGTAATTGTCTCAATTAATATTGCGACACCCCCTCCTCTTTTTACCCCCCCCCCCCCCCCCGTCTCGCCTGAAGATTCTATACCCCGGAATATTGAGCTGCCAGTCTTGCCCCTCCCTCAACCATGTCTCCGTGATAGCAACAATATCATACTCCCATGTGTTCATCAACACTTTCAGTTCATCCACCTTATTCGTAAGACTCCTTGCATTAAAATAAATGCCATTTAGCCTTGCCCTACTCCCTTGTGCCGTTACATATTTGCTCTGCCTTCCAGTCTGACTTATTTTTTCCTCATATTTGGCTGTACATCACCCTCTATTATAGCTCCACTCTGTATCCCATACCCTGCAAAGTTAGTTTAAACCCCCCCGAACAGTGCTAGCAAACCTCCCCGCAAGGATATTTGTCCCGTTCTGGTTCAGGTGCAACCCGTCCGACTTGTACAAGTCCCACCTTCCCCAGAAGCAGGCCCAGTGATCCAGGAAACTAAAGCCCTCCCTCCTGCACCAACTCTTTAGCCACGCATTCATCTGCTCTATCCTCCTATTCCTATACTCACTAGCACGTGGCACCGGGAGTAATCCAGAGATTACAACCTTTGAGGTCCTGCTCTTTAGTCTGCTGCCTAGCTTTGTCCCCAGCACTTTGTTTTTATCTCCTCAACACCATATTGTATTTTGTAACAAGTCTCCTTATCAAATGGGCCAAATGGCTGCCTTCTGAGACTTATGCGGTTCTGTTTCAGTCATGGGTGTCTTCAGAGTGGTTTTACATCTGGACTGAGAATTTGAAGACTCCAGCCCTCCTACCATGTTTGCTGCTGTTTTAATTGTGTACTACTTCAAGATAGAGAAGGAAGCAGACATTTGAATGTTTCTGAAGATGCCAAGCTGTAGTTGGGAAACTTAATTGTGGAGGAATTGATCTTCCTTGCTATTCTCCCTTAAGTAAAGAGCCAGTTAGTAGGAGCCCTCTTATTGGATCCTGTTTTTATTTGATACATTGCTTGTATTTGATCTTATTTTATTTGATCTTTAAACAAAGCTGGCATTATCTATGCAATAGGCTCATGGAGGTCATGGGCCATTATTGGTGTGAGATTCGTGTAGGAGTGCAGCTCTCTTGTCCACTTGGACTTCCCTAAATGGTTAGCTGAATTTCTGGATAGTATGATTGGTGACGAGAGCATCGTATTCAGAAGAAAACTATTATGGTGCCTACATTTATTTTTAATATGTCTTCTAGGAATGGCCTATCAACGGAGGTAATTGGGGGTTAGGCACGCAAAGCTACCCAGAGATAATTATTACAGGGTAAGTAAGGAACATCCTGCCTCTGTCAGTCTTTACTCAAGATATGCCCTAGGTTCTCCTTGTATGTTATATAAAGTATGTGAAATTAGACTTCTTCACTCATTTGGAGTGAGGCTACCTCATTTAGATTCAAAAATATTACCTTTTGCATAATAGCAAGAATTAAGGTAGGCATGCGAGTTTACAACAAATCGGTTGATAGGATTCTGCAGCTAATCTCCATGTGTAAGTGCCAATATGCTTTTCGGGCTCCTCTTTGTGTTAAAACTTTTGAAGAAAATGCAAGTGGACAAAATATTAAAACCCATTTTTCCCCCTCCTCCTTTAGGCATGCAGATGGATCGTTGAAGTTCTGGGATGCTTCAGCCAGTAAGTTAGATAGTTTTCTTCAAATGTGACAGATAAAATGTTCCTCTCCAAGAGACCAGGTTACTGCCGTGTCTTGAAACAATGGCCCAGAAATTCGGGTCGGGGGCTTCCCGCGGGTGCAAGCCCCCGACCTGCACTTACCTACCGCGCCGGCCGTTGAGCTGTGGGCCCGCGTGGGATTGCGATCCTGGGCCTCCTCCAACTGCCGGCGCGCAGTGCTTGCGTATCCCAGGGGCGCAGTTAGTTCGATGCGTCCCCTGGGATCACGTGAGCCATGGAGAGCCAATGGTAGCAGGGAATGCTTCATTCATAAGTTTGACAGGAAGAGCTGTCAAACCTATAAATACTATAAGCCCCAAAACATCACTAAATCTTCAAAAAAAAAATTTTTTTAAATCGCATTTTTAAAATAAACTATAAATTACATGAAATAACTTTTAAACAATAATTTAAATTTTTGAAAAATAATTTTATTTTCTAACAGGGCTAAAAATAAACTTACCTTGCTTTAAAGTATTTAAAAATAATAAACCTGTGGAAAAAATGTTTTAATTTTAATTAATTCACCACTTACCTTGTAAAAAGCACGAAACCGGCACTTCCATTGGGCTTACGGGTGAGTACCCCGTGCGTACTCACCTGTGGAGACCCGAATTTCTGGGCCATTGTTTTTCTTCTTCCTGTCATGGTTATCATTGCAGGGAGATGGTATGAAGACTGCATTTCTAAAGTTAAACCAAATTCATTACGTTGCTTTACGTGCGATTGCCTTTCCCCCTGCACACAAGCAACCCAGGATTGTCTTATGCTAAATTAGGTTAAATGTATAGATAGCCTTTTGGTAGGTGAATTTCCAGTATAGATCGTTTATTGATAAACCAATAGAATTATTCAAAATGCTCTTTTGGAGGGGGGGGGGGGGAAATTCGCCACATTTTTTCTTCATAACTGAAATTTCTAATGTCCATAATAAGGCTTTAAACAAATTAAAATGACATATTTGACAATATGATTACATTTCCTCATTGAATTGTTCATTGTGTCTTTTAATGCCTTCCTTAAAGTTTTAATTTCAAGGCCTCAGTCTGTCTCCGAAGCCTGACTTCGACTAAGCATTTTTACCTCTGAACAACTGGCCAAAGCTTCCAACTACATTTTTTTCCATGTGCCAAGTGCACACTGGGAGCAGAATCACTTAGTCAGGAAATCTGTAGGGGACCTGATTTAAATTAAAATTTAATGGGAAAAGTGACAGGTTTGCCTTCAGCGCACCTTCCTTCTGACCCCAAAAAATAGCATGTTGTAAAATGAGGCATGCACCACCCATCAATTTTCCTACTTGCACCTGCCACAAGTTAGGCTCCGAGTTGCCATCGTAAAAATGGAAGACCTAGAAGGAACGAGAGAATTGAATTGGGTTACTTTTAGGGTTTCCTAACACTTTTTTGGTTTGGATATTTTTGGCTTCCGTGTTTCAGATCACTCTTGTAGGTGAGCCCTCACTTCCTATGTCCCAATGAAAGTGTTTTCATAGTGTTTAAATTCATAGCATTTCTGGGGAATGAACAGCGATCATCTTCAGTTTATAAGCTGCTGATTGTTGTGCAGTCCTTCCTGTCTTTGGAAGGTGGCAGAATAGCACACTTAGACTGAGACCTGGAATTAACTGCCAACAGAACATTGCGTTGGATCCTGATGCAACATTTAGATGGGTTTAACTCCTGGAGTGGATTTACTCTGAGTATAACCCATAGATGTGGAGGAGAAGAAATAGAAAAGGTAGCTTCCTTGCCACGGGTATAGTGGACCTCCTCTTTGCAATTCTTTTTCATAACCTTCAACTAAATTCAGACGAATGGATTCATTTCAGAAAAGACCTCCACAAATAGGGCATCGGACCATTACTTGGGATGCAGCGAGGTAGTAGTCATAAGATGTGCCAATAAAATAGTTTTTGAAAAAAATCCTTATGGTTTTCTGTCCTTGCCCTTAGTATATGGAGGACCATTTAATTTGAACAGTGCAACTTTCCCTTTCAGAGTTTGATAGTAATGTACAAGAATTGGTTCAATTGTTGAGATCTGATGTTTGTTAAGTGAAAGTAGTTTAATTTGTCTTACTGTCACTCCTTTTGTACTTCAGCTATTTGTTTCTATACAGGAGACTGACCTGAGCAGTGTTTTAAAAATTAAAATATGGCAAATGTGAACAAGTCTGGGGGAGAGTAGAGCACAAGCACTTGTCTTTTGGGATCACCTGTTTGATTCTTTGGTATTTACTGGCTGATCGGTGATGGTGTTACTAGGACCAAGAATATAATAAGCCTATCATAAAGAGCAAGTGCTCAATATTTAATAAACATTTGTTAATTTACTTTTAATTTGAGGCAAATCTGTCAAGTTTTGATTTAATATTCTTATCCTTCATATTTTGATTTTCCTTGCTCATTAGTAACGTTACAAGTTTTGTATAAGATGAAGACATCCAAGGTATTTGAAAAATCTCGGAATAAGGAGGAAAAACCAAACACAGACATAGTGGATGAAGACCCATATGCCATTCAGATTATCTCATGGTGTCCTGAAAGTAGAATGCTGTGTGTGGCAGGAGTATCAGCACATGTAATTGTTTACAAATTCAGCAAACAGGAAGTGACAACAGAGGTTATCCAGGTATGACTTACAGTTATTAAAGTATGCTTGAGATATTGCATTCTTACAGTGCTGTAACATTAGTTAGTTATATTTATAATGAACACATGCACATCAGCTTGTAACCTGATGGTAGTCTTGACAATTAAGTTTTGGAGGCCACTCAGCCCATTGTGCCTGTGCTGGCTCTTTGAAAGAGCTGTCCAATTAGTCCCCTGTTCCTTCCCCATTGCGCTGCAAATCTTCCCTTTTCAAATATATGAAAGTTACTATTGAATCTGCTTCCACCACCCTTTCAGACAGTGCATTCCAGATCATCACAACTCCCTGCATAACAAAAATTCTCCTCATCTCCCCTCTGGTTCTTTTGCCATTCATCATAAATCTACGTCCTCTGATTACCGACCTTCCTGCCAATGGAAACAGTTTCTCCTTATTTACTCTATCAAACTCTTCATAATTTTGAACCCCTCAATTAAAAGGCATTAAACATCACACCAATATTCATCAATGGCAGGCTGCCGAAATTGGGTTACAGAGCATTAAAGAAGTACATAGTTCTTTAAGTATTCATGGGACTGTAAACTAATGTGGTAATGTTCCCATTAGTAGCTGACCTGCTCTCGCCAGCTAAGGCCTGAGTTTAGGCATTCAAGCTTGCTGGATCTAAGTCCACAAGTTGAGAGTGCAAGGTGTTGTAGTGTTTATTAACAGTGCCGTTGTTCTTTAGTACATCACTCAGTTAGGAACTCGTATTGTGAACTCTGCTGTTCTTGACTAAAGCCGTGCTTCATCGCTGTGCTCACCATTAAGAGAGTAAAGTCACTTTTCATCGTGATGTGTCGCAAGCAACATTCCATTGTGGTGCTCACTGATGTGACTAAAATGATGTATTCCTCCTTGTTCTTAATTCTGTACTTTAGAACTGTTTAGTCTGATAGAATGTTAATAAAAATCCAATTAGCTGAATTTTGGTTAATAAAACCATCTGGTTTGCTTGCGTCAAAACAAAAGACCTGTTTAGATGCCTGAATATTAAGTGGGTAGATACTGCTGTATAATAGTGTCGCCCCCCCCCCCCCTTTCTTTACTCTCTCCTACTGTTCAGATGCTCGAAATACGATTGCATTACGAAATAAATGATCTTGAGTCACCGGACACTGATCAAGTTCTATCAGTGGGGACGTCCTGTCAGGGGTCGAACTCTCAGACTGCAAACTCTCAGTCTCATCCCTCTACAAGCAGCAGCTCATCAGATGGTCTCCGCGATAATGTACCCTGCCTAAAGTGAGTATTGAAAGAAAGTTAGGGCCAACCTTATTCATTAGTACATTATATATCGTCTTTCATGACCTCAGGATGTCCCTAAGTGCTTTATGCTAATATGATCGAATTCTTCATTAAGATGGAGAATGAAGTACTTGATTCAGAGACTAGGGTCCTCAATTTAAATAAAGGAAACTACGATGGTCTGAGGAGCGAGTTGGGTAGGATTGATTGGGGAATGGCACTCAAAGGGTTGACAGTGGCTAGGCAATGGCAAACATTCAAAGACCGAATGGATGAGCTACAGAATTTGTTCATCCCAGTTTGGCATAAAAATAAAACAAAAAAGGTGACTCAACCGTGGCTAACAAGGGAAATTAGGGATAGCATAAGATCCAAGGAGACGCCATATAAATTGGCCAGAAAAAGCAATAATCCTGAGGATTGGGAGCAGTTTAGGATTCAATAAAGGAGGACAAAGGGCAAAGGGATTAATTAAGAAAGGGAAAATAGAATGTGAGAGTAAGCTTTCAGGGAACATAAAAACTGACTGTAAAAGCTTTTATAGATATGTGAAGAGAAAAAGATTGGTGAAGTCAAGCGTGGGTCCCTTGCAGTCAGAATCAGGGGAATTTATAATGGGAAACAAAGAAATGGCAGACCAACTAAATTCATACTTTGGTTCTGTCTTCACAAAGGAGGACACAAATAACCTCCCAGAGATGCCGGGGAACATAGGGTCTGATGAAAGGGTGGAACTGAAAGAAATCAGTATTTGTAGGGAAATGGTGTTAGGAAAATTGATGGGACTGAAGGCCGATAAATCCCCAGGGCCTGATAATCTACATCCCAGGGTACTTAAGGAAGTGGCCCTAGAAATAGTAGATGCATTGCTGGTCATCTTCTAGAACTCGATAGACTCTGGAACAGTACCCATGGATTGGAGGGTAGCTAAAGTTACCCCACTATTCAAAAAAGGTGGTAGAGAAAAAGCAGGGCATTATAGACCGGTAAGCCTGACATCGGTCGTGGGGAAAATGCTAGAATCTATTATAAAAGATGTAATAGCAGAGCACTTGGAAAGCAGTGACAGGATCGGACAAAGTCAACATGGATTTACAAAAGGTAAATCATGCTTGACTAATATACTGGAATTTTTTGAGGATGTAACTGGTAAAATAGATAAGGGAGAACCAGTGGATGTGGTGTATTTGGACTTTCAGAAGGCTTTCGATAAGGTCCCGCATGAGATTAGCGTGCAAAATTAAGGCACACGAGATTGGGGGCAAGGTATTGACTTGGATAGAGAACTGGTTGGCGGACAGAAAGCGAAGAGTTGGAATAAACGGGTTGTTTTCCGAGTGGCAGGCAGTGACTAGTGGGGTACCGCAAGGATCGGTCCTAGGACCCCAGCTGTTCACAATATATATTAATGATCTGGACGAGGGAATTGGATGTAATATCTCCAAATTTGCAGACGACACAAAGCTGGGTGGGAGGGTATGCTGTGAGGAGGATGTCGTGAAACTCCAGTACGATTTGGACAGGTTGGGTGATTGGGCAGAAACATGGCAAATGCACTATAATGTGGATAAATGTGAGGTTATCCACTTTGGTGGCAAAAACAGGAAGGCAGATTATTATTTGAATGGCAATAGATTGGGAGAAGGGGAAGTGCAAAGAGACCTGGGTGTTCTTGTGCACCAGTCGCTGAAGGTAAGCATGCAGGCGGTTAAGAAGGCAAATGGCATGTTGGCCTTCGTAGCAAGAGGGTTCGAGTACAGGAACAAGGATGTCTTGCTACAGTTGTACAGGGCCTTGGTGAGACCGCACCTTGAATATTGTGTGCAGTTTTGGTAGCCTTACCCGAGGAAGGACGTTCTTGCCATGGAAGGAGTGCAGCGAAGATTCACCAGGCTGATACCTGGGATGGCAGGAATGACGTATGAGGAGAGATTGTGTCGATTGGGCTTATACTCACTGGAGTTTAGAAGAATTAGAGGGGATCTCATCGAAACCTATAAAATTCTGTCAGGCCTGGACAGACTAGATGCTGGAAGGATGTTCCTGATGGTCGGGGAGTCCAGAACCAGGGGTCATAGTCTAAGGATAAGGGGTAGGACATTTAGGACTGAAATGAGGAATGTCTTCACCCAGAGAGTGGTGAACCTGTGGAATTCTCTGCCACAGAGGGTGGTGGACGCCAGTTCATTAAATATATTCAAGAAAGAGTTGGATATATTTCTTAAGGCTAAAGGGATCAAGGGATATGGGGAGAAGGCGGGGACAGGGTACTGAATTTGGATGATCAGCCATGATCTCATTGAATGGCGGAGCAGGCTCGAAGGGCCGAATGGCCTACTCCTGCTCCTATCTCCTATGTTTCTATGCAAGTACTTTTGAAGTGTAGTCACTGTTGTAATGTTGGAAACATGACAGCCAATTTGTGCATAGCAAGGACCCACAAACAGCAATGTGATAAATGACCAGATGTGAGATCTCCACAGATGCTGCCTGATCTGTTTTAGGTGTTGGTTGAGGGATACTGGGGAGAATTTCACTGCTCTTCTTCGAAATAGTGCCATGTTGTGGCGGAGACCACATAGGGACAATAACACAATGTATAGCCAATGCTGTTATATGTACCTAAACACAATTCACTTTGTATAGCAATGTTGTGATGTGCACATGCCGAGTTGGGTTATCGGTGCAGGATCCCTTTAAGAGCGTCGGTAGCGTGATGACATCATGACGTTGGTTGCGCCATGACGTCATAGCCCCTGCACGGGGCTGAGCCTTGAGACCTCGTGGACAGTGATTAAAGTAAGACACGTTTTGCCTTAGCTTAAACAAAAGTCTCTGCCTGTTGTTTTCTATCGATCCCAACATTGGTGACCCCGCTGCTCTTTTGGACGATTCCAAAGACCTCATCTGAAATGGCGACGAACGCTGTTTCCATCAAATTACCCGAGTTTTGGGAACAACAGGCTGCCGCTTGGTTCGCCCAGGCCGGGGCTCAATTTGCACTCCGGGACGACACGAGGTACGACTATGTCGTCTCTGCTCTCGGCAGCTCCACCGCGGCCAGAGTCGTGAACCTGCTCGAAAACCCCCCGGAGCTCAACAAATACGGTACGCTGAAAGCGCACCTCTTACTAAGATTCGGACTCACCGAAGCCGAACGTGCACGCCGGCTTCTCTCTCTACCCGGGCTTGGCGACCCCAAGCCCTCGGAGCTGATGGACCACATGCTGGCCCTCCTGGGCGCACACACGCCGTGCTTCCTCTTCAAGGAACTGTTCCTTCAACAGCTGCCAGGTCAGGTACGGTTAGCCAACTCTTCCACTACCGATTTCCGCGACCTGGCCAAGGAGGCCGACAAATTTTTCTCCGCCGGGCACCAGTACTGCGCGGCTACGCGGAGCCCTGCCCCCACTGATATAGCCCAACGGCGGCAACCCTCAAGCCTCTGCTTCTACCACGCGCAGTTCGGCCCCAAAGCCAGGAAGTGCCAGTCCCCGTGCAGTTTTCCTGCGTCGAAAAAAACTAAAGACCACTCGTCGGCTGCAATGGCTGTCGGCAGCTTGTTGTTTATTGCAGACACCGACTCCGGACGTCGTTTCCTTTGCGACACGGGCGCCCAGGTGAGCGTCCTGCCCGCATCAACCATAAACATTCAAGAGGGGAACCACAGCCCCGTCCTCTAAGCCGCCAACGGCAGTTCCATCCGCACCTTCGGGAAACAGAACGTGGCGCTTTGTTTCAGCGGGCAGCGGTTCACCTGGGACTTTGTCACAGCAAAAGTGTCCACCCCCCTTCTCGGCGCTGACTTCCTCTGCGCCAATGGCCTTTTGGTGGACGTCAAGAACCGGCGTCTCATCAACGCGGAAACCTTCAGCTCGCTCCCATGTTCCCTCAGCGGGTCCAGCACGACGCAGTTGTCCAGTGCACACTCGGCCTCTGCCGACTTTTCCCACCTCCTCGCCCAGTTCCTGGACCTCACGAAGCCCACGTTCTCGTCCGCCGCCACCAAACACGGGGTAGAACACCACATCTCGACCACCGGTCCGCCCGTCTACGCCCGCGCTCGGCGCCTCGACCCCGGGAAGCTCGCCATCGCCAAAGCCGAGTTCGACACCATGGAGCGCCTCGGCATCATCCGCAGGTCGAACAGTCCGTGGGCTTCGCCCCTCCACATTGCCCCGAAACCAGGCGGCGGGTGGCGCCCGTGCGGAGATTACCGGCGCCTCAACGACGCGACGACCCCCGACTGCTATCCGATTCCACACATCCAGGACTTTTCCGCCCGCCTGGACGGGAAAGTGGTATTCTCGAAAGTGGACCTCATCCGGGGTTACCACCAGGTCCCTGTCCAGCCACAGGGCGTCCCGAAAACAGCGGTGATCACCCCGTTCGGGCTATTCGAATTTCTCCGCATGTCATTCGGCCTCAAACGCCGCACAGGCTTTTCAACGCCTAATGGACAACGTGTTACGGGACCTGACGTTCCTGGTCGTCTACCTGGACGACATCTTCATCGCCAGCGCCCCCAGGACGGAGCATGTGTCCCACCTCCGGATTCTCTTCGAACGACTCAGCCAACACGGCCTAATCGTCAACCCGGCCAAGTGCCAGTTCGGGCTGTCCTCAGTCGACTTTCTCGGGCACCGCATCACGAAGGACGGGGCAGTGCCACTGCCATCGAAAGTGGAGGCCGTGATGGACTTCCCGCGACCCCTCACAGTGAAGGCCCTGCAGGAGTTTTTGGGCATGGTGAACTTCTACCATTGTTTCGTCCCCCGAGCAGCCCAGCTTATGAGGCCCTCAAAGGCAAGCCCGACAAACTCGCCGTCAACTGGTCCGATGAGATGGCCAGTTCTTTCACGGACGCGAAAAGGGCCCTGGCTAACGCGACCATGCTGGCGCACCCGTTACCTGATGCGCCGATCGCTCTCACCACCGACGCCTCGGATTATGCGGTCGGCGCCGTCAACGGCTCCTGGCAGCCGCTCGCCTTTTTCAGCCGGCAGCTCCGCCCCAACGAGCGGAAGTACAGCACCTTCGATTGCAAGCTTCTTGGCCTCTACCTCGCCGTCGGACACTTCCGTTTCCTGCTGGAGGCTCGCCCGTTCACGGCTTTCATGGACCACAAGCCGTTGACCTTCGCCATGGCCAAAGCCTCCGAGCCGTGGTCGGCCCGTCAGCAACGCCAGTTGGCCTTCATCTCGGAGTTTACAACGGACATCCAGCATGTGGCTGGGAAAGACCACCCCGTCGCCGACTGTCTCTCCTGGGCCAGCGCCATGCACCTCGGCATCGATTACACCCGCATGGCGGCCGACCAGGCCTCTGACACGTACTTCCAGGCCTACAGGACGGTGGTCACGGGCCTTCAACTAGCGGACGCTGCATTCGACGCTGCCGGCACCACACTCCTGTGCGACGTCTCCGTTGGGCAGCTACGTCCCATCGTGCCCGAAGGGTGGAGACGGCAAGTTTTCGACGCCGTCCATAATCTTTCCCACCCGGGCAGGAAGCCGTCACAGAAGCTGGTGGCGGCTAAGTTCGTCTGGCACAGGCTCAGGAAAGACGTTCGCGACTGGGCCAGCACCTGCGTGGTATGCCAATGCTCGAAAGTACATCGCCATACTTTTGCGGTGCCCGAGAGGCGGTTCGACCACGTTAATGTGGACCTGGTGGGGCCCCTGCCGCCCTCCCGCGGGTTCACCCACTTCCTCACAATGGTCGCCAGAACCACCTGATGGCCGGAAGCCGTCCCGCTATCTTCAACGACGGCCGCCGATGTGGCTCGGGCGTTCATCAGCACTTGGGTCGCCCGGTTCGGCGCCCCATCTGACATTTCCTCCGACCGGGGGCCCCAGTTCACGTCCGAGCTCTGGAACGCTGTCGCCCGAGGCCTCGGGTTGAGACTCCACCGCACCACAGCATACCACTCTCAGGCTAACGGGCTGTGCGACTGGTTTCATCGCTCCATGAAGGCCGCGCTCCGGGCCAACCTCAGGGACGACAGCTGGATCGACAGACTCCCATGGGTCATGCTGGGACTCAGGACCGCTCCCAAGGAGGACCTCCAGTCCTCTTCCGCCGAGCTCGTCTACGGCCAGCCGCTACGGGTTCCCGGGGATTTCGTCCCCATCGCAGTGGAACCTTGGTCCGCAGCCCGTCAGCGGTCCGACCTTCTGGACAACGCCAAGGTTTTCGCGCCGGTGCCCACGTCGCTGCATGGCCTCCCGCAGTCCCACGTTCCGCTCGACCTTCGTGAGGGGAGTACGTTTTCGTCCGCCACGACGCCCACCGGGGACCTCTTCAGCCACCCTACGAGGGACCATTCCGCGTCCTGGAAACCGGGGACAAGACCTTCGTCGTGGATGTCGGCGGTATGCCAGACTACATTTCCGTGGACCATCTTAAGCCAGCCCAACTGGATCTGGACCAACCCGTTGAGTTGGCACAGCCCCTGAGGCGGGGCCGACCTCCGGTTTCCGCACCCTCAGTCCACCACCGAGCGCCCGAGGTCCCTCCGACGAACCCCCCAGTTCCTGCCCCGGAACTGAGGAGCCGTTGCGGCCATGTGATCCGGCCCCCCCAACGACTGACATTGCCAGTGCTAGTGAATTCTGGGGGGACGTATGTGGCGGAAACCACATAGGGACAATAACACAATGTATAGCCAATGCTGTTATATGTACCTAAACACTATTCACTATGTATAGCAATGTTGTGATATGTACATGCTGGGTTGGGTTATCGGTGCAGTGTCCTTTTAAGAGTGTCGGTAGCGTGATGACGTCAGAGCCCCTGCACGGGGCTGAGCCTTCAGACCTCGTGGACAGTGATTAAAGTAAGACACGTTTTGCCTTAGCTTAAACAAAAGTCTCTGCCTGTTGTTTTCTATCGATCCCAACAATGGCATCTTTTACGCCCACATGAGAAGGCAGATGGGGCTTTGGTTTAGCGTCACATCTGAAACACGATACCTCTGAAAGTGCAGTGCACTCCCTCAGTACTGCACTGGAGTGCCTGCCTAGATTTTGTGCTCAAGACTCTGGAGTAGGACTTGAACCCAGAACCTGCATGCTCACAGGAGAGAATGCTACCACTGAGCGACAGCTGACACTTCGATGTACACACGAGATATAGAGCCACTTGGCGAAATTTCTTTTCACATACTGGATTAAAGCAGTAGAAATAGTATGAATTGTAAAATGTGGCATGTGTTAGGTTTACTGTTGGGGGACAACAAGCTACTGTGATTGTATTAGTCACATCACTAACCTCTGTTACCCTTTCACCTATATCACGCCAATTTTACTGTGCTTTATGTGCTCACTGTTGTGGTACAGAGTTTCATCGTGGCTCAGTTGATAGTTCTCTCACCACTGAGTCAGGAGGTTGTGTGTTAAAGCCCCACTCCAGAGTCTTGAGCCCACAATCTGGGCTGACACATCAGTGCAGTAATAGAGAGTGCTGCACTGTTGGAGGTGCCGTCTTTTGCATTAAACCGAGGCCTTGCTTGCCAAAAAGAAAATAGTCATTCATCCTATTTGCTGTTTGTGGAGCCTTGCTGTGTGTAAATTGCACATATAACAGTGACTGCACTTCAGAAGTAATGAATTGCCTGTAATGTACTTTGGGACATCTTCAGGATCTGTAAGGTACTGCAGAAATGCAAGTGCTTTCAAATTTAAAATCATCTTTATTTTTTTATAAAGTTATTTGATTCATGAAATTGCAGAAAGTTAGTTTTAAAGCTCTCATTTCTCAATAGAAAAGTCTGACTTAAAGGACTAAACTTTCAGAAGAGAGGCATCACATCTCCTGGCCGAACATTTTAATTTGAGGTTAATTTGTGATGTGTTATGTAAATAATCAATGGCAGGAACTTAAGTGGCCCAGAATTTCCTGAAAATTTGTGCCATAGTAATGGTGCAGCTGCAACGTATGCCACCTGTCTAGCGCAGAAATTCCAGGAAAGTACGGCGCGTGCGATTTATGCTAGTTTTCATGCCACACCAAAATTTTGTGGATTGTGCTGCTCTGCTGGCACCATCGCCGAAACCTTAAAAAATGTGCCATTGCTACGGTGCAGGTTTTTAGGAAATTCTGGGCCTTTCAGCTCCTGCCACTGATTATTTACATAACGCATAACAAATTTACCTCAAATTAAACTATTTTCCCATATGAGATGTGTGATGGCTCTCTTCTGAAAGGTTTATCCCTCAAGTCAGAGTTTCCTATTGAGAAATGAGAGCCCTTTAAAACTGGTTGTGCAAGCTCCACATCCATTCAAAATGGCAGCAATCGCGAATTTACTGGATTGGCGCTACTTTAATCGCCAAATACAGGAACACTGTTGGGTTTAAATACTACAAATGTTAGTTCTGGGCACAGGATTTAAGGGTTGGAAGGATATCAAAAACAGAATTTACTTTATGAAATAACCTGTTCATTTTATGTTTGTTAAGAATGGTATTTTATTATAGGCAGTAAAACTCCTGGTCCTCATTTATACATATACTAGCGGGGGGGCCCGGCGTTGCCGGGGCAGTTTAGAGGGCCGCGCGGTCGACGGCCGGCCGCTGCCGCTCCCCCGCTCTGTGTCTCGGGCCGCACGGTTGACAGCCGCCCGCTGTCGCTCCCCTGCTCTGTGTCTCGGGCCGAGCGGTTGTGTGTCCGGCCCGAGTGACCCCAACTTATCTCCCGCTCCGGCGGGCTGACGCAGCTGCCCCGCTCGCTGTTGAGGAAAAGATGGCGGCGAAGTTTCGGGAGGCTGCAGGATTAGGTCCCACCCGTGACGCACCGATTAGTCAACCATCAGGTCACTGAACTGTAGGATTGGTCAACCATCACGTCACAATGCTAATGAGCGGTAGGATTGAT
Organism: Somniosus microcephalus; assembly: GCF_052327205.1. Taxonomy (NCBI): domain Eukaryota; kingdom Metazoa; phylum Chordata; class Chondrichthyes; order Squaliformes; family Somniosidae; genus Somniosus; species Somniosus microcephalus. The sequence goes on along the minus strand of NC_140989.1, from coordinate 165,360,490 downwards.
CAACCGCTAATGAGCGGATTTTTGAACGTTTTTTGTATACTGTCCGAACAATTTTTGTCCGACCAAAAAGTAAATACGCCTATGACACTCCCCTGATCATCAGCTTTCTTTTGATATAACATATGTGTAGGTACGACGGACAAATGACAGTTGCTACATCGAAATGGAAAGTGAATTCCTGGCAGATAGGATTGCAAACAGCACTTAGGATGGATATTTGATCATCATTTTTCTAAGTTTTGCCAGCTGAGATGTAACAATTTCACAGTTAGTGATATTTTCATTGCGTTAGGTTATATTATAGGTATAAATCCAAGACATTCACATGCCATCCTCTGAGTTTTCATTTTTAATTAAATAACGTTGAAGGAAATTACAGATTTGTAAAGTGGTGCCGTTAACGTTTGGAGTTTGAACTAGAGGTTAAATGCTCAACAACATCTCAGTGATTTCCTGCCCCTTTCAGATTTTTCTAACCAGAGTAGACCTAAATTGAGTTGGAGTTTTGGTAAATTAATGAATATTTTGTATTGCTGGTGTGCATTGAGTTGGACTGGCAGCTATTTTAACAAACATCAAGCCATGTGCTTCATCTGATTAAAACTAAGAGGCATGAAGTGAATTTATCTCAAATAAGCCCAGAATGTTTTGCCAACATTTCTGTATGTTGTAATATTGCTCAACTTGCACACAAAGAAGTATGCTTTAATCTTTTTTATTTAATTGGACAGTCATCAATTGTTTTACTGTAAAATGTCAGTTTTGAAGTGTTAATTTTTTTAAATTATTTTGGGATGAGGGCATCGCTGGCAAGACCAGCATTTATTGCCGATCCCTGGTTGCCCTAAGAAAGCTTGATAGAACTGAATGACTTGCTAGGCTATTTCAGAGGGCAGTTAAGAGTCAACCATGTTGGTGTGGAACTGGAGTCACATATAGGCCAGAACAATAAGGACAGCAGGTTTCCATTCCTAAAGGACATTAGTGAACCAATTGATCTTCACAAAAATCCGGCAGCTTCATGGTCATTTTTACTGATACCAGCCTTTTATCTTTTTTAAACTGAATTTAAATTCTCAAACTGCTATGGTGGGATTTGGGCTCTCATTCTCTGGATTATTAGTCCAGGCTGCTGGATTACTAGTCCAGTAACATAACCACTACACTATCACACCCCAGTTTCACAAAATTAAGGGCTAAATTTCTTCTCGTATTTATAATAAAAAAAAAAAAAAAAAAAAAAAAATCCCCTTTCCAATTACTGAATTGATTCCTTCAAACAAAAATTCCTGTTTAACAACAGAAAATGCTGGAAAAACTCAGCAGGTCAGGCAACATCTGTGGACAGAAATTTGAGTTGACGTTTAGAGTCGAACCCTTCTTCAAAACTGGAAAGAAAAGATAGATCGGAGGCAGGGCTGCGATAAGATAAAAGAAACAAAAGAAGTAAAAAAGAGACAATAAAAGGTGTTAGAAGCTAGACGAGATGGTAATAGGCTGAGATTGGGTGTAAAGTGTACTGGCAGGGCAAGGGATAGCTGCCAGGTGTGAGAGCGAAACAAAAGGAAAGGGGGCGGGGGGGGGAAAAGGAGTGGAAAAATTACAAGAAAAAATGAAATAGGGGCCGAGGTTATGATCTGAAATTGTTGAACTCGATATTGAGTCCGGAAGGCTGCAGAGTGCCTAATCGGAAGATGAGGTGCTGTTCCTCGTTTACGTTGAGCTTCCGTGGAACAATACAAGAGGCCAAGGATGGTGAGGTCCGAGTGGGAATGGAGCGTTGAATTAAAATGACAGGCGACCGGAAGCTCGGGGTCACCCTTGCGGACTGAACGGAGGTGTTCCGCAAAGCGGTCACCCAATCTGCGTTTGGTCTCCCCAATGTAGAGGAGACCGCATTGTGAGCAGCGAATACAGTATACTAGATTGCGAGAAGTACAAGTAAATCGCTGTTTCACCTGGAAGGGGTGTTTGGGGCCTTGGACAGTGGGAAGGGGGGAGGTATACGGGCAGGTGTTACATCTCCTCCTGCACGGGAAGGTGCAAGGGGAAGGGCTGTTTGGGGCGATAGGAGTGGACTAGGGTGTCTCGGAGGGAGAGGTCCCTGCGGAATGCTGAAAGGGGAGGGGAGGGGAAGATACGTTTGGTGGTGGGATCACTTTGGAGGTAGCGGAAATGCTGGAGGATGATCCGTTGAATGCGGAGGCTCGAGGGGTGAAAGGTGAGGACAAGGGGAACCCTATCGTGGTTCCGGGAGGGAGGGGCAGGGGTGACGGCAGAAGTGCGGAAGATAGAACTGACACGGTCGAGGGCAGTGTCAATCACGGTAGAGGGGAATCCTCGGTTGCGGAAAAAGGAAGACATGTCTGAAGCACTGGTGTGGAAGGTGGCATCGTCGGAGCAGATACGGCGGAGACGGAGAAACTGGGAGAATGGAAGAGAGTCCTTACAGGAAGCGGGGTGGGAGGAAGTGTAGTCCAGGTAGCTGTGGGAGTCAGTGGGCTTGTAGTGAATATTGGTCGATAACCTATCCCCAGAGATGGAGACGGAGAAGTCGAGGAAGGGAAGAGTCGGAGATGGACCACGTGAAGGTGAGGGAAGGGTGGAAATTGGAGGCAAAGTGAATGAAATTGTCAAGCTCGGGACGAGAGCAGGAAACGGCACCGATACAGTCATCAATGTATCGGAAAAAGAGGTGAGGGAGGGGACCCGAGTAGGACTGGAACAAAGATTGTTCCACATAGCCCACGAAAAGGCAGGCATAGCTAGGACCCATGCGGGTACCCATGGCAACACCTTTTGATTTGGCGGAAATGAGTGGAGTTAAAGGAGAAGTTGTTCAATGTGAGAACAAGTTCAGCCAGGAGGAGGGTGGTGGTGGATGGGGACTGGTCGGGCCTCTGTTCAAGGAAGAAGCGGAGCGCCCTCAGGCCATCCGGGTGGGGGATGGAGGTGTAGAAGGATTGTACGTCCATGGTGAAAAGGAAGCGGTTGGGGCCAGGAAACTAGAAACTGTTAAAGTGGCGGAGGGCGTCCGAAGAGTCGCGGATGTAGGTGGGAAGAGACTGGACAAGGAGAAAAGATAGAGTCAAGATAGGAAGAGATAAGTTCCGTGGGGCAAGAACAGGCTGAAACGATGGATCTACCAGGGCAGTCCTGTTTGTGGATCTTGGGAAGGAGGTAGAAGTGGGCTGTGCGGGGTTGGGGAACTATGAGGTTGGTGGCAGCGGGGGGAAGATCTCCAGAGGAGATGAGGTCAGTGACAGTCTTGGAAATGGTGGTTTGATGTTCGGTAGTGGGGTCATGGTCCAGGTGGAGGTAGGAGGAGGTGTCGGAGAGTTGGCGTTCCTGTTTACATGATCCGAATATTGTTGGTGTAACTCTCACTGTGGAATAGCCTTCACGCACTTTGTACTTGGAAACCAAACTTATCATGGATCTGGCTGCTGAGCCAGAAAGGGCCCGAGTTCAATCCCTCAGTCTACGCTAAATGAGCTTATCTCCGTTCAGGGTTATGGTAGGGCTGCTGCATTTGGCCTTTTAACCCAGCTGGGATTCCCTCCTCTCGACCACTATTCGGAACGGCGCGTGTATGGCGCTTAGATGTGGTCAGGGTTAGGCTCAGCTGTTCACACTACCCCTCCCTGCAGTCACCGTTTGGGCTCCACACACTACTTGGGCAAAGCAGCAGAGGCCAATCTGTGCCTGTGGAGTCATGGCCGAGTGCGAAATCATCACCTTCAGGAGATGAGAGCAGGAAAGATTGATGAGTAAATTTAAACCTTACTGTGTTGCTAATTGTTGCAATTTGAAGGTTGTGCCTTTAGTGTAAACTAAATCAATGGAGAATTCTGAACAGTAAGATATTAATAAATCTTTATTTGTAATTCACACAATCCTGAAAGGTTGCATAATAATCAAATACATGTTTCCTTCTCCAGAATTAAAAGTACTCCGCTAAAACAAGGAGCAGGCTATCAGGCTGAAGTAGTGATTCAGTTGGTTTGGGTTAATGGCGAACCTCCACAGCAGATAACCAGCCTGGCAGTGAATTCATCATATGGACTGTGAGTACCAGCCTTACTGTCACTAAAACTCTGGGCATGCGGAAGTAGCAGATGGAATTTAATAGAGAAGTGTGAGGTGATGCATTTTGGCAGAAGGAACAGGGAGAGACAATATACACGTAATGGCACAGTTTTCAAGAGTGTGCAGGGACAGAGGGACCTGGGAGTTAATGTGCATAGGTCCCTGAAGATGGCAGGACATATTGAGAGAGTGGTTAGCAAAGCATATGGGATCTTGGGCTTCATAAATAGAGGTATTGAGTACAAAAGTAGAGAAGTTATACTGAACTTTTATAAAGTGCTGGTTAGGCCACAACTGGAGTATTGCGTCCAGTTCTGGTTACCACACTTTAGGAAGGATGTGAAGGCACTTGAGAGGGTGCAGAGGAGATTTGCCAGAATGGTTCCAGGGATGGGAGATCTTAGCTACAAGGACAAGTTTGAGAAGCTGGATTTGTTTTTATTAGAGCAAAGGGGGTGGAGAAGTGATTTGATAGAGGTGTACAAGATTATGACGGGTTTGGATAGGCTAGACGGGGAAAGGCTGTTCTTGCTAGTTGATGGTACAAGGACTAGGGGACACAGATTTAAGGTTTTGTGTAAGAGATACAGGGGGGACGTGAGGGAAAACTTTTTTACATGGTGAGGACCTGGAACTCGCTGCTGACGGAAGTGGTGGAAACCGAGACGCTCAATGTTTTCAAGGGGAGACTGGATAGGCACTTGAGGGAAATAAACTTGCAGGGCTACGGGGATAGAGCGGGGGAATGGGACTGACTGGATTGCTCTACAGAGAGCTGGCACGGACTCGATGGGCCGAATGGCCTCCTATTGTGCCGTTATGACTATGACTCATCTGTGCAGAATAAGCTGCCTTACCTTTCCCAAATTCGAGCTGTTAAAATGTGAAATATATACAGAACTGCTGAGTAGATTTTCTGCCTGAAGGCTTTGTGTCTTAATGCGAGGAGCATTTGTAATAAGGTGGATGAATTGGCTGCGCAAATAGAAGTAAACAAATACGATTTGGTTGGGATTAGGGAAACGTGGCTCAAGGAAGGCCAGGACTGGGAACTCAACATCCAGGGGTATTCGATATTCAGGAAAGATAGGCAAAAAGGAAAGGGAGATGGGGTAGCATTACTGGTTAAAGAAGGGATTAACACAATTGTAATGAAGGATATTAGCTCTGATGAGGTGGAATCTGTATGGGTACAATTGAGAAATACTAAGGGGAAAAAAACATTAGTGGGAGTGGTTTATAGACCTCCAAAACAGTAAGGCGGAGGTTGGGGATGGCATTAAAAGGGAAATTAGAGAAGCGTGCAATAAGGGCACAGCAGTCATCATTGGTGACTTTAATCTACATATAGATTGGGCCAACCAATTTAGTAACAATACTGTGGAGGAGGAATTCCTGGAGTGTTTACGGGATGGTTTTCTGGACCAATATGTCGAGGAACCAACCAGAGATCAGGCCGTCTTAGACTGGGTATTATGTAACGAGAAAGGATTAATTAACAATCTTGTTGTACGAGGCCCCTTGGATCGGGGCGGTCATAATATGATCGAATTCTTCATTAAGATGGAGAATGAAGTAGTTGACTCAGAGACTAGGGTCCTCAATTTAAATAAAGGAAACTATGGTGGTCTGAGGAGTGAGTTGGGTAGGATTGATTGGGGAATGGCACTCAAAGGGTTGACGGTGGATAGGCAATGGCAAACATTCAAAGACCGAATGGATGAACTGCAGAATTTGTTCATCCCAGTTTGGCATAAAAATAAAACAAAAAAGGTGACCCAACCGTGGCTAACCAGGGAAATTAGGGATAGCATAAGGTCCAAGGAGAGGGCATATAAATAGGCCAGAAAAATCAATAATCCTGAGGACTGGGAGCAGTTTAGGATTCAACAAAGGAGGACAAAGGGATTAATTAAGAAAGGGAAAATAGAATGTGAGAGTAAGCTTGCAGAGAACATAAAAACTGACTGTAAAAGCTTTTATAGATATGTGAAGAGAAAAAGATTGGTGAAGTCAAGCGTAGGTCCCTTGCAGTCAGAATCGGGGGAATTTATAATGGGGAACAAAGAAATGGCAGACCAACTAAATACATATTTTGGTTCTGTCTTCACAAAGGAGGACACAAATAACCTCCCAGAGATGCTGGGGAACATAGGGTCTGATGAAAGGGTGGAACTGAAAGAAATCAGTATTTGTAGGGAAATGGTGTTAGGAAAATTGATGGGACTGAAGGCTGATAAATCCCCAGGGCCTGATAATCTACATCCCAGGGTACTTAAGGAAGTGGCCCTAGAAATAGTAGATGCATTGCTGGTCATCTTCCAGAACTCGATAGACTCTGGAACGGTACCCATGGATTGGCGGGTAGATAATGTTACCCCACTATTCAAAAAAGGTGGTAGAGAAAAGGCGGGGAATTATAGATTGGTAAGCTTGACATCGGTAGTGGGGAAAATGCTAGAGTCCATTATAAAAGATGTAATAGCAGAGCACTTAGAAAGCAGTGACTGGATCGGACAAAGTCAACATGGATTTACAAAAGGTAAATCATGCTTGACTAATCTACTGGAATTTTTTGAGGATGTAACTGGTAAAATAGATAAGGGAGAACCAGTGGATGTGGTGTATTTGGACTTTCAGAAGGCTTTCGATAAGGTCCCACACAAGAGATTAGCATGCAAATTAAGGCACATGGGATTGGGGGCAAGGTATTGACTTGGATAGAGAACTGGTTGGCGGACAGAAAGCAAAGAGTTGGAATAAACGGGTCGTTTTCTGAGTGGCAGGCAGTGACTAGTGGGGTACCGCAAGGATCGGTCCTAGGACTCCAGCTGTTCACAATATATATTAATGATCTGGACGAGGGAATTGGATGTAATATCTCCAAATTTGCAGACGACACAAAGCTGGGTGGGAGGGTATGCTGTGAGGAGGATGTCGTGAAACTCCAGTACGATTTGGACAGGTTGGGTGATTGGGCAGAAACATGGCAAATGCACTATAATGTGGATAAATGTGAGGTTATCCACTTTGGTGGCAAAAACAGGAAGGCAGATTATTATTTGAATGGCAATAGATTGGGAGAAGGGGAAGTGCAAAGAGACCTGGGTGTTCTTGTGCACCAGTCGCTGAAGGTAAGCATGCAGGTGCAGCAGGCAGTTAAGAAGGCAAATGGTATGTTGGCCTTCGTAGCAAGAGGGTTCGAGTACAGGAACAAGGATGTCTTGCTACAGTTGTACAAGGCCTTGGTGAGACCGCACCTTGAGTATTGTGTGCAGTTTTGGTCGCCTTACCTGAGGAAGGTCGTTCTTGCCATGGAAGGAGTGCAGCGAAGATTCACCAGGCTGATACCTGGGATGGCAGGAATGACGTATGAGGAGCGATTGTGTCGATTGGGCTTATACTCACTGGAGTTTAGAAGATTGAGAGGGGATCTCATCGAAACCTATAAAATTCTGTCAGGCCTGGACAGACTAGATGCTGGAAGGATGTTTCTGATGGCCGAGGAGTCCAGAACCGGGGGTCATAGTCTAAGGATAAGGGGTAAGCCATTTAGGACTGAAATGAGGAGGAATTTCTTCACCCAGAGAGTGGTGAACCTGTGGAATTCTCTGCCACAGAGGGCGGTGGAGGCCAGTTCATTAAGTATATTCAAGAAAGAGTTGGATATATTTCTTAAGGCTAAAGGGATCAAGGGATATGGGGAGAAGGCAGGGACAGGGTATTGAATTTGGATGATCAGCCATGATCTCATTGAATGGCGGAGCAGGCTCGAAGGGCCGAATGGCCTACTCCTGCTCCTATCTTCTATGTTTCCATTAAAGCTCGAGTTAACCTTTTGTTCCACGTATCAACTTTCTATTTTTTGGGACGCGTGGGGGTGGAGGTACAAATCAGTTGGTTCCCCATCAAGCTAATTCCTGCCAGAGGCTGTATTCGCCATACCCTGTCGTAGACTGTACCCATTTTCACCCACCTCATTCCTGTACTACGGTACTTTCTTCCTGACCCCTCTGTCTACACCTTCAGTGCCCTCTGCTAATTTCTCCCCTACTTCCTGCTTGGAGTCTCTTCCTCCTGTAAATCACCTGCAATGGCTCCTCGAGAGAATCACTTGCAATGGCTTCTCTTCCTGCTCCTGCACCATTACCTCTGGAGTCCCCCAAGGATCTATCCTTACCCCTCTCCTATTTCTCATCTACATGCCGCCCCTTGGCAACATCATCTGAAAATACGTCAGGTTTCAAATGTACTTTGACAACCCCCAGCTCCACCTCACCACCACCTCTCTCGACCCCTCCACTGTCACTGATTTATCACAGTGCTTGCCTGACATCCAGTATTGGGTGAGCAGAAATTTCCTCCAATTAAATATTGGGAAGACCGAAGCCATTGTCTTCGGTCCCCGCCATAAACTCCCGTTCCCTAGCCACGGACTCCCTCTCTCTCCCTGGCCACTGTCTGAGGCTGAACCAGATTGTTCGCAAACATTGCCGCCCTGTTTGACCCTGAGCTGAGCTTCCATCACCAAGACTGCCTACTTTCACCTCCATAACATCGCCCGTCTCCAACCCGCCTCAGCTCATCTGCTGCCGAAACCCTCATCCAAGCCTTTGTTACCTCTGGACTCGACTGTTCTGGCCGCCCACCTTGCACCCTCCGTAAACTGGAGCTCATCCAAAGCTCTGCTGCCGGTGTCCTAATTCGCGCCAAGCCCCGTTCACCTATTGCCCCAGGCTCGCTGACCGACATTGACTCCTGGTCCAGCAACGCCACGATTTTAAACTTCTCATCCTTGTTTTCAAATCACTCCATGGCCTCGACCCTCCCTAACTCTGTAACCTCCTCCAACCTTCAACCCTCTGAGATCTCTGCACTCCTTCTGCACATCCCCGATTAAGCAACGCATCGATTTTAAAATTCTCATCCTTGTTTTCAAATCCCTCCATGGTCTTGCCCCTACCTATCTCTGCAATCTCCTCCAGCCCCACGACCCTCAGATATCTGCACTCCTCTAATTCTGGCCTCTTGAGCATCCCTGATTTTAATTGATCAACCATTGGTGGCTGTGCCTTCAACTGCATAAGCTCTGGAATTCCCTCCCTAAACACACCTGCCTCTTTACCTCTCTCTCCTCCTTTAAGAGGTTCCTTAAAACCTACCTCTTTGACCAAGCTTTTGGTCACCGCTCCTAATATCTCCTTATGTGGCTTGGTGTCAAATTTTGTTTGATCACTCTTATGGAAGCACCTTACGAAGTTTTGCTACGTTAAAGGCACTATATAAATGCATGTTGTTGTAAAGCCCCTTGGGATATTTTGTTACATGAACTGTTACATACAGTTTATACAGACACGAGCCTTAATTGGGGAGATTATTCTGAGTCTGCCCTGGCTTCCTTTTTAGATGGGCATTCTGACCCACTCGCTGTGCTCCAGAAATCCAATGCACCTGGGTGTAGACGCAGAAAAATCTCCCCTAATATGCTGCTGACTTTCATGACTGACAACCAACCCATCAAAAAGCACTTTTTTTTTTTAAAAAAGCAAAATAAACACAGCCAATCAAATCAGTTACCATAATTGGTTCCTCACACTTCAAACCCCATAAAAACAAATATATATAAGAAAATAGAATAATTGTGCAAGCAAATCACAAAATTTGACCCGTAAACTCAGTAATTCCATCTTCCAATAGCTAGAATAATTTTTGCGCACATGGGCATTTCTTCCCATGGGAGCTGCCGCCTTGTTCGCAGAGCTTCCATCTTTGATCTTCCCATATAGGAGTGAATGATTGAAAAATTAAATTTACCCTGATGCCCCACAGGCCTGTCATGGACTTTTTTTTATGTCAAATAGAGATCAGTGCATGCTCTACATCTCCCGAATGATCCTGAGCTGAAGGAGCTGCAGACTGTAAACCATGCTGCTCCCACATCTCTGTTCTCTTCTGCACCCTCTTCCCAAGGCCCAGGATTTTGCTGCTAATGGGCCTCCCCTTTCTTTCCTGAATGCTACCACATCTCCTGCTCCAATGCAGTCTGGAATTCAACTCTTTTTTTCTCCCACCCCCCCCCCCCCCCCCCCCGCCGCCCCAAGTACTTTTATACAGCAGGCCTCATCAGTCCTGCGAGCCCCAGTCCCTGGGTGCTCCCAAACGCTGGTCCCCTACCATCACTCAGCGTGCGACCAGAGTTATAACCCGTCACGTTCCTATCACGGTTACGTATTGCACTTGGTTAGAGATGCAAAACTAACTTTGTTTCTTGCTGAGTCCTTCTACCCTGAAGCCAGAAAGTTATAAGCAACAACAACCACCCTCTAATTGATTTCAACAATTTACAAATGACTAAAATTAACCTGCATCTGCCTATTTAGACCATTTAGAACAGATAGTCCTTAAGTAGTAAATTTAAAGAAACGGACCAGGTGAAGCACAGTTCAATCTTTGCACTACATCTGTCCTTCAGACCCCATGTTATGATGGGAGATTAACTTTTGTATGTGTGTGTCTCTTCTCTCCTCTCCCTCGCTCTCCTTTCTGTCGCTGTATATCATTGTGTGCATGTATCATTGAGGAAACAGGTGTATGTATTTGTGTCATTTTCTCTCATCAGTTGGTAGAATATATTCCATTGTCCCTTCTAGCCTAATGTCCGTGGGATACAAGCACACATTCACTTAAAACACTGATGGATTTTCAGGGTAGGATGCAGTGTTTAGGATTTACTTGCAGACTGAAGATATTGTTTAATAATATAATTTTTTTTTTTCCTTTTAGTTTGGTGTTTGGGAACTGTAATGGCATTGCAATGGTTGATTACATTCAGAAAACTGTACTACTAAACCTGGGCACAATTGAACTGTACGGGTCGAACGATCCTTATCAGAGACAACCAAAGTCCCCCCGCAAAACACGCCAAGCCTCAGGAGGTAAGCACTCGTGCTTTTACTTTTGTAACACCTCTTGGAGCTGAAATGAACTTGATGTGCTCAGCAGATGTAGACATAGTGCACACAAGAAGGAACCTGTAGTGTGAAAGCATTAATTAGGCAGAAGCCCAGTGCAGAGAGCTTATGCGATATTTACACAGACTGAGGGGGCTCGGCAAGGTAGATGCAGAGAGGATGTTTCCCCTCGTGGGGAAATCTAGAACTTGGGGGCATAGTTTCAGAATAAAGGGTCGCCCTTTTAGAACTGAGATGAGGAGGAATTTCTTCTGAGGGTTGTAAATCTGTGGAATTCTCTGCCCCAGAGAGCCGTGGAGGCTGGGTCATTAAATACATTTAAGGTGGAGATAGACAGATTTTTGCAAGATAAGGGAGTGTGAAGGGTTATGGGGAGCGGGCAGGGAAGTGGCTTTGAACCCAAGATCAGCCATGATCTTATTGAATGACGGAGTAGGCTCGAGGAGCCAAGTGGCCTATTCCTGCTCCTATTTCGTATGTTCCTACTGTTCATGCCCAGATATTTTAAGACAGCATGAAGAGCAGAGCAACAGTTGCTATTGGTGTGAAAGAAAGGTTCTCTTTTAAAGGGAGCATTATCATCGGTCTGAGTTCAGGGATCAGTGGGGCTAGGATCAAACAACAACCTGGTCTGCAAACGTACACATCACAAGGTTTCTCACACAAGGCTTCTTGTGAAATAAAACCGGTAGGTGTGGGTAAGGAATTGGCAGAAGGATAGCAAGCGGTGGGTACTTGTTAATGGGGTGAGGGAGATGGGGACTGAGTGAAATGCCCCAGGAATTGGTGCTGGTGCTTCGAAGATTCCTAATCTGCATTATGACCCAGAATCAGAAACAGAAGAGAGGCGCAGACTCGATGGGCCGAATGGCCTCCTTCTGTGCTGTACTATTCTATGATTCCATGATTCAATGCAAACTGGTCAAATTCGCAGATGTTAAACTTAGGGAGATTTAGTCAAGTGGTGGAAGCAACCAATGACCTATAGAAGGAGTTGGATAAAAATTTGCCATTGCCCAAATCAGTGGCAGATGAAATTCAATACAGATGTGCAAGATACTGCACGCTGGAAGGAAAATATAGGTGTAACAAGTACACTGGGTGGTATGAACATGAAATTGCAAAATTAGCAGGCCTATGAGACTAATTGGATAGCATAGTTGTCTCCCTGCTACCGACTCAACCTTGGCATCTCAATCACAACTGGACAGAATTCCACCCACATTCAGAATCCTCCCGTCCCACGTCTTGCTGCCCAGACCCAGCTCCTCCTCATCTCAGCTGTCAGGATCATCACTTGCTACTTAACGCTTTGCCTCACCACCTACTTTGTAGCAACCCGACTTCTCAACATAGAAACGTAGATGTTTGCAGAACCAAAGTGGAGGCTATTCATGTCTGCCGGCCTTTGCTGGAGCAATCCAAAACCAATCCCACTGCCATATTTTCTTCTATTAGCCCTGTTTATCTCTCAAGATGCAGCGGTTTCTGCCTCAATGTAACTTCTTTGCCTAATTGTCTGCCACTGTTACTCCTCTCTCCGATTAGAAGTATCCCCACTCACTGCTCAGAGGGTTTTCGGAAGCTGACATTTTTAAATGACCTACCCACAACGTTATGGGATCCTCTTCACCACATTGTTGTTAGTTGCATTTTATACTGACCTAAATTACTGACCTTTTATAATTCAGTTACTTAAATTATACAATAACTTTTAACTTTCTCATTAAATACACATCAGTTGGATGGCGAGAAGGCTAATCTGCTAATACAGCTTGTAGGACCTAAAAGTTTTTTTTCTTAAATATCTTGCATGCCTTCATGCCTTAAGTTCTGTTTCAATAGCATGTGATTTTCCTACATCATACGAATATCGTGTTGGGGTCATGAGAAAATAGCCCCCAGCAATGTCTGATTTTAGTTTCTTGCCTATGTATAGATTGCACTAAGTTTTGTTCTGCAGATTATTACAGCCAAAAGACTATTTTGGTGTTGTGCTCTTTCTTTTTCCATTGCATCCTAAGGCATGCTGACGGTGACTTCTTGCATGTGTGGCCTTTCTAGTTTTTATTCTGAGTCTGTGAAAAGACTTCGTTCTTCATATCTAAGTAAGTTATCTCACGCGGTGACACAAATTTCCGTCTTACTGTTTGCTTTTTGAAGTTACCATATGTAGCAAAAGCCGTTGAAATCAGTGCAACCTGCAAAGTCCCCTTTATCCCCTTTAAAGTCTCCATACGATGAGCTGTTAAGAATATATTTGTCCGCCACAGCTGCCTGCACTGGTAGCATAATGCCTGGAGATACTCTCGAGTAGCTTTGTTTCAATAGCTGCTGCATAAGAGGGCGATTGTGGTAAGTAGGTGGAGTGTTTTTTTGAGATACGCAGCTGAAGCTTCACAGGAGAATATTCCACTTTGCAGGTGAATCGGCGTTAACATTTTCTTCAAGTTCACTGTCAATCATATTATCAACCAGTTAGCGACATCTCCCGTGTTGACCTATAATCACTCGTAGAAAGAACAGACAATGACCAAGGGTTTAATTATCGGTACAGCCCAAGTGTCCACCCTCAGGAGAGGAGAGCACGTTATTAGAGTACTGCAGGGAGTTTGCATCATATAAATAGATTGCATAATGGCCTCTGTGCACTGGTGACAGTACTTTGTCAGATGTACATTTTCCTGCATTGAAGGTGGATGCTTCATACAACACTTGACATTCTTCAGATTCAACAGGAGTTGGGTTGACACCAGGGTTGAGACTGGGAATGACGACGGCCTAGGTTTCTGAACATTTTGGCCAAACTTTCACATCGTGAGGAAGGCCATTTGGCCAATTTTGGCTCATCCAGAAAGGCCCAACAAGTAACTCCCCTTTCCCGTCAGGGTGTCCAACTGTTCCTTAAATGATTCCAGGGTTTTCACCTCCACTCCTCCATCTGGACGATCATTCCATGTATTGATCACTTTGTGTGAAGAGCTTTCTGATATCAGTCCTAAATTTGCCTTTGATTAGCTTAAACCTGTATCCCCTTGTCCTACACTCAAAATTTAAATGAAAGTAATATTTGAGATTTACCTTTGCCATTCCTTTAAATGTTATATATCTCTAAGGGCTCAATCCCATTCACCTTTCAAGACTGAAGAGACTAGGTTTCTCTGCTCTTTTCTCATAACTCAAATCTTCTGACTCTAGCTTAGCATTCTGTTAGCCTGCTCCAAGTACAGGAAACTTTTTTTTATCCGGCACCGATGTGGTGCCGGTTCATCAAAAATTCCGGATAACCGAAAGCTATAGTAAAAGATACGGAGAGCTGAGAGCTCCGTATAAAGCAACAAACCCTGTTGCTTAACAACAGGTTCAGAACAATGGCCACAAGTTCCAAGCGTCTCTGTAGCTTAGCAACAGCTGCAGCCACACCCTTGCACAGCAACAGATCGAGGAAGGCAAGTACAATATGAAGTAAAACTTACCTGAACCTACTCCTGAATTTTGCCGGTTAACCGAGATTTCCGGTTATTTAGGTGCCGGTAAATCGAAAGTTTCCTGTAGTTGGATTTAGTATCCTTTTTTTGTCGCCATCACTAGTTAGACAGTTTGCTAATTGTTTGAGAAGCATAGAAGTGACTTATAGTAGGTAGGTCCTGCCGGGTGAAATTGAGGAATTCGTGCAGTATAAAACATGAATGAGAAGTCTGAGCATACACCATTTTGATTAAGGTCCAGAAACCTGAATGCAATAAAGTGAAATAGGAAATGTACCACACTGTGTTTTGGAAGTGCTTTGAAGGTACATTTTTTTACATAAAAATTCCAACGTTGCTTGGAAACATTGCTTTACAACGATCTCTGACATACTGGGGTAGACTTTCAATTTACCGCCCAAGCGTGTAACTGGTGTTGTAGATTGGGTGCCCATTCCAGAAACTGCCTCATTTTCATTCCCATTGATATTAATGGGAATGAACATCGGGTGGTTTCTAACAGGCATCAGATTTGCGCTCGGGAAGAGTGATTTTGCGCCCGGGAAGAGCAAGTTGAATATCTAACCCAGTGGAGTTCACTGCAAATTGAAATTTCCAAGGAGATTCTGAGTGTTCTGCCCAAAATGCAGTGTTGGGGCATTGAGATACTTATTGCTTACGGCTACCATCCAGATTACAGGGTCCCATCATTGTCCGCCATGCATATTTGTGTAATGCCTGGATTGATATGTCCTATTGTTTATGACCCAGCTGCAGGGATGGAATGTGATGAAGAATAAATACCTTACTTTCGGATAGTTAAAAGTTATCTCTGACTGTCTTCATTACAAGCAGAATGGCACTATTAAGTTGAACAATAGCATAAATGTTTGACTTAAAGAAGCCAATTACCAGCTATTGGTGGCTACATATGATTGAGGTTCACAGGTCATATGGTCCAGGCTACCACCTCAATGATGCCATAACATTTATTGCAAGTGGCTGATGTGGGTTTTAATGGAAAGTTAATGTACCAGAAGACTGGGCTTTGACGGGATCCCCATCTCTCTTAAGTACATTAAGCCTCCCATCAATGCCTATCCCTTTGGTACATTAACCCAGCAGTTCTCTCTCTGTCCATTAGGCAGGCTTAAGAATAGAAAAACTAAAATATTTCACTTCAGAGCTTTCAGAATTTTGCTCCAATGAAATTGGGTGGCCTTTCCCAAGAGATGTAGGCTTACTTGAATCCCCTCCTGGTTTCTCTGACCTGCTTTCCATATCAAAACGAGATGTTCCATAAGTGTTGGCAATATGACGCCCAGGTATCCCATTTATCCCATTTGATAAAATTGCAATTCTTTGTGTCCTGAGTATTTTCCACAGTAACTTTAACTTGAGTTTTCTTGAGTAATTGCTTCTGTCTATTTTTGTCTGATTACACTTCTGTGAAGCACTTTGGGATTTTTTTTTGCATTAAAGGCACTAAATAAATGCAAGCTGTCCCCTTGCCATTGCTGCCTTTGTGGTAACAAGCTGATTTTCTTTGTCAGGTCTCTGTGACATCAATGAGGGTTCCACAGCTCTGGATGACCGATGCAAATCTCCCACATCAGGTAAGTGTGTCAATGTGTAAGCACCTTACAGTGGTTCTGGTGAATTTTGTTTTCAAGGGACTGGATTAATTGAAGATGGGGTACTTTGTATGTACACAAATAGATGTGAGGAGCAGCAGGATATAGTGAGTAGACATGAAAGTAACTTGTCTATTGATAGAATCCAATGGTGCACATGGGTAAGAACACACCTAAACTATTTTACACATGATACCTCATCACCCAACATTTTCAGGTGTCACAGTGTGCATAGTTGAGGGATATAAGTAATGACAGAATTCTAGTTTCGCATCATTTCATGTTAACAAAACTGAATTCATGGTGGTTTGCCATCAAATAGAAGAAAAATCCAACCTTAGTGACCATTCTACAACAGTGTGATTCTGGATTGATCCCTAGATTCTGTGGTTCTGTTATGTCTCCCCTGTAAACAAGACACTAGAGGTAACTTAAACCTCCTTATGATATCATGACTAAGTTACCCCACCAGTGATATACCACAGGCTGTGGTGTGATGCCATATCACCAGTGTTAAGATACAGCATCAAGTTGTTCAACTGATGTTATTTAATTGTGGCAGAGTAACCAAATTATATTTAACAGCTGTATTACTAGTGCAGAAAATTATGGCATAGCACTGTTACCAAAACAGTTTGAAATGTGACCAAGTTATTAAAGACATTTTTAAATACTAGCGGTATTAAAATGAGCAAAGTTTTGGAGATCATCCTGCAGGTAGTGGGTCCTGTTATTTATTAACATCACTAACAAGTGATATATACAGGGGGAGGGGGTGTCTGAGACATTGTTTTACCCAGTCAAAGCTTGCATCCAGTTCGTTTTCATCCCAAATTACAATAAAACCAAATAAATTTGTTTGCCATCTGCCCGTTCTATGACTCTCAAAGTCGTTGTATGTTTATATACTATTTTCCTACAGAATTCTGTGCAACAAATCAGTTTGAGCTGTTTAAATAATTCTTTGGATTCCTGTTGTTTATTCTTTTATTAATTTTGTTGGATCTACTTGCTAAAAGGCTATCTCTTTTGGGAACCAGAAAAACGGCAATGATAATGAGTGAAATGTTCTATTGACACTACTGTGTCAGCTAATGAGTTGGAGGTGGGGCGGGACTTACGGCAGGACTTAGCCAGACAGTCTATTTTACAGCAAACAGCAAAGCAAAGAAAGTCTTTTTAGTGTCTATTAAAAAGAGTCTCTACGAACTGCAGCTGCAAACAGAACTGGTGACTGAAACTGCAGCAACTTCTCCCAATAAAAGCACAGCGATTTTTTTTTTTTTTCAACAAAATGCAGTGAGTGGAGGATAGTTACATAATACAAATTATGTTCGTAAAATCAATCCCAGTCACGTACAGCAGTGGCGAGGGAATTACGTAATCATCTCCATTCTGGTGTCACTATATGCAGCTGTTAATGTATTGTGCCCATGAATGACTGACCAGTTCTTGTCTCCTGTCCACCAATGGTGTCCAATTGTTGCCTTATTAGGACTTATCAGACACTAAAATTGAAACTTCACATTGCTGTGACAGTTTTTCTTGGTCATCTTTTTTTCTATTTGAAGATACTTTTTTAATCAACAGCTGTTCGGGCTTGTTGCACGGAGATTCTAATCTGCATTTCCAAATCCAAAATATTTTTGTTGTCACAATACTGCGCTCCATCCATGCCACACATGTTGCATGTCTGTGTCCTTGTGCGTGCCAGGTTTTGTTTAATTGCCGGTAGTCGTGATGGCTGCCTTTCTCTTACTGGGCATAACTTGTTTTATTGTGTGTGCACGCACCGATGTTCCCTGTAAGCTGCGCTTTGTTCTGAGCAGCCTGTTTCTTTTAATGCGCGGTCCCTTGTAAATACCGCGCATGCGCAGAAATTTAAACGTAAAAGCCGATGAGCGGTCTGCGCGGGACCATTGATATTACTGCGCAGCCGCAGACCTTAGGGGATACATTGGTGTGCACACCTTGTTGTCCCAGAGCCTAACTGCTGTCCTATCAGCTGAGAGAGAAGCAATTAACATGGAAGCATTATGGCCTAGTTAGACCTGGGAAGCCCTGGGGTTGGGCTGCAGCCTATCTGGATAGGCTTAGATTGATGAGGCAGTGCAGGCCAGCACAGCAGCAACAGCAAAGTGCCAACTTTGTTTAAGGCAAGAATAGCAGTTTGTTTTTGACAACAGCTGAAGTTTTAAGGTATTCATGGTTGTTTTTTTTTGTAATCTATAAAGTAGCTGGTGTTTGAGGACAATTTAAATTTTTTTAATTGGATGAGGGATTTTTTTTAATAGAGAGAGAACATCTCAACAAGGGGAAGGGGAAGCCATATGATGTAGTGTACTCGGACTCCCAAAATACAAACTAAAATCAGTGGGTATTAGTGGTAAGAAATATAGATGGGTTCTTAACTCGATAAAAGAAAAGAAAGCAGAGGGTAGCTGTATGTGGAGCCAGGTTAAAAAAGGGAGAAGTATTACTCTGGTCTTGGGTCCCAGCTATCAAGTTACATTGGATTTTACTTCAGTATATTGAAGTGATCATGGCCCAGTTCCATTCTCTTAAATCTTTTTGTACCAGTGCCAGTTGTCCCTTCTCTGCTCTTTTACTCTCTCAGGCTGTCTTTATTTGTTTCATGTACAGTAGTACCAGACCCCTGTTGCCGGGTTCATTGGTTTGAGTTTGGTGGCTCTAGCAGTATAGGAATTCTCTCTTATTGCTGCTCCCTTCTTGGTAGCAATTTACCAAAAGCCTTTTAGTGATGTAAGTTCATCATTTTCTCTGCAGAACACTTTAGTTACATTCTGGTCCTCAGGAATCTCTCTGGCAAACTTTTAAAAAATGGCAATAAAAGCTTTGCTAATTTCAGCCTCCATTCCCCCAAAGAAAGAACTTGCATTTGCAGGACCCTAACCAGCAAGGACTCCATGTCTTCAGGAGAGGAGTGAGTGAGTGTGATTAAGGGTTCATCATTTCCTGATTTCAAAAGAAAGACTTGCATTTATAAAGCACCATTTACAACCTCAGGATGTCTCAAAGTGCTTTACAGCCATTGAAGTACTTTTGAAGTGTAGTCACTGTTGTAATGTAGGAAACACGGCAACCGGTTTGCGCACAGCAAGGTCCCACAAACAGCAATAACCAGATAGTCTGTTTTTAATGATGTTGGTTGAGGGATAAATATTGGCCAGAACTCCACTGCTTTTCTTCGAATAGTGTCAGAGGGCCTTATACATTCACCTGAGAGGGCAGACGGGGCCTCAGTTTAATGTCTCATCTAATGAGAGATGCAAGTTATCTAGACCAGTCAATGCATATTTTCTGATTCACTATGAGCAGTGCAATAGAAGATCCCTAGTATAAATAAATGAATTGTTTATCTTTCACAGAGTTCCACTGACTAGTTTCTTGCTGTTCCTCCTTTTCTCCTGATTGTTGGCATTTTTGCTTTATTTCGTGTATCCTGGTCGTGATCCACAGCTTTATAATCCCCTCCTACCTATCCGTTACTTTGTGCTATGTTTTTCACTCTGTTGTCTTCATTTAGTAAGGATTCATGCTAGTGCAATATATGTAAAGAAAGAACTTGCATTTGTACAGCACCTTTCATGTCTTCAGGATATCCCAAAGCACTTTACAGCCAATGAAGTACTTGTGAACTGGAGTCACTGTTGTTAAGTAGGCAAACAAGGCAGCCAATTTGTGCGCACAAACCGTAATAAGATAAATAACTGGATAATCTCTTTTAGATGTTGGTTGAGGGGAAAAATAGTGGCTAGGAAACAGGTGAGAATTCCCCTGCTCTTCAAATAATGCCATGAGATCTCGGCTTAACATCTCATCGAAAATACGTGTTAATATAATGTTATGGTTAAATTGGAACATGTTAGACTGCGCAGAACTTAAACCAGCTTGTATACCCCAGCTCTTTCCTACCTACCCTTTACCATTCCTGTAGTATTTTTTTGCAAAGTTACAACCATTTGTACTACCTAGGTTTGCATCTAAACTGGTTCTTTCAACTTTCAATAAGTTTGTTTCTGTATGTTCTCTACATACTTCCCAGGTTATGATAAGTCCTGAATTTTAAAGTGTGTGTGAATGTGAGATTCACTGGAGATTGATGTTGCTTCTGTTAAGTGCACTGGTTCATGATAGGTTGACTCTTGCTGGAACTCTTGCCGTTAAATAAATAATAAAGATAGGAAATGCATAACTGCTCCACCAGCTTCTGGAAATGGAAAAGGCGGGTTAACCAATCTTTTTCCAATTCTGACAGACCTGCTCTGTATTTCCAACATTGTTGCTTTTCTTCCTCTGCAGTTACATTAGCGTTGATGTAGAGCGGATGGGGAAAGCTCTCCTAAATAGGGAATCGCTCCTCAACTTATCGTGCTGTAATGGGGGCAGATAATGCAACAGAGGTTTTCTTTTTAATTCTCGAATGTGGCAAGGCCAGCATTTATTGCCAATCTCTAGTTGCCCTGAGAAGCTGGTGGTGCACTGCATGCTTGATACAACTGAGTGGCTTCCTCAGCCACTGCAGAAAGCAGTTAAGAGTCAAGCACTTTAGTGTGGGACTGGGGACAGATATAGGCCAGACCTGGTAAGGACAACAAGTTTCCTTCCCTAAGGGAGATTAGTGAACCAGTTGGGTTTTTAATGACAATCTGACAACTTCATGGTCACTTTTATTGTTTCCAGATTTTTCAAGCTGAATTCAAATTCTCAAATTGCTCTGGGGGAGGATTTGAACTCTGGTAGCCCAGTAACATAACCATTATACTACCGTACCCTGGCTGCACCCGCCTGATGAGAGTCTTTGATCACTGAATGATCTGCAACCTAGATGAGCAGCAATGGAGTTAGAGTAGTTGCAACAGTATTCGCCCATTGCTTCTGATGCAGCTGGTGGGTTGATAGCGGAGGGAAGGGAAAGCTTACATTTATTGGCAGTTTTATATTTAGAAAAATAATTGACCTTAGTTGGCAAATGAATGTGAATTGTATTCCCTTCACGGGTAAACAGTTAGATTTACAGAGCAGCTCTCGTGCCTTAGCTGGTTAAGACAGTTAACCATACAGATCTCAAAGGTCCCAGGTTTGATCACCAGTCTATGTTGAGTTAATGGAACTCACCTATGACTGACTGACCTGATATCTAGCCAGCCCCTTCTGATGCAAGTGCTTGTGTGCAGACCTCAGGTGAGGACAGAATAGAGCTGGCCACTGACACCCCTCAAATAGCCCTAGGACACTCGCTGTCGAGGCTGCCACATGAATAATGGGCATCTGGATGAGCTAGTAGATGGTGTCTGCAGGACCCTAACCAGCAAGGAGCCTATGCCTTCAGGAGAAGAGTGAGTGAGTGAGATTAAAGGTTCCCCATGCCCTGATGTAATCTTAATGATTTCAGCACAGCCTTTTTTGTTACGTTTTCATGTGTTTCTCTTATGAAGACCTCTGAATAGGCTTACACCTCAGCAGAGAAGCTTTTATATTGTGTTTCATTTTTGCAGCCGACATGTGCATTTATTTGAGGGGTAATTGACTGTATCTGGATGTAAGATGACTGGATTGGAAGTGGCTAGTGCTAACACTTAAAGTAAAGTTCTAAAAATATACTTACTGCAGTCAGTGACATGAATCTTGTCATTCATGTGGAAATGACTTATGAAGTAATACTGGACGGCCTGCTGGTGGCGCTGTCCAGGGAGCGTATAAATACTCGGGCATGGGCCCAGCTTGCTCAGGACATTCTTTAACAGGAACTAGTGAAGGACACAACTCGATCTCCATGTTGAAAAACAGTTGATTAAAGCCTTGTTTAATACTCAGACCAAGTGCCTAGTAGTTTTCTTGCGTCAGTCAGCACTTGTGTTATGCATAATGCAGGGAGAGAAAGGGAATGGGGAGGGGCCCGTTTCTGAATTACTCAAGTATGTCTCTTGTGTGGAGAAACATTGACATCTCCCTAGAGTGCCTTACACAGGGCTGTATGAAATAAGCCCACGGTTACACCTTACATATTTAAACCTAGATTAAGTTAGAGGAAAATAAAATGTTTGTACCGTTTTGTATTTAATTCATTGTCAATATATTCCTGTGTAGGTTCTGCCTCTTCGTGCAATTCTGAAGATGAACAAAAAATGCCTAACTTTATAGAAAAGGGTATAGTATTATTATGGTGCAATATTATTTCAGTTCTCAGATTTTTCTTCTGTTTCAGAATTAATTTTGCTTTGCTTCACATATAAAATATTATACTTTTCCAGTGAAAAACAAAAGCAGAAAATTTTCCAAGACCATAGTATCTGATATAGGTATGAAGTAATAATTCCATATTTTACTAACACCTTTCTTTCTGAAGCACTAACCAAAACGCAAATTAATAATCAAAGCACCTTGCTTAGTGGCTTTTCTAATCCACACTCAGTGCTTTGGCTGTTTCTGATCTGGGAGTGCAATGCATGATTGTGATTGATCACTTTGTTTATTAAATCGGGATCGCTGTAATCTCTGACTGACATCAGAGGTTTGATCATCAAATGGCTTTATCTCCCAGATCTTGCTATTTTAATTCTTTGTATCAAAATAATTCTATTAATGAAGATGTTAGTATTATCCATAAAGATGTATGTAAACATGAATTTTACAGATACATTGCTTTCCACCAGGTATCTCGATCAATCATACACAACAATTGTAAAATCAGTAAGGGGCAACCAAATTATTAGCATGTGTTGAGTGTTCTCATTATATTGCAAATGGCAATGTTTTAAATGTGTGTATTCTAGTTCAGTTTTAAACCGGTCAATTGGTGGACAGTATTATTGCTCGATACTTCGAGAGGTTCAGCTCTTTTTTTGCTAGAGATGGTTGCCTCCACTGTAAAATTCCCTCTGGTAGAAATTGGAGTATGCACAGCTCTGAATCTGTGTGGCTCGTGGCGCTGATTGTTACAAAAGTAAAAAATACAACAGTGCAACAAAATCGTTGAACTCTGGTAACAGAAAAGCACTTCCTGCTTTTCAGTGAGTGTGGAAAGCTGCAACAGGATATGTGGCACTTGGTGTTCAGGCTGCAATAATATATTCTAGTTGATCTCCCTTGGCATTGCACACAAGGAGTCGAGACCAAGTGTAGACTTCAGCTAAAGTGGGGTTAGACGGCGAGGGATAATTGGACCAGAACACACACAGACGTAATTCAGTCCCCATCTTAAAGTCATACAATCTGTCCTTAATTTTATATTTCTATTATAAATTGCTATGTCCACATATGTAGTGGAATTTGCCTATGTCACATTGTAACTGCACCTGCCCACAAGTAGTGGCACTGCACTGGTGGGGAGGATGTAATTACAACATGACAAGTTTACATAGACAAATTCCATTATAAACACGGATGTAGCAATTTATAATGGAAAATGTTGACAGTCTTGAGGGTTTTAATATATTAATAAAGTCTTGTCTATAACGTGCACACTCACTCCCTGTAACATTTTTGCACAATACTTCAAATACCCTTAAGTTACAGTCAGATTTGTAGATGTATCTAAATATATAAATCTATCCAAATTCTCCTCTTTGTTATGTCATATAAAAATTTATTTGGCTTCAACCAAATTTTTTCCACCTGACTTGCTGATTTCAAACTTATTCACTCGCATATAAAGAAGAAGCCTGAATGGAGGCTATATAAATGATCCGGTCAAATCATTCCAATTATATTCTTCCTTTGTCCTTTACTCTGCCTGCTTGGTATTCTCACTTTTCTAATGCTCAAAGTAAATCATTTTAAGATATTACACAGATGGAAAACTGCATTTTTCTGAATTACTGTTAGGTGTACAATTCGCCTTTCTGTTCTGAAGTGCCTTCACCATTGTTTATTCTGAGGCCAAGTTCTCTACCAGATGCCTCCGTTGTAGTTATGCCTATGAAGGGGCTCTATGACCTTCCCTCCTGCACCTCTAAGTCTGATTTTCTCTCTCACCTCATCCCCCTCACCTCTTCAGTGCACAGGTGCTGGTTCTGCATGTATGTTCATCCTGTTCCCCAAGCTGCTCCCACCGCCTCCAGCCTGCCTCCCGTCCTCCCAGCCAATTCTTGGTCGTCGGTTGAGAACCACTTTAGCAAAACAACAACTTGCATTTATATAGTGACTTAACATGGTAAAACGTCCCAAGGCACTTCACAGGAACGTTAACTGACAAAATTTGACACTGAACCGCATAAGGAGGTATTTGGACAGGTGACCAAAAGCTTGGTCAAAGAGGTAGGTTTTAAGGAACGCCTCAAATGAGGATAGAGAGGTAGAGAAGCAGAGAGGTTTAGGGAGGGAATTCCAGAGCTTAGGGCCTAGGCAGCTGAAGGAACGGCTGCCAGCGGAGGGGCGAAGGAAATCTGGGATGCACAGGAGGCCCGAATTGGAGGAACCCAGAGTTCTCGGAAGGTTGTAGGGCTAGAGGAGATTACAGAGATAGGGAGGGGCAAGGCCATGGAAGGATTTGAACACAAGGGTAAGAATTTTAAAATCGAGGTGCTGCTGGACTGGGAGTCAATGTCGGTCAGCGAGCACAGTTGTGATGTGTGAACAGGACTTGGTGTGAGTCAGGATACGAGCAGCAGAGTTTTGGATGAGCTCGAGTTTATGGTGGGTGGAAGATGGGAGGCCAACCAGGAGAACATTGGTATCGTTGAGTCGGGAGGTAACAAAAGGATGGATGAGGGATTCAGCAGTAGATGGGCGGAGGCGGGCGATGTTATGGAGGTGGAAGCAGACAGTCTTGGTGATGGAGATGATATGTGGTCAGAAGCTCAGCTCAGGGTCAAATAGGACGCCGAGATTGCAAACGGTCTGGTTCAGCCTCAGACAATGTTTCCTCTTGCTGCGTGCTTTACTGGTACATGCACATGATTCTCAGAGCCCATGCACATGTGATTTAGCCAGCTGTAAGGAATATCAGAGGAGCAGCATTAAAACAATTGGCTCATCCATCAACTCCCATTACCATTCCAGCCAGCCAATACCCTGATGTACGTCACTGAGTGACGACATCTCTCCAGTGCATCTCTCCCCCTTCTCCGCGCTTCTCATCGCTTTCTCATGTTGCATGTTCAACTCTGATGTTTCCCTTTCATTGCTCTTTTCTTTCTTAACCTGAGTACACCTTCTCCCTCAGTCCCTTTCTGCTTTATAAAAAATTTTAATCCCTACTTTTGAGATCTGTTAACTGCAAATAAATCTCTACCTTAGTTCCAAGTGTATATATTATGTTGATGTCTTACTTAAGTTGAACAATATAAAATACTATAACATAGTCTGTAAAATACTCCATATAATCTATATATTTTGTTACAAATCTTGCGTCTGCTCGTCCTGGCCCAGTTATCCCCTGCCCTCTAGCTGAAATTCACCTGAAGGCCACATTTGGTCTTGACTCCCCATATGCAACGCCACAGGAGATTTTAATATATCATAAATACTTTTTTATATGCAATTTATTAATTTTGAATACCTTTTATGATCAACATTTCCTCTCTTTCTAAACCCTTCAAAACATGGAATCCTCTTTACATTGTTTATATCTTTTTGTATAATTTAATCTAATTTTTAATTATTTAAATTTCGATATGGAATGTATTTTACTTTCATTTATTCTTAACCACCATTCATTATATCCCTACCTTGCCGAATAATATAGCACCAAAATAATGCATTCTTCATTACATCATAAATTCCCCATTCCTTATAAAAACACTCTCTTAACTCACCATGAGCAATGCCGGGAACTCCACTAATTATTTATAGTCCCAATAATCAGTAGAGCTAGAAATGTAAGTAATTCCCATCATAGATTACTAAAATGCACTGTTTTCTGAGTACTTATGCAAGTCTTAGTCCTCACAGGTAAATAAATTATGTAAGAGACTGAATAATTATATTCTGTCTCCACTCTTACACTCAGGATATCAGTGGCAGATATCTCTTCAGTGGTGGTAAGTTATAGTATTTCTTGTATAAATTATAACATGATGGTTCGTCACATGAGAATAGTGGGAATCAGCATCTCTGGTCAGATCTTTGTATTCCATAGTGTTTATTTTTTTTTAAGTTCAAATGTGTTGAGTGTATAACACTAGTGAGCCTCCTGTGTATTTGCTCACGGTTAGTCAGAGGAAATAATATGTCTTTGTTATAACAGGCTGAGGTGACAGAGTCATGTCTGGACCAAACAAGAACAGGAGTTCTTGAAATACTGCTTTTAGGGGTAACAGTGTCATAGGCTGGAGGAAGTAAGAATAGCAGCCTTTACCATCTCTATTGTTCATTAATTTCAATGGACTAGGGGTGTTGCGTCCTTACCAAAAATATATGTTTAGTGCAAAAAGAAAATACTGCAGATGCTGGAAATCTGAAAAAGAAACAGAAAAATATATGTTTAGTGTACCTTCTCAAGGGACACTAAATTGTTCATTAATGTGAATTGTTTTACTTTTTATAAACGGGGATGATACTCCTTTAAAACATGAAGTATTTTTCAGACTGCACTGGCACACTGAAGGCGGTGTTGGACTTCGTCGTCGACGTCTGCCCTTGTTGACAGTAGGCTCCCGAGGTATGGAAAGTGGTCCACGTTGTCCAAGGCCTTGTCGTGGATTTTGATAATCGGGGGCCAGTACCTTGTGGCAGGGGCAGGTTGGTAGAGGTCCTTTGTCTTACGGATGTTTAGAGTAAGGCCCATGCTCGTACGCTTCGGTGAAGGTGTTGACGATGGTTAGGAGTTCGACCTCCGAGTGAGCGCAGACGCAAGCGTCGCCTAAGGAAGAGTGTGTTTGAAGACCAGGACCTCAAACCCAGCACTAAGCTCATGGTCTACAGAGCAGCAGTGATACCCGCCCTGCTGTATGCCTCAGAGACACGGACCATGTACAGCAGGCACCTCAAAGCACTGGAGAGGTACCGCCAACGCTGCCTCCGCAAGATCCTGCAAATCCATTGGCAGGATAGGTGCACCAACATCAGTGTTCTTGCTCAGGCCAACATTCCCAGCATCGAAGCTTTGACCACGCTCGATCAGCTCCGATGGACGGGTCACATTGTCCGCATGCCCGATAAGAGACTCCCAAAACAAGCGCTCTACTTGGAGCTCTGGCACGGCAAGAGAGCACCAGGTGGGCAGAGGAAACACTTCAAGGACACCCTCAAAGCCTCCTTGAAAAAGTGCAACATCCCCACCGACACCAGGGAATCCCTGGCCCAAGACTGCACAAAGTGGAGGAGAAGCATCCGGGAAGGCGCCGAACACCTCGAGTCTCTTCGCCGGGAGCAAGCGGAAGCCAAGCGCAAGGAGCGCACGTCAACGCAAGCACCCCACCCACCCGCCCCTTCAACCACCGTCTGCCCTACCTGTGACAGAGACTGTAGGTCCCGCATTGGACTCATCAGTCACCTGCGAGCTCATTTTTAATGTGGAAGCAAGATATCCTCGGTTCCGAGGGACTGCCTAAGAAGAAGAATTTTTCAGAAGGATTATACGTTATAAATGTTGAAATCATGCTTTGTTTTGGGCCCCCTTTTCTGAATGCTGAAGCTGCACGTTGAAAGTGTGCTTTACTTGGCATTATAACCTGTTGAATAATCCCTGCTGGAGAAAGAAGCTGGTGATCAGCTGAAAGGAGAGATCATTCACACTAGGTCCATAGCTATATTGCTGGTCATGACTCAGTAACCAGCTTTAATGTTCTTTAAAACACTTAACGGGCTTTTACCATCTATTTCTTACCACTGTGGGAACTAAACTAGCCCGACCTAGCTCTTGATGGTTTCAAACTCTCCGCCAGATTCAAAAAATAACTTGTTGCCGTGCATAACAGTGCAAATTACACATAATTGCTTATGTTCGAATTAGTTGGCTTGGTTACTTTCTCAAGCCAGTAACTTCAGAGGCAACCGACAAAACGTCAAAATATTAGGATGGATTTAGGCTGGGGCATAAATTTTACGGCAGCTAGCTTTTAAACTCCATATGTATTTGGATTGGACTTGAATAGCCACCAATCCAAAACCAGACAAGGTTACCTCTTTCCTCCTATTGCACAGACTGTAATACCAATCCAAGCCAACTTTCAGAATCCCAAAATCCAAATGTCCATCATTCTGTGAAAACTAAATTAGTGACCTTGACATATTATATGTTGCATTCATTATGTACTTTATTTTATTTGTTACCTTTTGTTGAAGCCCAGGAAATACAGTAAAATGATAGGCAGCATGTACCATTTTTGAGCTAGTTATGTGGTAATTAGTGGAAGTAGGAAGGGGAGGCTTTGGGGTTTGGTATCACTTGATGGGAGGCTTGGAATTTGGAAGTGCTGCGATGGTATTTCTAAGGTTTGACAGCACTATGGTGGGAGTTCTGGTACTTAGCAGAATATGGGGAGATTCTGAAGGTTGGCATCATTGAAGTGGGGTCCTGGAATTTAACAGACCTTGGGAGGGTTTGGGGATTTAGCAGCATAGCATAGTGGGAGGGAGTTTCCTGGGATTTGGGAGAAAGAGAGACTTGAATTTATATAGCGCCTTTTCTGACCTCAGGACATCCCAAAGTGAAGTACCTTTGAAGTGTTGTCACTGCCGTAGGAAACACAGCAGCCAATTTGCGCACAGCAAGCTCCCACAAAAAGCAATGAGCTAATGATCAGATTGTCTATTTTAGTGATAGTTAAGGTATAAATATTAAACAGGGCATTGGCAAGAACTCCCCTGCTATTCTTCAAATCGTGCCATAGGATCTTTTATGTCCACCTGAGAGGGCAGACGGCCTCGGTTTAATGTTTTATCTGAAAGCCGCCACCTCTGTCAGTGCAGCACTCCTTGAGTACTGTGCTGGAGTGATAGGCTAGGTTATGTGCTCAAGCCTCTGGAGTGGAACTTGAACCCACGACCTGACTCAGGCGAGAGTGTTGACACTGAGCCAAGGCTGACACCTTGGGAGCACTGAGTGGGTGGTTCTGGAACTGGACAGCATTGTGGGGTTTGGTAGTACTGCAGTGGGAATCTTTGAAGGTTTGCAGCATTGGAGAGGCACTTGGAGTTTAATAATATAGCAGCACCCTGTGGTCTGGCAGCACTGAGAGTGGATCCCTTGTTTGGCAACACTGGGGATAATTCTATAGTTTGTTTTTAAACTGGGTTGCAGAAGTGGCAGCGAGATGCACAGCACCAGTGAAAGAATTTTAAAAGTATCTTCAGATTCACTCTCCAGAGACATTGAAGAGAGTTCTTGAAAAATTGTTTCTCTTAAGTACTGCAGCTATAAGTCTCTTAGATTTCTAAACATAAACAAAAGAGAGAGCAGGTTTTTTTTTAATTCTGTGTGTCTGTGAAATCTCAGCTCAAAAAAGCTTCTTAAATTAATCTTCCCTCAACTTTCAAGTGATTTGAAAAATTGTTATATAGTGTGGAAAGGTGCAATTCAACTTTGCCACTGGGGAAATAAATACATTTTCTGTCAACGATTGTTCTCAGTTCTAAATGTAAAAGAAAGCACAGATGCCCAGAATTATCCAGAAATCCTCCACCGTATGAGGAGAGAAGGTGTCGACTGCAGTGCGAGAACTAGATTGATGCATGCCAGGATATACGACTTCTGAAATTTCAGGCACAAAGTGAACCACAGTACCTGAGAAATTACAGCACAGAAGGTGGCCATTCAGCCCACCTATGGTGGTTGACATCTGTGGTTCGATAATGGTTGTTGAGGCAGAGAACATTGCATCTTTTATTGGAAACTTGTATAAATATTTCAAGCGGAGGAAGATGCAAGTGAAGATTTAAAAACTAAGATTGATAGATGTTTGTTAGGTCATTATATTAAGGGATGTGGAACCAAGGCGGGTAACTGGAGTTGAGATACAGATCAGCCATGGTCTAACTGAATGGCGGAACAGGCTCCAGGGACTGAATGGCCTACGTGTAGATACCCTGTTCCTATGTACAAGGTTAGAGGGAGAGTTCAGGGCAGTGGAGTTAGTTTTAGATTGCGCTAACGGAGACACCTTCAAGAAACAATTTTAATGAAGATACTCAAGATACAAAAACAATTTTATATACATTCATGTGCAGAATATGTTTTTAAAAATCTTTTTAATTGTTATAAATCTTAGTTTGAGTCCTTAGCAGACTGGAGAGGAAAAAGTGACAAACTATTTTCAAATGATCTCATTGATGTGATCAATTCATCCTCTTTCTTTTACTGGTATCTCTTGCTGACGACTCATAGTTGATTTTGTAATTTTTCAAATGTAGCAATTGATGCTTTTCATTCTGCTTGTTGATGCATACAGTGTCTACTTTTTGTGCTTTGTCACTGTTTTGTCAGTTTAAAAAAAACTCAGCCAATGAATTGCAGGTGTGATACAAATTTGAATGATCTAAAGTGTGACAGGGAACAGGAAATGCACACACGTACAATTTCTCTGTTGTAGATAGATTAAATAACTATGTAGATTATCATATCTCCTCTCAGCCTTTTCTCTAATGTTAAGTTCAGTTTGTTGGTCTATATTGAGCCATAAGTCCCACAATTGAGCTTACTGCTCTTCTCTGAATCTGCTTGAACACATTTTGACGGTAGGGTGCCCAAATACTGTGGCTACAAAAGCACGTCAGAGGCTAGGTATTCTGCAGCGAGTGTTTCACCTCCTGACTCCCCCAAAGCCTTTCCACCATCTACAAGGCACAAGGATTGACAGTGGATAGGCAATGGCAAACATTCAAAGACCGAATGGATGAGCTATAGAATTTGTTCATCCCAGTTTGGCATAAAAATAAAACAAAAAAGGTGACTCAACCGTGGCTAACAAGGGAAATTAGGGATAGCATAAGATCCGAAGAGAGGACATATAAATTGGCCAGAAAAAGCAATAATCCTGAGGATTGGGAGCAGTTTAGGATTCAACAAAGGAGGACAAAGGGATTAATTAAGAAAGGGAAAATAGAATATGAGAGTAAGCTTTCAGGGAACATAAAAACTGACTCGAAGCTTTTATAGATATGTGAAGAGAAAAAGATTGGTGAAGTCAAGCATAGGTCCCTTGCAGTCAGAATCAGGGGAATTTATAATGGGGAACAAAGAAATGGCAGACCAACTAAATACATATTTTGGTTCGGTCTTCACAAAGGAGGACACAAATAACCTCCCAGAGATGCTGGGGAACATAGGGGCTGATGAAAGGGTGGAACTGAAAGAAATCAGTATTTGTAGGGAAATGGTGTTAGGAAAATTGATGGGCCTGAAGGCCGATAAATCCCCAGGGCCTGATTATCTACATCCCAGGGTACTTAAGGAAGTGGCCCTAGAAATAGTAGATGCATTGCTGGTCATCTTCCAGAACGTGATAGACTCTGGAACAGTACCCATGGATTGGAGGGTAGCTAATGTTACCCCAATATTCAAAAAAGGTGGTAGAGAAAAAGCGGGGAATTATGGACCGGTAAGCCTGACATCGGAAGTGGGCAAAATGCTAGAGTCCATTATAAAAGATGTAATAGATGAGCACTACGAAGCAGTGACAGGATCGGACAAAGTCAACATAGATTTACAAAAGGTAAATCATGCTTGACTAATATACTGGAATTTTTTGAGGATGTAACTGGTAAAATAGATAAGGGAGAACCAGTGGATGTGGTGTATTTGGACTTTCAGAAGGCTTTCGATAAGGTACCACATAAGAGATTAGCGTGCAAAATCAAGGCACATGGGATTGGGGGCAAGGTATTGACTTGGATAGAGAACTGGTTGGCGGACAGAAAGCAAAGAGTTGGAATAAACTGGTCGTTTTCTGAGTGGCAGGCAGTGACTAGTGGGGTACCGCAAGGATCGGTCCTAGGACCCCAGCTGTTCACGATATATATTAATGATCTGGACGAGGGAATTGGATGTAATATCTCCAAATTTGCAGACGACACAAAGCTGGGTGGGAGGGTATGCTGTGAGGAGGATGTCGTGAAACTCTAGTACGATTTGGACAGGTTGGGTGATTGGGCAGAAACATGGCAAATGCACTATAATGTGGATAAATGTGAGGTTATCCACTTTGGTGGCAAAAACAGGAAGGCAGATTATTTGAATGGCAATAGATTCAGAGAAGGGGAAGTGCAATGAGACCTGGGTGTTCTTGTGCACCAATCGCTGAAGGTAAGCATGCAGGTGCAGCAGGTGGTTAAGAAGGCAAATGGTATGTTGGCCTTCGTAGCAAGAGGGTTCGAGTACAGGAACAAGGATGTCTTGGTACAGTTGTACAGGGCCTTGGTGAGACCGCACCTTGAGTATTGTGTGCAGTTTTGGTCGCCTTACCTGAGGAAGGACGTTCTTGCCATGGAGGGAGTGCAGCGAAGATTCACCAGGCTGATACCTGGGATGGCAGGAATGACGTATGAGGAGAGATTGTGTCGATTGGGCTTATACTCACTGGAGTTTAGAAGATTGAGAGGGGATCTCATCGAAACCTATAAAATTCTGTCAGGCCTGGACAGACTAGATGCAGGAAGGATGTTTCTGATGGCCGGGGAGTTCAGAACCAGGGGTCATAGTCTAAGGATAAGGGATAAGCCATTTAGGGCTGAAATGAGGAATTTCTTCACCCAGAGTGTGGTGAACCTGTGGAATTCTCTGCCACAGAGGGCGGTGGAGGCCAGTTCATTAAATATATTCAAGAAAGAGTTGGATATATTTCTTAAGGCTAAAGGGATATGGGGAGAAGGCAGGGACAGGGTACTGAATTTGGATGATCAGCCATGATCTCATTGAATGGCGGAGCAGGCTCGAAGGGCCGAATGGCCTACTCCTGCTCCTATCTTCTATGTTTCTAAGTAAGGAGTGTGATGGAATACTCTCCACTTGCCTGGATGAGTGCAGCTCCAACAACACTCAAGAAGCTCAACACCATCCAGGACAAAGCCGCCTGCTTGATTGGCATCCCATCCACCACCTTAAACATTCACTCCCTCCACCACCAGCGTACCGTGGCTGCAGTGTGTACCATCTACAAGATGCACTGCAGCAACTTGCCAAGGCTTATTCGGCAGCACCTCCCAAACCCGCGACCTCTTCCACCTAGAAGGACAAGGGCAGCAGGCGCATGGGAACACCACCACTTCCAAGTTCCCCTCCAAGTCACACACCATCCTGACTTGGAAGTATATCGCCGATCCTGCATCGTCGCTGGGTCAAAATCCTGGATCTCCCTCCCTAACAGCACTGGGAGTACCTTCACCATACAAACTACAGCAGTTCAAGAAGGCGTCTCACCGCCAGCTTCTCAAGGACAATTAGGGATGGGCAATAAATGCTGGCATTGCCAGCGATGCCCACATCCCATAAACTAATTTTTTAAAAACTATACACAACATATGATCTCAACAACTGTTCTATACTGTACAAGGTTTGAATAACATCCCAGTACATAATTAGCGTTACTGGGACGTTTCCTGCTTTTCCTAATGCACTCTGTTCATTTCATGTCTCCTTTATCGGTGTTCATTACCTTACATTGATCTATGTTAAAATCTACCTGCTGTCAACTTAATTGGTCCAAGTTAATGGGCCTATATTCTCTGGAGTTTAGAAGAATGAGAGGTGAAGTCATTGAAACGTTAAAAATTCTTGGGCTTGACAGGGTAGATGCTGAGAAGCTATTTACCCTGGCTGGAGCGTCTAAAACTAGTGGTCATAGTGTACTGGCCTCACTAGACGTGCTCCTATCTAGTTATCCAGCAAGTTAAACACTTATTCAAAATAATTCCTCGTGAAGCCATTTGCTGTTTTGAAGCTTTACTTGAACAAATTTGTGAAACTGTAAACAAAGACAAAGTATGTTTTGTACATAAACTGAGTACTATACATTCGATATTACATAAGATATAAACATATTTACAACAGTAGAATAGACTAATTGTATAACTAACATTTGGACTAACTTCTGTAACTATCAAATATTAACCTTTTATAAACATCGTGTTATCAAAATACTACTCTGACAACGTTGCTATTATGCTAACAAACAAAGATACTCACAGATATTGCGCTTGGCCTAAAATAGAAAATCAGATTACATTGGATTGTGAATCCCTCATGGAATTTCCCATTACTCAAGGCAGGTTCTTCCTGGAATTCTACTTCCTGGAATTCTACTTCCTGGGTCACACAGGAAGAAAGGTAGAAAGGTCAAATGACACCTCTCAGGAAGAAAGGTAGAAAGGTCAAATGACCTCTACTCCCACACAAACACTGCCAACACAACCACCACCACCAGAGGGTGCTATCTGCACATAAAATGGTCCATAAGTCCAGAACACTCCCCGTCTGGGGTCGTTAACGACTCCACATAGTCCGAACTCTACTTGTCACTGAAGTCCTCTGGCGACAAAACAAGAACCACCTCAGACAGTCCGTCAGTGTCGACGATAGGATGCAGCTTCCGTAGACTGCTGTGAGGGGGTAGGTTGCGTCCTGCTACGCACAGTTCCAATCTGGGTATGGTGAGGTCTGGCTGGGGCGCCAACTTGCCCCTATCAAAGACGAAGCCGATTTTGCTTTGTGCATTTTGAGTAGTGACCTTCAGATAAGCCACACTTGCAATGGCCTTAGCGGATGCGTCTGCAAAGACACAAAGCTCTTTGAATTGGGCATTTAAGGGAGAGAAAGACGAATAGCAGCGAGGTATTCGGATCTCCTGTAAGACTTGGAGTGAGTCTCTCCATCTGTCCCACTCTGCTTCCATCTCTTCGGGGAGAGGTGAATCCCACTCTTCACGTGTGGAGAGTTCCCTGAGGAGCAGCCTGCCTTGTATGGTGACAGGGGCTAAGCCGCCAAGAGGGTCGTATAGGCTGTTGACTGTAGAGAGCACTCCTCTACGTGTGAAGGGTTTCCTGGCATCTAAGACTTGGAACGTGAACGTGTCTGTTGCTATGTTCCAAGACACACTTGGGCTATGCTGTAAGGGGAGGTCATCAGCGAAGAGGTCTAGATCCTTGACGTCCTTAGCACGATCTTCAGGGGGGAATGCCTCCATCACTGCTGGTCTGTTAGAGGCTATCTTGTGTAGCCTGAGGTTGGATAGTGCAAGTAGTTCCTGAGCTCGTCCGAGGGTACTGATGGCCTCTGCTTCGGTCGGGAATGACTTCAGTGCGTCGTCAACATAGAACTCTCGTTCGATGAACCCTCTCACATCACTGCCAAAGTGGTCGTCTTCTTCCTTGGCAGCCCTCCTCAGCCTGTATATGGCGACAGCAGGGGACGGGCTATTCCTGAAGACATGGACACGCATTCTGTAGTCCACAATGTCTCTATTGGGGTCGTTGTCCCGATACCACAGGAAGCGGAGGAAGTCTCTGTGGTCTTCTCTCACCACAAAGCAATGAAACGTGCTGGATATCGGCAGTGATGGCGACGGGCTCTTTCCTGAATCTCATGAGTACTCCCAAGAGGCTGTTGTTCAGATCGGGCCCTGTGAGGAGTACGTCGTTGAGAGAGACTCCCTGACATGGTGCACTGGAGTCAAACACCACGTGGATCTGTTCCGGCTTTTTGGGGTGATAGACTCCGAAGGAAGGGAGGTACCAACACTCTTGGCCTTCCTGGAGTGGAGGAGCTATCTCTGCATGATTGTTGACGAGCATTTTCTTGACAAATTCTAGGAAGTGTGCTTTCATCTTCGGCTTCTTCTCTAGTGTGCGACGTCCTACAGGGTACACTTTAACGAGGCATAACTTGGAGCATGCTCTTGCGCTCACTCCTTCTCCACACACCTCGGTGCACCTGGATGTAATCTCCGGACCGGCAGCTCCCCCTCTCTCCCCGCCGTGCTCTGAAGCGGGAGGAGGCGACTCTGACTTCCAAGGAGCTGGGCCTGGGTGGAGTGCTGAAATATGCCGATCACTTTCACATTCTGTGCATTTTGCATCTACCTTGCAGTTCTTGGCGAGATGGCTCGTGGAAGAGCAGCACTTGAAACATATAAAGTTCTCTTTAAGATATTGTTTCCGATCTTCCAGGGACATCTCCCTGAAGCCTCTGCACTTCTTTAAAGGATGGGGCTTGTTGTGGATAGGGCATTGTTTGCTCATATCCTCAGGTTTCTTCTGAACCTTTGTGTTCTCAGTTGAAGACACTTGCATTTTGTTGACAGATATTGGTGTCTTTCCATGTCTGTCGAACTTGTCTCTTCTGGCAAGTGCTGTGTGGAAGGAGAAGAAGCTGAAGCTGGGGTCGTTCCTGGCTTTGGCTTCTTTACGGATGAATTTAACGAACGCAGAGAATGGTGGGAACGCCACGCTGTGCTTTAGCTTGAACTTTGATCCAAACGTTATCCACTTATCCTGCAGGTTAAATGGAAGCTTCTCAATGATGGGACTTACCCCTCTGGAAGTGTCTAAGTATGATAGACCGGGTAGGTAGCCGTCCTGCTTTGCGGCTTCGAGTTCCGACAGCAGATCTCCAAGGTCGCGGAGCTTCTGGGGTTCCTTACTCGTCAACCTCGGAAAGTTCTCCAACCTGTCAAAGAGAGCCCTTTCAATGGCTTCAGGCGAGCCGTAGCTTTTTTCCAGCCTCGCCCAAGCCATCTTCAACCCCTCTGGTAGCTGTCCCACATTGGCCGCTTTTATCCTGCAGGCCTGTCCGGCGGACTCTGGGCCGAGCCATTTGATAAGGAGGCCGAGCTTTTCTCCTGCCGACAGGTCTAAGCCCGATATGGCATCGTGGAAGCCGGACTTCCAAGCCCGATAATTCTCTGGCCTGTCATCGAACTTGGTTAACCCTGTAGTCACCAGCTGGGTGCATGCAAGGTATTCGGCAAGGTCGTAGGTGCTGGGACCTGTGCCAGGGTTGCCTTGGCTAGGGGCTCTGTTAGGGGTCTCAAGGAAACGAGAGGGGATTTGCTGCTGACTTTCTCTATTCAGCGTTCTATTCCTCTGCACCGTGCCTTCCGTTCTGTTGGGGGAGACTCTGCGGCTTGAGGCACGCTGTCTACTTTGACCTTGGTTGGCGACTTGGGGCATGTTATACGAAGTGCTTGCATCTGTAGAGATGTGCGGGCCTTCATCCCTTTCTCTTGTAAACTGTATGTCGGCATGGTCGCTCACGTAATCTATGGTGCGCTGTTGTGGACTCTGCTACGAAACGGGAATTGAAGGTTTGTAAGCTGTCTCGGGATCAGCTCCGTCCAAAATTGCCTCGAATACTTGTGTCTCGGCTAATGCAGCATCTATCTCTTTTTGTTGCTGCAGAGCGTCTAATGTGGCTTGGAGACAGGCCTGTTCAACTTGGTGACGGGCCTGTTCGGCTTGGAATTCAGCTTGGAGTCGGGCCTGTTCGGCTTGGGGTTCAGCTTGGAGACGGGCCCGTCTTACTTTTATTTCTATTTCACTGTTTGCATGCGCAGCTCTGGCTTGAGCTGCTACTAGCTTAGCCCGTGCTCTGGTGATGGCCACGCTTACGCTAGAACCACCTGATGACCGTGAACCAGCTTGCGATTTGACGTAACCGGAGCTTATAGACCGATTGTCACCACCTACAGTTTCGTCTGCCCGTTTAAGGTCTTCTCCTCGCTGCAAAGCATTTTCGTTATTATCTTCTGACATGTTGATGTGAGGTAGGTGTGCTCTACGAGGTTAAGGCTTACACTGGGATCCTCCTGCTCCGCTCTTCACAGCTAGCCGTATTGCTATCTTTTCACTTTATCTTTTCACTGTACTGGCGTCGCTGGACGTGCTCCTATCTAGTTATCCAGCAAGTTAAACACTTATTCAAAATAATTCCTCGTGAAGCCATTTGCTGTTTTGAAGCTTTACTTGAACAAATTTGTGAAACTGTAAACAAAGACAAAGTATGTTTTGTACATAAACTGAGTACTATACATTCGATATTTACAACAGTAGAATAGATTAATTGTATAACTAACTAACATTTGGACTAACTTCTGTAACTATCAAATATTAACCTTTTATAAACATAGTGTTATCAAAATACTACTCTGACAACGTTGCTATTATGCTAACAAACAAAGATACTCTCAGATATTGCGCTTGGCCTAAAATAGATGATCAGATTACATCCCTCATGGAATTCTCCATTAGTCAAGCCAGGTTCTTCCTGGAATTCTACTTCCTGGGTCACACAGGAAGAAAAGTAGAAAGGTCAAATGACACCTCTCAGGAAGAAAGGTAGAAAGGTCAAATGACCTCTCCTCCCACACAAACACTGCTAACACATAACCACCACCAGAGGGTGTTATCTGCACATAAAATGGTCCATAAGTCCAGAACACACGGTCTCGGCACAAGGGGTCGGCCATTTAGGATGAGATGAAGAGAAAATTCTCTGGCCCAGAGGGCTGTGGATGCTCAGACGTTGAATATATTCAAGACTGAGATTGAAAGATTTTTGGACACTAAGGGCCTCAAGGGATATGGGGATAGGGCGGGAAAGTGGAGTTGAGGTAGAAGATCAGGCGTGATCTTATTGAATGGCAGAGCAGGCTCCGCTCGAGGGGCCATATGGCCTACTCCTGCTCCTATTTCTTATGTTCTTATGATTCTTGTACTTGTCACTTGGAAACATAGCATGCTGTCATGTATGGCCTGGAATTTACGGTCTGGATGATGGCAAATTGTCAGCGTTCGCCGTCATTCCGCCTTTGAAAGTGACCGCAGCTTAAATCCTGAAGTTGTGGTCTGTCATTCACTGCTCCTCCACAGGCTGCCCTGTGCCCCCCCCACCCCACCCCAAAAAGAGCCAGCGAATCAGTGTGATCTCTCAAATCAGAGAAACGGACAAAAACTTCGACTTGCAGTAATTACAGTTAAATTCCCCACTAAAAGTTAGGCCCAAAGGGATTATGTGTAACTGGAGTTTTTACAGCGTATTGACTGCTAAACAAAGGTTATGGCCCTGAAAAGCTCATTTTAATTTTGTGCACTGTCAAATTTATCCATTTTAATTTTAAAAAATTACATTTTTAAGAAACTCTTTTAAAAATATATATATAGTTTTTTAAGTTTGTTCATCTTTTTCAGGCTTGCCTTTTCCCCTATGTGAGAGCCCCAATATTTGTTTTGCTCTCTCTCTAACATTTTTGAAAAGTTAGAATTTTAAGAGCTTACTCACTTCCATGTTCGCTGTCTGAGAGAATTCTGCATTTTGATTGGCTGCTTGGACAGCTTGTTGATGTCGCAGCAGCTTGCACTCGGTGATCCCCACTATACTCCGTTGATTTTAGCTACGCATCGGAAAACTCAAACTTCTCGACACAGAGATTGAGAGATCTTTGTGTGAAACTTAGTTAGGGGCCAGCGGCGAAAGCCTTTGCTTTGCTGCTGTCTGCAAATTCTGGGCCAATATCTCCTTTTATATCTTTTGGTTAAACAGCAGGAAGCTTTGTTGCTGTCTTGTTCTTTGGCCACCCTCAAAACTTTTCCTATTTGCCATTATCATCTTTTGGTTTCTATTGTTAACTCAATTTTCTGTCCAATTCACTATTTAGCCATTACTTCCATGAATTTTTCGAAGTACATTCTAAATATTGGTTGCATCTGGGCACAGGCATGGTCAAGCTAAGGATTCCGTTCATATAATTCCAGAGGGCACAAATGGCATTTAGCTCCCACGTCTTTCAGTTCCAGTTGTTGTATAAAATATACATTCTAACATGTACAGTAATCGTGGCTTTCAAAAGGAAATTGGATAAGTACCTGAAGGAAAAAAATTTGCAAGGCTACGGGGAAAGGGCGGGGGAGTGAGACTAGCTGACGTGCTCCTGCAGAGAGCCAGCACAGGCTCGATGGGCCGAATGGCCGCCTTTTGTGCTATAACCATTCTATGATGTGTTGTCAGTCAGGTAGAAACTCCCTTCAAAAGGTGAGATTTCAGTAGAAACCAGTTCATGCTGTTTGGTTAAGAAAGAAAGGACTTGCATTTATCTAGTGCCTTTCATGACCTCGGGACATCCCAAAGCACTTTACAGTCAATGAAACATTTTGTAATGTGGTCACTAACAATGTAGGTAACTGCAGCAGCCAATTCATGCACAGCAAGGCCTGACAGCAATGAGATAAATAACTAGATAATTTGTTTTTGTGGTGCTGTTTGAGGGATAAATATTGGCCACAACACCAGGGAAAAATCCTATCTCATCGTTGGAAAGTGCCATGTGATCTTTTACATCCACCTGAGGCGGCAGATGTTTCATCTGAAAGACAGCGCAGCAATCCCTCGGTCCTGCACTGAAGTGCCAGCCGAGATTATGTGCTCCAGTCTCTGGAGTGGGACTTCAACCCATGACCTTTTGACTCATGCTACCAACTGAGTCACAACTGACATCTTAACAATTGCTACTTGGGTAGGCCTACCATGGTTTTAGGGTATAAATGTAAAAGTTGATGTAAGCATTAGTGCACAACTACAGCCGATTGGGGGATATGGTTTGTTGCAATTACCAATGCAAGGTTTGTACAACTGCCTTGTATTTCAATGGGAAGGGGATGAGGGTTGGTGAATTCCAAATACAACAGCAAGAACTATCTGGTATTCCAATGGGAGGGGGAGATTGCTGAGTGCCAAATACAACTGCAAGAGCTGCCTTGTATTCCAACGGGAGGGGGATTGCTGAGTCCCTTAAGACCAAGGGACGCAGATTTCAACATTTATGGAGGACAACTGATTTAGCGATTCATCGCCAGATATGCCTTGACCACTATCAAGCCCTGCTCTCCTCTGTCAAAACTGCTCATTGCATTCCAGGATCAACCTGGAATGCAAAGATAAACCCCAGCTTCTCCTCTCCACTACAAACCATCTTCTTAAATCCCTCTCTCTGCCCTCTCCACCCTCACCTCCAACAACGATCAGGTGCTTTTGAAGTGTGGTCGCTGTTGTAGTGTAGAAAATGCGGCAGCCAATTTGCGCACACACTCCCACAAACAACAATGTGACAATTGAGTAGACAGGGTCGTGGTTTAACATCTCATCTGAAAAATGACAGTGCAGCACTCCCTCGGTAATGCACTTGAGTATCAGCCTACATTTTTGATCGCAAGTCTCTAGAGTGAGACTTGAACCCAGAAGCAAGAGTGCTACCCATTGAGCCACAGCTGACACAACATGTTCGCAAATATTTGGACTCTCGGGGAATCGAGGGATATGGGGATTAGGCTGGAAAGAGGAGTTGAGATCAAAGATCAGCCATGATCTTATTGAATGGCGGAGCAGGCTCGAGGAGACATGGCCTACTCCTGCTCCTAATTCATATGTTCATAACAAGTGCGAGGAGCTCACAGACTTTTTGGTCACTAAGATTGAGACCATCCGTTCAGCTGCCTCTGCCGCTTCTCTCCATTTCCTTAGTCCCCCCAAGCCAAACTTCCCCCCAAGCCAAACTTCCCCCAAGGTTCCTCCCTGCCCTAGCCCTGAACTCGCATCTTTCTCTAGTTTCTCTCCTATCTCCCCTCATGCCCTCTCCAAGCTCATCTTGTTCATTGGACCCACCTCCTGCTCCCTCAACCCTATTCCCACCAAACTGCTGACCACCCAACTTCCCTTCCTGGCTCCCATGTTAGCTGATACTGTTAACGGTTCCCTCTCCTCAGGTACTGTCCCCCTCCCCTTCAAATCTGTTGTCATCGGCCCCCTCCTCAAAAAAATCAACCCTTGACCACACTGTCCTTGCAAACTCCCTCCCCATCTCCAACCTCCTTTTCACCTTCAACCTCTCTTTCCTCACCAAAATCCTTGAACATGTTGTCACCTCCCAATTCCAGGCCCATCTTTTTGCAACTCCATGTTTGAACCCCTCCGATCAGATTTCTGCCCTTGCCACAGCACTGCAATAGCCCTCGTCAAAGTCATAAATGACATTCTATGTGACTGTCACCGTGGTACACTCTTCCTCCTCACCCTCTTAACCTGTCTGCAGCCTTCGACACGGTTGACCACACCATCCTCTGCCAACGCCTCTCCTCTGGCATCCAGCTCTGTGGGACTGCCCTCACCTGGTTCCATTCTTATCTATCCAGTCGTAGCCAGAGAGTCACCTGGTTCTTTTCTCGCTCCCGCACCGTTACCTCTGGAGTCGCCCAAAGAACTTTCCTTGGCCCCCTCCTATTTCTCATCTTCGTGCTGCACCTCGGCGACATCATCTGAAAACATGACATCATCTTCTACATGTACAGTGACGACACCCAGTTCTACCTCAACACCACCTCACTCGACCACTTCACTGGCGTTGATTTGTCACGCTGCTTATTCGACATCCAGTGTTGGATGAGCAGACATTTCCTCCAAGTAATTTGAGGAAGTTCGAAGCCATTGTATTTGATCTCCACGACAAACTCCGTTCCCTAGTCAACGACTCCATCCGCCACTGTTCGAGGCTAAACCAGACCATTCGCAACCTTGGCGTCCTGAGTTGAGTTTCCAACCCCATATCCTCTCCAAGAAAGCCTACTTCTACCTCCATAACCGCTCCCATCTTCATCTCTGCCTCAGCCCGTCTGCTGCTGAAACCCTCATCCATGCCTTTTATTACCTCTGAACTCAACTATTCCAACGCTCTCCTGGCCGGCCTCCCATCTTTCACCCTCTAAATTTGAGCTCATCCAAAACTCTGCTGCCTGTACTCTAACGCGCACCAAGGTCTGTTCACTGACCTACATTGGCTCCAGATCCAGCAAAGTCTTGATTGTAAAATTCTCATCCTTGTTTTCAAAACCCTTTCTGGCCTAGCCCCTCCCTATCTCTGTATCCTCCTCCAGCCCTACAATCCTCCGTGATTTCTGTGCTGCTCCAATCTGGCCTCATGCGTATCCTGAATTTTCTTTGCTCCATTATTGACGGCTGTGCCTTCATCTGTCTAGGCCCTAAACTCTGGAATTTCCTCCCTAAACCTCTCCGCCTCTCTACACCTCTCTCCTTTAAGACGCGCCTTAAACCCTACCTTTTTGATCAAGCTTTTGTTCACCTGTCTTAATATCTCTTTATGTAGCTCAGTGTCAAATTTTGTTTGATAATTGCTCCTGTGAAGGGCCTTGGGACGTTTTACTATGTTAAAGGCACTATATAATTGCAAGTTGTTACTGTTGTTCCAAATACTACTGCAAGAACTGCCTTGTATTCCAGTGGGAGG
Organism: Somniosus microcephalus; assembly: GCF_052327205.1. Taxonomy (NCBI): domain Eukaryota; kingdom Metazoa; phylum Chordata; class Chondrichthyes; order Squaliformes; family Somniosidae; genus Somniosus; species Somniosus microcephalus. The sequence continues at coordinate 165,317,144 of NC_140989.1, read as the reverse complement.
GGGAATATGGTGAGTTTCAAAAACGTCATCCAAGAACTGTCCTTGTATTCCAAGGCAAACTCTTCAAAGGGGCAGGTGTACAGCAACTCTAATTTTGGAATACTGGTTTGTGTTAATCCTGTGGTATGTATAAGTAGTCTTGAATCAGAGAATGAACTGTATTGGTTTATGACTCCACACTTTAGTGCTAGTTTGTATCAAGTTGTCAAAACCTAACTTTTTGTGGGGTTTTTTTCAGCGAAGATGTCAAGAAAACTAAGCTTGCCGACTGAACTGAAGCCTGATTTAGGTAAGTGCGAAGGCTAACAGAACACCTGGTGTTGAAATGTTCTTAGTATGATTATATTTATTTGCGTGTGTAACTAAGAACAAATGGGTAGTATATTTTAATCCACCAAACTATAAGGTAGCTCTTATAGTTTAAATGTATTGTCTTTCCTTGTTACCACAGTCATAACAGGGTGTTAAAATTCTGTTCACTGATCTGTCTATAAGCACCAACCTTTGTACTTATTCGAGAATGAGCTTAGAGGACGAAAACTGGCTCCCATTATGGTTCAGTGAGTTTATCCAATGAGTAGCTGCAGTATACAGAACAGCAAGGTTTCGGGTTCAGCCATGGCATCAGCAGGGCGCACTGCTGCAAATAGTCAAGGCTTCGGCAGTACCTCACAAACCTGGCACTTCCACCACCCAGAAGAACAAGCGCAGCAGGTACATGGGAATTCCATAACCTCCGAGTTCCCCTTCAAGTTGCTCACACCACCCCGACTTAGACATAGATTGTCATTCCTTCATCGTTGCTGGGTCAAAACCCTGAAACTCCCTGCCTAACAGCATTGTGGGAGTACCTTCACCACACGGACTGCAGCGGTTCAAGAAGGCGGCTCACCACCAACTTCTCAAGGGCAACTAGGGATGAGCAGTAAATGCTGGCCTTGCCAGTAACATCCATATCCCAAGAATAAATTTTAAAATGCCCATTCCCATGGCCATGAAAGGAAAATTAGCCAGGGCTCCCATGCCCAATCGCTATCCAAAGAGCCTGGGATAGAAAGGGAAAATCAGTCAGGGTTCCCACTGCTGATTGCTATCCAGTGAGCAGATTTGAAAATGCACATGTATGGACATCAGATCCGGAGAGGATTGTGCTCAGCTGTAAAGGCCCTGCAGTTGAATAGCCTCCCAACACTCGTGGTCCCAAGGCTCTCTTGCAATAATGGCCACTTGATGAAGTATTGGGGGTGCTTGGCATCTTGGCACACCAGTGTAACAATTTCCATTCTTAACGCATGCTGTACTTGTGGTGCCTCCTCAGTGTCGCTTACTGTTAAATTGCAAATACTTTTATGCTGTAGGCTTGTATCCAGTAGGAACCTGATTAGGCTGCCGCAAATCGTTTAATTCAAGACGCTTACTGCAGGCAGATTCTGCGGGCTTTCGTTCCATTAACACTGGTTGATTGAAACCCGAGCGTTGTCGCTCGCTATCTCACTCCGTACCCTCCAGATCTTCAGATCCTTGTCAGAACACCCTATAATTTCAGGTTCATGAATGGGGGGGGTGGGGTTTGGGGGTGGAATTGAAAATCAGAACAGTCCATTTAACTCACCGCATCAGCTCAGGATCTTACTCTTGCATGTCATAAACTTAGATAACCTCTGTTCTGAGTCTTTAGCCATTTTACATGAGAAACTTCTAGAGTCTATTTAATCACCACCTTAGCAGCAGATTTAATTAAACAGCAATAAGTTTTGTGACGCTTCCTGTCCAAGAAGTAGAGCCAAGTGGATTCACAAACAACACAGAGATCAAATTGAATGCTTTCGAGGTCACTTTTTTTTGGATGTAGTAAGTGGGAATCGTATTCCTGTTGTTAAGTCCCTCTGTAGGACTTGCTGCTCTCTGTGGTGTTTGTTCGTATCTGTCACTCAACTGCCAGTTATGTCACTCGATCACATCACTCCCAATTTAATTACCAGAAACACAGTTCTATTCACAGTCCTGGACAGTGAATACTTCCTTCTCCAACAGAGGCTTGTGTTATTGCTGCTGCTGGTTCACTGTGTTTCTCCGAACACCTCCTTCAGTGATTTCCTGTCGCACATTGCCAGGTTCCTATCACTATACACAGCCTCTAATATTTTTGAAGTTATTTTCACATACAGCATCTGCTGCAGCATCCTATCTGTTGTCCCCTTAATCTTTTCTGTACAACAATATCTGCAGATCACTAAGAAATTATGAATGACAGAACATCAACATTTTAGATAGGTTTCTATAGACTCTGGAACAGTCCCCATGGATTGGAGAGTAGCTAATGTAATCCCACTATTTAAAAAAGGTGGTCGAGAGAAAACGGGGAATTATAGACCGGTAAGCCTGACATCGGTAGTGGGGAAAATGCTAGAGTCCATTATAAAAGATGTAATAGCAGAGCACTTGGAAAACAGTGACAGGATCGGACAAAGTCAACATGGATTTACAAAAGATAAATCGTGCTCTACTAATCTACTGGAATTTTTTGAGGATGTAACTGGTAGAACAGATAAGGGAGAACCAGTGGATGTGGTCTATTTGGACTTTCAGAAGGCTTTCGATAAGGTCCCACATAAGAGATTAGCGTGCAAAGTTGAAGCACATGGGATTGGGGGGGAAGGTATTGACTTGGACTATAAGGATAGAGAACTGGTTGGCAGACAGGAAGCAAAGAGTTGGAATAAACTGGTCTTTTTCCGAGTGGCAGGCAGTGACTAGTGGGGTACCGCAGGGACCCCAGTTATTCACAATATATATTAATGATCTAGACGAGGGAACTAGATGTAATATCTCCAAGTTTGCAGACGACACAAAGCTGGGTGGGCGTGTGTGCTGTGAGGAGGATGCAGAGAAACTCCAGTATGATTTGGACAGGTTAGGTGATTAGGCAAATGCATGGCAGATGCAGTATAATGTGGATAAATGCAAGGTTATCCACTTTGGTGGCAAAAACAGGAAGGCAGATTATTATCTGAACGGCAATAGATTGGAAAAAGGGGAAGTGCAACGAGACCTGGGTGTCCTTGTGCACCAGTTGCTGCAGGTGCAGCAGGTGGTTAAGAAGGCAAATGATATGTTGGCCTTCATAGCGAGAGGATTACATAGATACATAGAAGATAGGAGCAGGAGTAGGCCATTTGGCCCCTCGAGCCTGTTCCGCCATTCAATGAGATCATGGCTGATCATCCAAATTCAGTACCCTGTCCCTGCCTTCTCCCCATTCGACTACAGGAGCAAGGATGTCTTGCTGCAGCTGTACAGGGCCTTGGTGAGACCACACCTTGAGTATTGCGTGAAGTTTTGGTCGCCTTATCTGAGGAAGGATGTTCTTGCCATGGAGCGAGTGCAGCGAAGATTCACCAGACTGATACCTGGGATGGCAGGAATGACGTATGAAGAGAGATTGGGTCGATTGGGCTTCTATTCGCTAGAGTTTAGAAGCATGAGAGGGGATCTCATTGAAACTTACAAAATTCTGACAGGACTAGACAGACTAAATGCAGGAAGGATGTTCCCGATGGCAGGGGAGTCCAGAACCAGGGGTCACAGTCTTAGGATAAGGGGTAAGCCATTTAGGAATGAGATGAGGAGGATTTTCTTCACCCAGAGAGTGGTGAACCTGTGGATTCTCTACCATAGAAGGCAGTTGAGGCCAATTCATGAAATATGTTCAAGAAGGAGTTAGATATATTTCTTATGACCTGAAGATTGGGAGCAGTTTAGGATTCAACAAAGGAGGACAAAGGGATTAATTAAGTGGGGGAAAATAGAGTATGAGAGTAAAAGCTTCTATAGATATGTGAAGAGAAAAAGATTGGTGAAGCCAAGCGTAGGTCCCTTGCAGTCAAAATCAGGGGAATTTATAATGGGGAACAAAGAAATGGAAGACCAATTAAATGCATACTTTGGTTCTGTCTTCACAAAGGAATACGCACATAACCTCCCAGAGATGTCGGGGAACATAGGGCTTAATGAGAGGGAGGAACTGAAAGAAATCAGTATTTGTAGGGAAATGGTGATAGGGAAATTGACGGCCAATAAATCCTCAGGGCCCGATAATCTACATCCTAGGGTACTTAAGGAAGTGGCCCTAGAAATAGTAGATGCATTGCTGGTCATCTTCCAAAATTCTATAGACTCTGGAACAGTTCCCATGGATTGGAGGGTAGCTAAAGTTACCCCACTATTCAAAAAAGGTGGTCGAGAGAAAACGGGGAATTATAGACCGGTAAGCCTGACATCGGTAGTGGGGAAAATGCTAGAGTCCATTATAAAAGATGTAATAGCAGAGCACTTGGAAAACAGTGACAGGATCGGACAAAGTCAACATGGATTTACAAAAGGTAAATCGTGCTTGACTAATCTACTGGAATGTAACTGGTAAAATAGATCAGGGAGAACTAGTGGATGTGGTGTATTTGGACTTTCAGAAGGCTTTCGATAAAGTCCCGCACAAGAGATTAGCGTGTAAAGTTAAGGCACATGGGATTGGGGGCAAGGTACTGACTTGGATAGAGAACTGGTTGGCAGACAGGAAGCAAAGAGTCTTTTTCCGAGTGGCAGGCAGTGACGAGTGGGGTACCGCAGGGATCGGTGCTAGGACCCCAGCTATTCACAATATATATTAATGATCTAGACGAGGGAACTAGATGTAATATCTCCAAGTTTGCAGACGACACAAAGCTGGGTGGGCATGTGTGCTGTGAGGAGGATGCAGAGAAACTCCAGTATGATTTGGACAGGTTGGTGATTGGGCAGATGCCGTATAATGTGGATAAATACGAGGTTATCCACTTTGGTGGCAAAAACAGGAAGGCAGATTATTATCTGAACGGCAATAGATTGGGAGAAGGAAGTGCAACGAGACCTGGGTGTCCTTGTGCACCAATTGCTGAAGGTAAGCATGCAGGTGCAGCAGGCGGTTAAGAAGGCAAATGGTATGTTGGCCTTTGTAGCGAGAGGGTTCGAGTACAGGAACAAGGATGTCTTGCTGCAGTTGTACAGGGCCTTGGTGAGACCACATCTCGAGTATTGTGTGCAGTTCTGGTCGCCTTATCTGAGGAAGGATGTTCTTGCTGTGGAGGGAGTGCAGCGAAGATTCACCAGACTGATACCTGGGATGGCAGGAATGACGTATGAGGAGGGATTGGGTCGATTGGGCTTATATTTGCTAGAGTTTAGGAGAATGAGAGGGGATCTCATTGAAACTTATAATTCTAACAGGACTAGACAGACTAAATGCAGGAAGGATGTTCCCGATGGCCGGGGAGTCCAGAACCAGGGGTCACAGTCTAAGGATAAGGGGTACGCCATTTAGGACAGAGATGAGGAGGAATTTCTTCACCCAGAGAGTGGTGAACCTGTGGAATTCTCTACCACAGAAGGCAGTTGAAGCCAATTCATTAAATATATTCAAGAAGGAGTTAGATATATTTATTGAGGCTAAAGGGATATGGGGAGATGGCAGGGACAGGGTACTGAATTTGGATGATCAGCCATGATCTCATTGAATGGCGGAGTAGGCTCGAGGGGCCGAATGGCCTACTCCTGCTCCTATTTTCTATGTTTCTATGTAGATGGAGCTTTTGTGGAGTTCCATGAGGTCTTCTGATGCCACCAATCCCTTACCAGGGCCTTAGGTTATCCTGCACCCATCACTGCCCAAGATCTGCCCGCCCTCACTCGCTGAATTATGAAACCCTGTTGGTGTAGGAGCCTGGACCAGTAAAATTACAAGGAGGAACACAGGCGAGAATAGGTAGAATGTGGATCACCACTAAATCTGTCAAGATCTAATCGTTTATTTTTGCTCAGATGAAGACAGTGGTGTGTAGCAATCTTGAAAGCAACTCATCTTCATAAAACAATTCTGCTCGTCCTTCACAAGGAGACAGTCCTGTGGACATCCCTGACCCAAGTGGGGACAGGAGGATCGGCAGGGTGTTTAATGGATGACGTATCCAGTAGCACCCATTTTCTACCACCGCCAAGAGTTAAAATCAGCCCTTTGCTGTTGACCTGTTGTGCTCGCGTCCCCTCCCCTCTTGGTTGTTCAGTCCTATATAGGTTCTTGACTACCTCCCATTTTCCACTTCTGTTAAAGCGCCTTTCAGGACCTCAGGAAGTCAAAAAGTGCTTAACTTGGAAATAGTTTTGAAGTGTCGTCACTGTTATAATGTAGGGAAATGTGGCAGCTATTTTGTGCACAGCACGATCCCACAAACAGCAGTGATATAATGACCAGATCACCTGTTTTAGTGGTGTTGGTTGAGGGATAAATATTGGCCAGGACACTGCGAAGAACACCCTGCTCTTCTTCGAAATAATGCCATGGGATCTTTTACTCCACTGAGGGCAGACGTGTTAACGTATCATCCGAAAGAAAACCCCTCAATACTGCAGTAGAGTGTCAGTCTAGATTTTGTGCTCATAGTCTTTAGAGTGGAACTTGAATCCACGACCTTCTGACTCAGGTGCGTGCATGCTACCCACTGAGCTACAGCTGACACTGTTGGTGGATACGTATTTGAAATATTCTAGTTTGGCGCTCAACTGCAGTACTGAGAGAGTGCTGCATTGTCTGGGGTGCTGTCTTTCAGATGAGACTGAGACCTGCATCTGCCCATTTCGATATTTGAAGAAGAGCAAAGAGTTCTCCCAGTGTCTTGGCCAGTAATCATCCTCAACCAACAACCCCAGAAGAACACATGATCTGGTCATTCATTCATTTGCGGTTTGTGGGACCTTGCTGTGTGCAAATTGGCTCTGTTGGTGGACACAGCAGCAGTGATAACACTTCAAAAAGTAATGGGGCAGAAATTCGGGTCGGGGGCTTGCCGCGCGTGCAAGCCCCCGATCTGCACTTAGCCGACGCGCCTGCCGTTCACCTCCAGGGACGCCTGGAATTCCTTTTTGAAACAGAAGAATCCCGGGCAGCGTCTGACGTCACGCCGCCCAGGAGTGCAGCCAGCGCGAAGCCTGGAGCGCGCTGTGCAACTGAGACACGCCCCTTGAGGTCTCAGTTTAATAGGACATGCCCCCAATGTTTCTCACAAGCTGAAAAGCATTTTTACATGCAGAGCAGCATTTCAAATAGGTTTTTGGTATTTTTATGAAGCTTTTGGTAACTTTTATAAACTTTTAAAAATGTTTACATTATTTTTAAGAATCTGAAGTAGTTTTAAACAGAATTAAAGCAATTTAAAGACTTTTAAAAGCCCTGAGAATTTTTTTCATTCCATTTATTTATTTAGCAACGTCGTCGTCATACGTGCCTTCACACTGTTCCCTTTGGGGAACTGTATGAAGTGGTGGAAGGATTTATGGCCGTGATTAACGCTCATTCCGTGACTGTAACCATCTTTGAACCAGCCATTAGGGTGGTTAGTCCTATGGCGGGAGGGTTTTACGGGCTCCCACAAGCTATACGAGGAGGGGGGCCGCCCACACCCACGGACGCAAATATCCCACTGGATGTCAACCCAGAATTTAGAGCCGGAGCTCCGACTCCACTTGCCGGGACTGTCTGGAGCGGGGTTCGAAACCCTACCCCGTCTGGCCCAGCAGCAGAGAAAGTAACTTATTGGAAAATCATAATTAAATACATACATTCATACACATAAGTAAAGGAATATATACATATACGTAAAGGAATATATACAGACATACATACATAATTACTTAAAAGAATATATTACTGATGAAAAGTTTCTTTCTTAAAAATGTTGGAAATGTTACATTACTCATTTTAGAACAGTCATTTTCACATTTAATAAACACAGCAAATTCAATTCACATAGCCACAATTGCTCCTTCTACCTACAGTACTGAAAACCCGTTTTTTTAAAAAAAAATTAAACTTTAAAACTTACCTCATCATTTCTTAAAATAACTTTCCTCCCTTTCCCAAACAAAAATATTGCCTTTCAGAAGCTCCACGATAAAATATATCTTCCTCCGCAGCCTCTGGAGCAACTTTACACACGCTTTTTTCATGTGTAAGTTGTAAGGACTTAACCTCCCTGAATCCATGAATGAAATCGACGAAGTTCACTGCGCACGCGCTGCCTGTGCAGTCGCACGCGCTGTGCCTCTGAACCCTTTCGTTCAGAGGACAGGAAATGCCGGTTTTCCCCGCATGCGCTGTGCATGCTGAAAACCGGCATTTCCTCCGGCCAGACGCGTGAGTACCCTGACTACTCACGCGTTTGGAACGGAATTACTGGGCCATTAAAAAGTAATGCTTTGGCTGTGACGTGCGTTGGGACATCCTGAAGACGTGAATGCTGCTATATAAATGCAATTTAATTAGTTCCCCCTTTTTATTGTCTGTCCAGGTGTGATGCAACACATTTTTGTTGGATGCTTGAGGTGACAAATATATTAGTAAATCTAGGCCCAAATCTTTTAATGACGTGCAATAAATATAATTATTCCAGCTGGTTTAATGTTTTAATGAAAATCAGGTCTTTCATTGGTCCTCGGATTGTGGCCTGCAATCTCATATTACACAACTATGCTTCTTTTGAGCTATTGGTTTACTGTGACGTTTAAAATAGTCACCAAAAGTGTTTTGCATACAAATACATAGAAGTTGCAACATAAAAGCAGTTTAAGATCATAAAAATTAGTATTTCTAACTTTGAAATCTTGTGATTAACAGAGGGAGAGTTTAGCTATTGATCAATCTCAGTGAACGAACAAATTCTACAATTGATGGAGTTATCTACATAGATTAAACAGAGCATTTGACACCTTGTTAAATGGTATGGAGTGGCTGCTAGTCAATCTAATTTCAGTGAATGAATAAGCACTACAGTTAATGCAATTTAATCCCCATAATAGATTGACAAACACGTTTCATACCCTGTTAAATGTACTACTCTGTGGAGCAGAAGTATCCAAACTGTGCATCCCCCCCACCTCCAGACCTGGCAATTTGCCCTCAATGCTTCAGTAACTTGGCCTTATTTGTGCGCTTATTTTTTATTTGCTGTCTGTCCTGTCCTGGAGGTTTGGAAAGGGCTGTTCTTAATGCTTGTTGATTGATGGGGGATAAATGCTATATCAGAAATCTGTTATTTTCAGTAACTTGAGATATCTGCAAATTAATGGAACAGAGATTTAAACTTCACATGTGGCCATCAAACCTTGTGTAGGCCCATGAAGACAAGCAGCCTCTGCTGTGGAGTGCCTCACTACTTTGAAACAATGCAACCAATCAGTGTATGGTGGGAGCACTAATACAGTTTTTAAATGGGCATTATGTGTGCCTCTTTCGCTGAATACAGTCCCTCTGTACAGTCTTGCTTTCCTTGACTCCAGATAATGTATGGCAGACCTGTATGTCTACATGGGCATTTTATATGGTGCTAAAACATAAAAGAAGCATTACTGAACATTTTCCAAACTGGATTGTGGAATGTCTTGCTTTTCGCCTCCTCCACTCATCTGAAGGCAGTAACTCATGACTGTGGACAAATTCACAGGATCCGAAAGCGCACTCATACATTTGTCTGTTTCTGGTCTTTTGGAACCTCCTCAGAGTTCATTAATTGCTGCAAAATGACCATTTGTGCTTAACAAATCCTCTCCCTTGTCTCTCTAAGTGCCTGTCCTATCTCACCCGTTCTGGGGGATTTATTGTCCCAGCCTCTTGCGTCAGTTTCAAAGCTCTGTTTCTATAAGGTCAGAGTCCCGGGTTGTGCACACTTTGACATCCCCTCTGATTTAAAAAAAAACCTTCAGGAAATAGTCTTTTGGCATGTTGCCTCTCTCCCATTCATCCCTGTGTTGGCCTTGGGTCCCTTAGGATTTTGATTCATCCTTTACTCCCCTCTTACTGTTAGTGTTGGTACAATTTTTGCCATTATATTTTGCATCCAATGATTTGTCCCTTTCCAGTTTACTCTTGGCTCCCCTAATCTATGACCTCCTACACAGTCTACTTAGTCCAGTGGTCACCCTCTTCTACCTACACGTTTTTCTTAAACTTCCTTTTAATTCACCTATTGATCCATTTTGGAGAGTTTGTATTTATTTTCCTGTTGCTATGCTCACTATGTACTTGCTCTGCTAGTCCCACATCATGTTTTTGAAGGTGTTCATTTATCCCCCTCCAGTGAATTCTTGACGGCTATCCACCAACCATGCTGCTCAGTTCAACCCTCGCCCCTGAAGTTATACACTTGGGTTGGTTACCCGCCTTCACTGTTTCCCAACTCCAGTTGAAAGTTAGCATCACCAAGGGTTCAGCTACTTCTGCTATTTGATTAATACCTGGGTCATTCACAGGAACCAAGTCTTTAAAAAAAAAATAAAAAAAAACTGCTTCTTCTGGGCTCTTTGATGCTCCGAGTCCGGAATCAGTCATAAACTGTGATAAGCTCAGAGTCCTTGCCACTTGGACATTGCTAGTAGAAGGAATGGTTAATGTCTCCTGTCAGTGCTACCTTCTGTTCCTCACTCACCCTTCTAATATTATTGTCAAGTAACAGTTCATTAACCTGATGGGTCTTTAGCAAACCCCAAATGTTCACCTGGCCCATTTCTCATTGAACACAATGAACCAGGAGAGTTTCATTGCATTGTTTTATTCTACTGCAGTGCTCGCCCGCCTGCTTTAGCCTCCCAGTGTGCCAAACGTATAAGGCACCCACCTTCAACTTTTCTGTTTGTCTCCCTTCTCATCTGTTAAGTCCGTGAATGATTGAGACACGGACTAGCAGGAGAGAAAACAAACAGATCTTTACTGGTGAAAGGCATAAACGAAACTGAACAACAGAGGCTCTCTAGCGCCTTTTATACAGGGGTGGTCACTGCCGGTACTGCAGTCTGAGACCAGTTATTCTCTTAAAGATACATACACAACAATTCCTCCCCTTTTAGATAAACAGTACATAACATTCATTTAACAACTAATGATAAATTACAATCACAATTACTGTTGCTAGATACATTGGTTAAGTTTAAGCAATTATAAGTTCAGTCTTTGAGGAGGCTTCCTGATTCTGTCTGGATAACGCCTCTTTGGGGTATCAGGTTCTTCTGGCAATGTTGAGTCGGAATCAATGTCGTTGTTTGGTTCATCTGCTTCCAATATTACCGGTTCTGCGGTAGCTGCAATTGGAACGTCGATTTCATTACCAGGTGTATCAGATCGTGGTGTGGAGTTGACGTTTTCCAGTGACTCTAGAATCTGGTCAGCATGGCGTCTTACAATGCTCTCCCCAACGTCCACGGTATACATGAGAGGTCCTTGTCGTGTACAAATCGTTCCTGGCTGCCATTTCTCAGTGCGGTAGTCCCGGGCCAAAACTGGTTGACCTATCTTAAAACTCCTGGTCGGCCTTTCATTCATATTCTGAAACTGCCTGTTCTCCACATCTCTTCGGATGTTTGGCTTAACCAAATCCAAGCGGCATCGTAGCCTTCGATTGAAGAACATCATGGCTGGAGTTTGGTTGGTAACCGCATGTGTCGCATTCCGGTAGGCAAACAAGAAGTTGTCCACCTTGTGTTGTAGGGGTATATCTTCATTACACATTGCCTTGATAGCCTTCTTGAATGTTTGGACAAACCTCTCGGCCAATCCATTAGTGGCTGGATGATATGGGGCAGATGTGTAATGCTTAACACCATTGTTCTTTAAGAACCGCCGGAACTCTTCAGACACAAACTGTGGTCCATTGTCAGAGCAAATCTGTTCAGGCAGCCCATTCCTGGCGAATATGGTTCGTAAAACTGTGATAGTTTTTTCCGTGGTGGTTGAGGACATTTTTATTACCTCTGGCCACTTTGTGCATCCACCGCAATTAAAAACATCGAGTCCATGAAGGGACCAGCAAAATCAATGTGCACCCTTTGCCATGGAGATGAGGGCCACTCCCATGGATGCAGAGGAGCTTGTGGTGGGGCGTTTTGGACCTTCTGGCATCCTGCACAGCTCTTGGTCATCTCTTCGATTTCTCTATCGATTCCCGGCCACCACACAAACGCTCTGGCTAAGTTCTTCATTTTTACCCCACCCAGATGACCCTCATGAAGCTCATTGAGCACTCTATCCATCAATTTAGGTGGAATTACTACTCTGGATCCACACATCAAGGTTCCTCTGCACACTGACAGCTGTTCTCTTCTCGGCGAGAATGCTGGCAGCAGTGGTTCGCCATGTGCTGGCCATCCCTTCACCGTTAAATCATAGACCCGTGATAGTGTCGGGTCATTCCGTGTTTCCTTTTCTGTGTTTGCATTCGTCACAGGGAGACATTCGACTATGGTCGAGTGGAATAACTCCATTGGATCCACTGCAAGGTCTTCTTCCACCGTTGGCAACGGTAGACGTGACAATCCATCAGCATTTCCATGCTGTTTAGTTCCTTTGTACTCGATGTCATACTGGTGTGCCCCTAGGAAAAGGGACCATCTCTGCAGCCGTTGTGCTGTCATTATCGGTACGCCCTTCTGAGGGTTGAAAATGGAGACAAAAGGTTGATGATCGGTTAGTAGAGTAAATTTTTGACCGTGCAGATAGTGATTGAACTTCTTCACCCCCCACACTAGGCTGAGGGCCTCTGTCAATCTGGCCGTAGTTACGCTCGGCAGAAGTTAACGAGCGTGACGCAGAAGCTATCGGCCTCTCCGAACCATCAAGGAATTTATGTGACAATACTACCCCAATGCCGTAGGGAGACGCATCACACGCCAGCCTGATTGGCAGTGCTGGGTTGTAGTGAGCCAATACTTCCTTTGAAGTGATTAAGTCCTTACTCTTCCGAAAAGCACGCTTACAATCATCGCTCCATTTCCCCCGTTCGTAGCAGGGCGTTCAGTGGGTGCAGAATTGTCGACAAATTCGGCAAAAGCTTATGATAGTAATTCACCAACCCGAGGAATGACCTCAGTTGCGACACATTTTCAGGCGCTGGGGCCTTAACAACCGCTTCAATTTTGTCAGGGGACTTATGTAACCCCTCTTCATCAATCACGTGGCCACAATACGATATCTGTTTCTTAAAAAATTCGCATTTGGGGCGGTTGGCTCGCAGCCCATGTTCCCATAGTCTAGTGAGCACCTGTTCTCGGTTGTTAAGGTGTTCACTGTCATCTTCACCTGTCACAAGGATGTCGTCCAAGTAACAGTCCCCGGAATCCCTTGCAGGACTTGTTCCATCGCTCTTTGCCATATCGCCGGAGCCGATGCTACTCCGAATACCAATCGATGATACTGGTAAAGACCTTTGTGAGTGTTTATCGTGAGATACTTCCTAGAGGACTCTTCAACCTCCATCTGCAAATATGCTTGTGCCAGGTCAATTTTTGTAAAACGCTTTCTTCCAGACAGCGAGGTGAAGATGTCTTCTATCCTTGGAAGAGGATATTGTACTGTGCGAAGGACAGGGTTCACCGTCACCTTGAAATCCCCACAGATGCAAATCTTCCTTGGCTCCCCGGACTTATTGCTTAACGTTTTCTTCATGACAGGAACGATGGGTGTCGCCCACTCGCTCCAGTCGACCTTAGACAACACACCCGCCTTCTCCAGATTCTCCAGCTCTGCCTCGACAGCTGGGCGAATTGCATATGGTACCAGTCTCGCTTTGAAAAACTTGGGAACTGCATTCTCTTCTATTTTTATCGAGGCGGTTACGCCTTTAAGCGTGCCCAGTTCTTGTTGAAATACCTCTTTGGCGTTAGCTAAGATTGTTGACAATCGTCCAGGAGTGACGTCTTCATCTTTTTTACCATCCACCGTCATTGCATGAATGGAATGCCAATCTAAGTTTATCTTCCTGATCCATTCCCGTCCCAATAACGGTGGTCCACCATTTGGCAGTATGTAGAGATACAATTTCTGTATTTTCTTGCCATTGTATTCGACAGGCACCCTTATTTTTCCTCTGGGGTATACTTTTTGCCCTGTATACGTCGTCAAGACGATGAATGTCTCTCTCAAGGGTATGTGTGAAAATAGCCGCTCGTAGTCTCGTCGATTCATGACGGTTAGCGCTGATCCTGTATCCAATTCCATTTTAACTTGGGACCCTGCTATCGTGAGGGTGACCCAAATGGTTCGGTGATCCTCTTTTGCGATTACATTGTGAAGTTTGAGACAGCTTAATCTCCTGTTCTCGGATTCACTATCGCTCATCTGGTCTTCGGAACTACTGTCCGTCATCTTTTGTACTTTCTTGTACGGTTCCTTAGTAGCCTTTTTGTTGTCGCTGGTCTTCTTCCCAGACCTACAAACTCGTGCAATGTGTCCAATCTTCCCGCATTGTCTGCATATTTTGTCTTTGGACCAGCAGTCCTTCTGGTCATGGTTAGTTCTGCCGCAGCGATAACATTTTGCAAATCCCCGTGTCATTTCGTGGGTGCCGTATTCCTGTGGTTTTTGTTGAATTTCTGCAGCTCCCCTGGCTGCTGCTTCATACGATACTGCCACGCTGAAAGCCTTATCTAGCGTCAGCTCTTTTTCTGAGAGTAACTTCTTCTGTGTTCCTTCACTCAGGAGTCCACAGACAAATTTGTCCCGTAGGGTATCTGCCAGTCCTGCTCCGAACTGGCAGTGCTTTGACAGCTTGCGTAGTTCCGTAAGATACTCAGCATTGCTCTCATCTTTGTGCTGAGTTCTCCTGTGGAATTTAAATCTTTCTGCTATCAACAGCAGTGCAGGGTTTAAGTGTTCCTGTAGGACAGCAACAATTTCGTTAAAACTCTTCGCCTTCGGTTTGGCTGGAGTAATCAGGTCCCGCAATAGGCCGTACGTTCTAGCGCCCATTAAGTTTAACACTATCGATGCCTTTTTCCCCTCCGCTATATCGTTTGCCTCGAAATATACCTCGACTCTTTCCACATACGTGGTCCAGTCCTCTAATGTATTATCAAAAGCAGTGATACAGCCAGTCTTCGGCATCTTGCAAATCTAAAATGGCGCCTCCCGCGCTTTGCCTTCTTCCCCGCTGTTGTTAGCGCTGCTTTCCACTGTTTCTTGCGCGTATTCTTTTTCTTTTATTATCTTCCCGTCGTGGAGCGGACCCTCTGGGACACTTCCCTCCCTCTTCTGAGGTCCGAACGCTGCCCAGCTTCGAAACACCGGCCGCGCCCTGTATGCTCCACTCTCTCTCTCTCTCTCTCTCTCTCTCTCTCTCTCTCTCTCTCCTTGCTTCCCGACTCGCTGCCCGGCCCTGTTGAAAAGCCACCCAATCGAGCTTCAGCCCGCCGCAGCCCAGGAAGGATCAGAGCACTACTTGCCACCAGCCCGACTAGCTGGGAAACCACGGACCGAGGAACCCAGCCTGGCTCTGGACAGTCTCTCCTGCGAGTTTTTAAATCGATGATTGACGGTCGACGCCCGTTTCTCGAGTTTCAATGGCCTTTTTTTTTCTTCTGGCTCCGACCTTCAACGACGTCGTCGGAGCTGCTGCTGAGTTGCAGGTAAGTTCGTTTCTAACTCGTCGCCAGTGTTAAGTCCGTGAATGATTGAGACACGGACTAGCAGGAGAGAAAACAAACAGATCTTTAGTTTCATTTATGCCTTTCACCAGTAAACAACAGAGGCTCTCTAGCGCCTTTTATTCAGGGGTGGTCACTGCACAACATCATCCATCCTAACTGACCTCTATGTTTGCAGGTTATATTCATTTCTATCATCTAGGATTAGCCATGTCTTCTGTGACATGGTAGGTATTAGTTGCCCAGCTGTTGAAAAGATTTATGAGGCTTAATCTGTTCTTCCATAGAAAATTAATAATTTTCATCTTTGGAATCATGTTTTTTTTACACTGTGGATATGAAAAGCTTCGAAAAACATTTTTTTTTTAAAATTATTTTTTCCCCCTCATCAAGGTGAGAGATGTCAGTGCTGTGGAATGGAACAGCTTTCCATTTTGGGCATCAGAAATCAACAGGAAATACTTCCAGGGTCAGGTATAGAGCAAGTAGATAGAAACACCAGGATATAGGAAGTCGAGACAGAAAAGGTCATTCGGCTCAGTACAAAATAGTGAAGCCTAAAGTGTTTAATAATGTTGCCGAACCCCAAATTCAGAAGCAGCCTGAGCCACAATGTGAACTTGTCCATTTCCCACATCAGCATGACCACACAAGCTGGAGTCTTGGAGGACTTTAACCTACATATAGACTGGACAAACCAAATTTGCAGTAATAGTGTGGAGGACGAATGCATGGAATGTATGCAAGATAGTTTTCTATATCAGTATTTGGAGGAACCAACTAGGGAACAAGCTATTTTAGACCTAGTATTGTGCAATGAGAAAGGATTCATTAATAATTTTGTAGTAAAGGGGCCTTTAGGGAAGAGTGACCATAATATGATAGAATTTTACATTGAGTTTGAAAGTGATTTAGTTAAATCTGAAACTAGGGTCTTAAATCTAAACAAAGTGAACTACGTAGGTATGAGGGGCGAGTTGGCTAAGGTAGATTGGGAAACTACATTAAAAGGTATGATGGTAGACGAGCAATGGCTAGCATTTAAAGAATTAATACATAATTTCCAACAAATATGCATTCCTTTAAGGCACAAAAACCCCACAGGAAAAGTGGTCCAACTGTGACTAACAAGAAAAGTTAAAGATAGCATTAGATCAAAGGAAGAGGCTTATAATGTTACCAAAAAGAGCAGGATTGGGAGGATTTTAGAATTCAGCAAAGGAGGACCAAGAAATTGATAAAGGGAAATAGAATATGAGAGTAAACTATCGAGAGACATTAAAACAGACCATAAAAGTTTCTATAGGTATGTAAAAAGGAAAAGATTAGTGAAAGTAAATGTGGGTTCCTTACAGGCTGAGACAGGAGAAATTATAATGGGGAATAAGGAAATGGCAGGGAAATTAAACAAATACTTTGTCTCTGTCTCCACGGAAGACGCAAAAAACTTCCTGGAAATAGTGGAGAACCGAGGCTCTAGCGAGAATGAGGAACTGAACTGAAAGAAATTAGTATTAGTTAAAAAAAAAAAAGGTAGTACTGGAATAATTATTGGGACTGAAAAATTCTTACAGGGTAGATGCAGGGAGGATGTTTCCCCTGGCTGGGGAGTCTAGAACCGGGGGTTACAGTATCAGAATAAGGTGGTGAATCTTTGGAATTCTCTACCCCAGAGAGCTGTGGATGCTCAGTCGTTGAGTATATTCAAGACAGAGATCGATAGATTTTTGAATATTAAGGGAATCAAGGGACATAAGGATAGTGCAGGAAAGTGGAGATGAGGTAGAAGATCAGCCATGATCTTCTTGAATGCCAGAGAAGGCTTGAAGGGCCAAATGGCCTACTCCTGCTCCTATTTCTTATGTTCTTATGTAGACTTGTGACCACTTAGAAGTAGATTGCTTATATAGACTTGTGACCACTTAGAAGTAGATTGAGGGTGCCAAAACTAATTTAATTCCAGGTTCTTATAGCCACCAGAGAGATAAGACTTTCATCCCATTACTCTGCTCGTTTCATTGCCAAAATCCCAAAGATTAAAGGCTTGGATTGAAAATTCAGATAGTTTGTCGGCTTTGTTATTGCAGCAGCTAGCTCATGAAATGTCAGTCGTATTCCTAGCAGCTACTCATGCATCTTTGGGTTGCAGGTTGAAGGAATCGAACTAGTCATGTCAATGTATTATGTATTTGAAGTGTCCAGCACAAGAGTCATAGCATGTGCTTAAGTTAGTTAGAAATAAAAACAGAAAATACTGATAACATTTAGCAGGTCAGGCAGCATCCGTGGAGAGGAAATATTAACCCTACCTTCCTCTCCACAGATGTTGCCTGACCTTTGAGTGTTTACAGCATTTTCTATTTCCATTTATTTCAGTAGGTTGCTTTGGGTTGTGAATTATCAGTTGATCAGTGATGATAAGGGGCATTGCACTACCCTGGATTGAAGCACTGGGTTTCAAACTAGCTTCTCAAGTTAAAAATATAAGCAAATTGAATACAAGTCCCCATTACTGCGGTGGTGGTATAACTGCAGGGTAACGATATAGCGTGAAACTCGGAGACAATCAAACCCCCATGTCTAATTTCAGGAGACAGTAATCTTCATCATGGTATCTCTGTAATGCATTATGAACAGAGTAGGCTACAGCATTTACTACTTTTGTTTGATGGAAGAATATCATTACTACACCTGCAGGCCTGTTGTGTTTCATTTTTAAATTGAGAGGCATTCTTTATATAATGGGCAACTTGAGCATCAACTCTCTCTCCGGCATGCTAATAAGACACAAGAATGTTGGGGGTTTAGTGGACTAGATAAACGAAGTGAGACGCTCACTGGTTGGAATTTTAGACACAAACTGCAGCAGACTCAGCAGATTAGAATGCAGAAGGGCAGTTAGAAATTATTTTGTTTAAGTTAAGCAAGGCAACCCACTAATGTGAGGAAGTGTAGCATATCCATTATTTTATATATCTCTCTTAGGCAGTCCCTCGGAACTGAGGATGACTTGCTTCCATGTGACTGATTAGTCCAATGCGGGACCTACAGTCTCTGTCACAGGTGGGGCAGACGGTGGTTGAAGGGGCGGGTGGGTGGGGTGCCTGCGCTTGGCTTCCGCTTGCTCCCGGCAAAGAGACTCGAGGTGTTCGGCGCCTTCCCCGATGCTTCTCCTCCACTTTGTGCGGTCTTGGGCCAGGGATTCTCGGGTGTCGGTGGGGATGTTACACTTTTCCAAGGAGGCTTTGAGGGTGTCCTTGAAGCGTTTCCTCTGCCCACCTGGGGCTCTCTTGCCGTGCCGGAGCTCCGAGTAGAGGGTTTGTTTTGGGCCTCTCGTATCGGGCATGCGGGCAATGTGACCCGTCCATCGGAGCTGATTGAGCGTGGTCAGAGCTTCAATGCTGGGGATGTTGGCCTGAGCAAGAACACTGATGTTGGTGTGCCTATCCTGCCAATGGATTTGCAGGATCTTGCGGAGGCAGCGTTGGTGGTACTTCTCCAGTGCTTTGAGGTGCCTGCTGTACATGGTCCATGTCTCTGAGGCATACAGCAGGGCAGGTATCACTGCTGCTCTGTAGACCATGAGCTTCGTGCCGGGTTTGAGGTCCCGGTCTTCCTCAGGCGACCGAAGGCTGCACTGGCACACTGAAGGTGGTGTTGGACTTCGTCGTCGACATCTGCCCTTGTTGACAGTAGGCTTCCGAGGTATGGAAAGTGGTCCACATTGTCCAAGGCCTTGTCGTGGCTTTTGATAATCAGGGGGCAGCACTGTGTGGCGGGGGCAGGTTGGGAGAGGACCTTTGTCTTACGGATGTTTAGTGTAAGGCCCATGCTCTTGTATGCTTCGGTGAAGGTGTTTACGATGGTTTGGAGTTCGACCTCCGAGTGAGCGCAGATGCAAGCATCGTCTGCATACTGTAATTCGACGACAGAGGATGGGTCGACCTTGGATCTGGACTGGAGGCGACGGAGGTTGAACAGTTTCCTGTTTGTTCTGTAAATTAGCTCCACTCCAGTGGGGAGCTTACTGAGGGTGAGGTGGAGCATTGCAGCAAGGAAGATTGAGAAGAGCGTTGGTGCGATGACACAGCCTTGCTTGACCCCGGTTCGTACGTGAATTGGGTCTGTGGTGGAGCCGTTGGTCAGGATCACGGCTTGCATGTCGTCGTGAAGCAGGCGGAGGATAGTGACAAACTTTTGAGGGCAGCTGAATTTGAGGAGGACACTCCATAATCCTTCACGGTTGACAGTGTCGAAGGCCTTTGTGAGATCAAAGAAGGCCATGTGCAGTGGTTGGTGCTGTTCCCTGCATTTCTCTTGTAATTGACGTGCGGTGAAGATCATGTCCATTGTGCCCCTTAATGGGCGGAATCCGCATTGCGACTCTGGGAGGAGCTTTTCGGCCACTGGGAGAAGGCGATTGAGGAGGATTCTTGCGATGACTTTCCCTGTGGCAGATAGCAGGAAAACTCCTCTAATTACTGCAATCGGACTTGTCACCTTTCTTGAAGATGGTCACAATTACGGCACCTGAGATCCCCTGGCATGCTCTCCTCCTTCCAGATAAGAGAAATGAGTTCATGAATTCGTGCCAGTAGTTGGAATTTTAAACAGAAACTGCAGCAGACTCGGAAGGTTAGAATGCAGAAGGGCAGTTAGAAATTATTTTGTTTAAGTTAAGCCAGGCTTAATGTGAGGAAGTGTAGCATATCCATTATTTTATATAATTACACAAAGACAAGTTTTTCTGATTGAATTAACTAGTATCAGTGTGCCTTCAAAAAAGATTGGAGAAGCTCACTTGGGGGCTTGAGAGACACGAATATTTGGTTCAGATCACAAGGCGGTTCCATTGTTAGACCCCTGAGTTAGCTTATTGTATAGCTAGATATTGGGCAGTGCGGGCATACCACGACAGAAATGACCAGCACCGCAGTACTTGAGACAGTGTCTCGACCGAAATTATATAAAAGCCCCTAGAAAATTGGGCCTACCCGCCTCCTAATGAAACCAGGTGTTCTGAGCACCACCTGACTGTTGTCATCATCTATCTGATTAAAGGGCTGATGTTAAATATCTGTATGAACCTGGCCTTAGTTGATGCTCTGACAACAAAGAAAATGCAGGAGAACTTTAAGGGAAGGGCTGTTTGAAGCTCTGATCACTTGTTAATAGATGATGGCGGTAAAATCACATTGCAAAAAAACTGGAGCACAGGGATGAAAGCTGATGAAAAGACCCAGGTAACAGAAATTGAGGAAAAAGGTGGAGGGAGAAATCCTCAAGCTAAAAAAAATTGCAACAAAAGGAAATGAAGAAAGTAAAGTGGGAAATGTCATTGAAATAGCACTGAACCACATAAATGTTTCATGTGTTTTTCTACTACAGGTCTCTGACTGACTGTTGCCTGTACTGTGCTCAGTGAAATAGGCTGATTAGAATTTAACCTTCAGAGAATGAGAGTGCTGGTAACTTTTAAATCATTCAATTTTAAAAGTTCTCAAGTGGTCCATTAAAACTTAACTTGGCTTTGCACCAGACTGCAGCCTGGTGTGAGATCACCTCCAGGACATAGTCAATCACTTTTGGCTCCAGGAGTTAGATGATCAATGTGACTCCCAAGATTTGCTACATATTGACGCAAAGGTGGTCGTATAATTGCATTGTGACAATGGTAGTATAACTGCACCGTAAAACTGTAGTGTGACATTGGTGGTGATATAACTTCAGGGCGACGATGTAGTGTGACAATGGTGGTGATTTAACTGCAGGGTGACGATGTAGTGACACAATGGCAGCGATTTAACTGCAGGGTGACGATGTAGTGTGCCAATGGCGGTGATATAACTGCAGGGTGACGATGTAGTGAGTCAGTGGCGGTGATATAACTGCAGGGTGACGATGTAGTGTGACAATGGCGGTGATATAACTGCAGGGTGACGATGTAGTGTGACAATGGCGGTGATATAACTGCAGGGTGACGATGTAGTGCGTCAGTGGTGGTGATATAACTGCAAATGTAAGAAGTCACACAACACCAGGTTATAGTCCAACAGCTTTATTTGAAATCACAAGCTTTCGGAGTGCTGCTCCTTCGTCAGGTGAAGTGGAGAAATGCATAAAGACACAGCTTATATAGTCAGAGAATAATGTCAGATGTTTACAGGCAATCTTTCCAACTGCCATTTATCACACCTCGGCAGAGAGATAATCACAGCAATCAAAGGTGTGAATGGTGTCCAAACAGGTCAGTCAGGGAAACATTACATCAAAGAACAATGAGGTGGGGTCACAAGGGGTCAAATATTGCAGATGCTGGGGTCTGTATGAAAAACAAGACAAAAAAACATTTTTTTTGCTGGAAATCACAGCAGGTCTGGCCGCATCTGTGTAGAGAACAAGCCAATGTCGACTCGAGTCTGGATGACCCTTCGTCAGGTGGGGTTACATGTAGCGTGACATGAACCCAAGATCTCGGTCGAGGCTGTCCTCATGGGTGCGGAACTTGGCTGCGGAACTTGGCTATCAGTTTCTGCTCGACGATTTTGCGTTGTCGTGTGTCTCGAAGGCCGCCTTGGAGAATGCTTACCCGAAGATCGGAGGCTGAATGTCCTTGACTGCTGAAGTGTTCCCCGACTGGGAGGGAACACTCCTGCCTGGTGATTGTTGCGCGGTGTCCGTTCATCCGTTGTCGCAGTGTCTGCATGGTCTCGCCGATGTACCATGCTCCGGGGCATCCTTTCCTGCAACGTAGGAGGTAGACAACGTTGGCCGAGTCACATGAGTATGTACCATGTACCTGGTGGGTGGTGTCCTCGCGTGTGATGATGGTATCTGTGTTGATGATCTGGCATGTCTTGCAGAGGTTGCTGTGGCAGGGTTGTGTGGTGTCGTGGTCGCTGTTCTCCTGAAAGCTGGGTAATTTGCTGCGAACGATGGCCTGTTTGAGGTTAGGCGGCTGTTTGAAAGAGAGTAGTGGAGGCGTGGGGATGGCCTTAGCGAGTTGTTCGTCGTCATCGATGACATCTTGAAGGCTGCGAAGAACATGGCGTAGTTTCTCCGCTCCGGGGAAGTACTGGACGACGAAGGATACTCTGTTGGTTGTGTCCCGTGTTTGTCTTCTGAGGAGCTCTATGCGATTTTTCGCTGTGGCCCGTCGGAACTGTCGATCGACGAGTCAAGCGTCATATCCCGTTCTTACAAGGGCGTCTTTCAGTGTCTGTAGGTGTCCATCGCGTTCCTTCTTGTCTGAGCAGATCCTGTGTATTCGCAGGGCTTGTCCATAGGGGATGGCTTCTTTAACGTGGTTAGGGTGGAAGCTGGAGAAGTGAAGCATCGTGAGGTTGTCCGTGGGCTTGCGGTAGAGTGAAGTGCTGAGGTGTCCGTCTTTGATGGAGATTCGTGTGTTCAAGAATAAAACCAATTCTGAGTAGTTGTCCATGGCGAGTTTGATGGTGGGATGGAACCACCAGTACTTCCCCGGAGCGGAGAAACTACGCCATGTTCTTCGCAGCCTTCAACATGTCATTGATGACGATGAACACCTCGCTAAGGCCATCCCCACGCCTCCACTACTCGCTTTCAAACAGCCACCTAACCTCAAACAGACCATCGTTCGCAGCAAATTACCCAGCTTTCAGGAGAACAGCGACCACGACACCACACAACCCTGCCACAGCAACCTCTGCAAGACATGCCAGATCATCAACACAGATACCATCATCACACGCGAGGACACCACCCACCAGGAACATGGTACATACTCATGTGACTCGGCCAACGTTGTCTACCTCCTACGTTGCAGGAAAGGATGCCCCGGAGCATGGTACATCGGCGAGACCATGCAGACACTGCGACAACGGATGAACGGACACCGCGCAACAATCACCAGGCAGGAGTGTTCCCTCCCAGTCGGGGAACACTTCAGCAGTCAAGGACATTCAGCCTCCGATCTTCGGGTAAGCATTCTCCAAGGCGGCCTTCGAGACACACGACAACGCAAAATCGTCAAGCAGAAACTGATAGCCAAGTTCCGCACCCATGAGGACGGCCTCAACCGAGACCTTGGGTTCATGTCACGCTACATGTAACCCCACCTGACGAAGGGTCATCCAGACTCGAGTCGACATTGGCTTGTTCTCTACACATGCGGCCAGACCTGCTGTGATTTCCAGCAAAAAAAATGTTTTTTTGTCTTGTTTTTCATACAGACCCCAGCATCTGCAATATTTGACCCCTTGTGACCCCACCTCATTGTTCTTTGATGTAATGTTTCCCTGACTGACCTGTTTGGACACCATTCACACCTTTGATTGCTGTGATTATCTCTCTGCCGAGGTGTGATAAATGGCAGTTGGAAAGATTGCCTGTAAACATCTGACATTATTCTCTGACTATATAAGCTGTGTCTTTATGCATTTCTCCACTTCACCTGACGAAGGAGCAGCACTCCGAAAGCTTGTGATTTCAAATAAAGCTGTTGGACTATAACCTGGTGTTGTGTGACTTCTTACATTTGCAGTTATATCACCACCACTGACGCACTACATCGTCACCCTGCAGTTATATCACCGCCATTGTCACACTACATCGTCACCCTGCAGTTATATCACCGCCATTGTCACACTACATCGTCACCCTGCAGTTATATCACCGCCACTGACTCACTACATCGTCACCCTGCAGTTATATCACCGCCATTGGCACACTACATCGTCACCCTGCAGTTAAATCGCTGCCATTGTGTCACTACATCGTCACCCTGCAGTTAAATCACCACCATTGTCACACTACATCGTCGCCCTGAAGTTATATCACCACCAATGTCACACTACAGTTTTACGGTGCAGTTATACTACCATTGTCACAATGCAATTATACGACCACCTTTGCGTCAATATGTAGCAAATCTTGGGAGTCACATTGATCATCTAACTCCTGGAGCCAAAAGTGATTGACTATGTCCTGGAGGTGATCTCACACCAGGCTGCAGTCTGGTGCAAAGCCAAGTTAAGTTTTAATGGACCACTTGAGAACTTTTAAAATTGAATGATTTAAAAGTTACCAGCACTCTCATTCTCTGAAGGTTAAATTCTAATCAGCCTATTTCACTGAGCACAGTACAGGCAACAGTCAGTCAGAGACCTGTAGTAGAAAAACACATGAAACATTTATGTGGTTCAGTGCTATTTCAATGACATTTCCCACTTTACTTTCTTCATTTCCTTTTGTTGCAATTTTTTTTAGCTTGAGGATTTCTCCCTCCACCTTTTTCCTCAATTTCTGTTACCTGGGTCTTTTCATCAGCTTTCATCCCTGTGCTCCAGTTTTTTTGCAATGTGATTTTACCGCCATCATCTATTAACAAGTGATCAGAGCTTCAAACAGCCCTTCCCTTAAAGTTCTCCTGCATTTTCTTTGTTGTCAGAGCATCAACTAAGGCCAGGTTCATACAGATATTTAACATCAGCCCTTTAATCAGATAGATGATGACAACAGTCAGGTGGTGCTCAGAACACCTGGTTTCATTAGGAGGCGGGTAGGCCCAATTTTCTAGGGGCTTTTATATAATTTCGGTCGAGACACTGTCTCAAGTACTGCGGTGCTGGTCATTTCTGTCGTGGTATGCCCGCACTGCCCAATATCTAGCTATACAATAAGCTAACTCAGGGGTCTAACAATGGAACCGCCTTGTGATCTGAACCAAATATTCGTGTCTCTCAAGCCCCCAAGTGAGCTTCTCCAATCTTTTTTGAAGGCACACTGATACTAGTTAATTCAATCAGAAAAACTTGTCTTTGTGTAATTATATAAAATAATGGATATGCTACACTTCCTCACATTAAGCCTGGCTTAACTTAAACAAAATAATTTCTAACTGCCCTTCTGCATTCTAACCTTCCGAGTCTGCTGCAGTTTCTGTTTAAAATTCCAACTACTGGCACGAATTCATGAACTCATTTCTCTTATCTGGAAGGAGGAGAGCATGCCAGGGGATCTCAGGTGCCGTAATTGTGACCATCTTCAAGAAAGGTGACAAGTCCGATTGCAGTAATTAGAGGAGTTTTCCTGCTATCTGCCACAGGGAAAGTCATCGCAAGAATCCTCCTCAATCGCCTTCTCCCAGTGGCCGAAAAGCTCCTCCCAGAGTCGCAATGCGGATTCCGCCCATTAAGGGGCACAATGGACATGATCTTCACCGCACGTCAATTACAAGAGAAATGCAGGGAACAGCACCAACCACTGCACATGGCCTTCTTTGATCTCACAAAGGCCTTCGACACTGTCAACCGTGAAGGATTATGGAGTGTCCTCCTCAAATTCAGCTGCCCTCAAAAGTTTGTCACTATCCTCCGCCTGCTTCACGACGACATGCAAGCCGTGATCCTGACCAACGGCTCCACCACAGACCCAATTCACGTACGAACCGGGGTCAAGCAAGGCTGTGTCATCGCACCAACGCTCTTCTCAATCTTCCTTGCTGCAATGCTCCACCTCACCCTCAGTAAGCTCCCCACTGGAGTGGAGCTAATTTACAGAACAAACAGGAAACTGTTCAACCTCCGTCGCCTCCAGTCCAGATCCAAGGTCGACCCATCCTCTGTCGTCGAATTACAGTATGCAGACGATGCTTGCATCTGCGCTCACTCGGAGGTCGAACTCCAAACCATCGTAAACACCTTCACCGAAGCATACAAGAGCATGGGCCTTACACTAAACATCCGTAAGACAAAGGTCCTCTCCCAACCTGCCCCCGCCACACAGTGCTGCCCCCTGATTATCAAAAGCCACGACAAGGCCTTGGACAATGTGGACCACTTTCCATACCTCGGAAGCCTACTGTCAACAAGGGCAGACGTCGACGACGAAGTCCAACACCACCTTCAGTGTGCCAGTGCAGCCTTCGGTCGCCTGAGGAAGAGAGTGTTTGAAGACCGGGACCTCAAACCCGGCACTAAGCTCATGGTCTACAGGGCAGCAGTGATACCTGCCCTGCTGTATGCCTCAGAGACATGGACCATGTACAGCAGGCACCTCAAAGCACTGGAGAAGTACCACCAACGCTGCCTCCGCAAGATCCTGCAAATCCATTGGCAGGATAGGCGCGCCAACGTCAGTGTTCTTGCTCAGGCCAGCATCGAAGCTCTGACCATGCTCAATCAGCTCCAATGGACAGGTCACATTGTCCGCATGCCCGATACGAGAGGCCCAAAACAAGCGCTCTACTCGGACCTCTGGCACGGCAAGAGAGCCCCAGGTGGGCAGAAGAAACGCTTCAAGGACACCCTCAAAGCCTCCTTGAAAAAGTGTAACATCCCCACCGACACCTGGGAATCCCTGGCCCAAGACCGCACCAAGTGGAGGAGAAGCATCCGGGAAGGCGCCGAACACCTCGAGTCTCTTTGCCGGGGCCAAGCGCAAGGAGCGCACGTCAACCCAAGCACCCCACCCACCCGCCCCTTCAACCACCGCCTGCCCCACCTGTGACAGAGACTGTAGGTCCCGCATTGGACTAATCAGTCACATGCAAGCTCATTTTTAATATGGAAGCAAGTCATCCTCTGTTCCGAGGGACTGCCTAAGAGAGAGATATAAAATAATGAATATGCTACACTTCCGGTGATATAAATGCAGGGTGACGATGTAGTGTGACAATGGCGGTGATATAAATGCAGGGTGACGATGTAGTGTGACAATGGCGGTGATATAAATGCAGGGTGACGATGTAGTGTGACAATGGCGGTGATATAACTGCAGGGTAACAATGTAGTGTGTCAGTGGTGGTGTAACTACAGGGTAATGAAGTAGTGTGACAGTGGGTGTCTACCTGTATGCTGGTAGTTTTTTTTTTCTCCTGCATATAGGGCTTCATAAAAGAAGCATTTGCAATATTGTCCAAATGATTTTATTTTCCTTGTTTGGGGAGGGGCTCATCATTTAAAGGTATAGCACTGACCTCCATTCTTCACTCTCTGCCAATGACAGAGCTTGGATTTGGGTCAAAGAGCAGAGGCCAATGCCTTAATCATCACCTGGAAGAAATGAAGCAGCTTAAAACCCATGTTTGGAGTATGACTTCTCTATGCATACATTTCTTTAGTAAGGCTCTGCTTCTGAGACACTTAATAATGGGACTGAGGCTTTAAATCAATCTTTAATCAACATGCATGTTCATTTTGGATATTAATTTTCTATCACCAATGGATCCTTTGTGCAAAATCTCCAGTAATTTCCAATTATCTGCAATGAGTTAAGACACGTCTAAATTCCTATCGTTCGATTTCTGGTGCACTGAAAATCTAGAAATGAAGCACAATAATTTCCTTTCCACATTGCGTAACTGGAAATACGCACAGATACTGTATATCTGAATGTTTCTGTTTATGCAAAAAGGTGCTGCATATACAGTCAGAGCTCCCTAATCCATATTCCACTATGGAGACCCCCAACAGTTTTCTCCATTAGCAGTCTGCACCATTGTTTCTTCCATAGTTAGTCTGCACAGTCAAGCTTCTCAATCTGAATTGAAGGCAATCAATGGGCGTAAACTTCAGGGCCCTGAGAATCCACAAGGTAGGGGGTGGAGTTTGATACGCCAGCCCGGAGCCGCCAAGGTTCATGGGGTCATTGGCAAGTGCAGATGAAGCGGCCTTTGCCGCCTGGGGGGTGGGGGTACATCTAGTTTCTCCCCCAGCAGAAGAGGCTGTATACAATGGAGTAAATGGCTGCCAGGGATGGGGGTATTACACAGCCACCGCCCGCCCCCCCCCCCCCCCCCCCCCCAAACACCACTCAGAAACAAATTTATCCTGTCGCCTTTGTACAGGGCCGCCTTTAAACGTTTAAAACAAAAACACCTCTCTCTCTCTCTTCCACCACCCCCCAACCCAGTTTAACTCGCCCCTATTAGTGAAAAGCCTTGGGTTGTTTGCTACATAAAGGAAAGTTACTGTTGTTATTGACTGTGAAAGCGAGCAGCCCCTACACAAGCATGGCTGAAGCACCAGTGGGGCGTATCCCAATCGGAACAAATGATGCTGGGCCTCTGCATGCAACTGGAGAAATACCATGCAGCCTGGGGCCCATTCTTAAAGGCTGCTTTGGCACAATCCCTAACCCCTCTCCCCAAACCACATCTCTGGAACAGAAACAGGGACCCACCTATAGGCGGGCAAAGGCAACAACTTCAACAATAACCATTAGTTGACAACGTAATGACCCAAGTGCACTCCAGATACCAAGAGAAATTGATTTAACCCTTAAACTCACATTGCCAAGGAACATAATGCACCAATGTACTGTCCCTCCACCCCTCGAGCACAAAGTAGTCAAATTATACAAGTTCATAAAATATACATGTAATGTCTTCAAAATTCAATGAAAAAGGGCAAAAGAAAATCATGGGGAGAAATGTTGGGGAGGATGAGGAGCAAAATCTCTATCAATACTACTTCAGCAGTCCTTTTGAGACTGAATTGATGTCCCATTGGTCCATGTTTACTACCATCAGGTTTTTCCAGTGCGTGTGGATTAACAGATCTGACTATTAAATTGCTATATCAACAAATCAGCTAAGTGGGAACAAATTTATTTGAAATATAAAATTGCATTACAAAATGTCCAATTCTGTGTCGTTAATTAATAACATCCAGATAATCTAAGGTGGAGATACCCTGATTTGTGCTCTGGTCTATTTCACTGACATTTTTACTTCTGTTTCAAAATTAGATGTGAGAGACAACTCTTTCAGCCGTTCCCGCAGTTCCAGTGTTACCAGCATCGACAAGGAGTCCCGAGAGGCGATCACAGCTCTTCACTTCTGTGAGACTTACACCCGCAAGGCAGACACCTGCACATCGCCATGTTTGTGGGTTGGGACTACACTTGGCACTGTACTGGTCATAGTACTGAATCTGCCACCTGGAGGAGAGCAGAGACTTACTCAGCCGGTCATCGTGTCTCCCAGTGGTAAGAGCACTTGTACAGCCATATTTCAAGTATAAGTACATTGTAGAGAAAAGAATAGAAGGATTTAACGCTATAACATTCCTGTGAAGTGCCTTGAGACATTTTGCTATGTTAAAGATGTTATATAAATGCAAGTTGTTGATAGGGTGAGATGAAGTAAGGTGGGAGGAAATTTATGTGGAGCATAAACACTGGCATAGACCTGTTGGGCTGAATGGCCTGTTTCTGTGCTGTAAATTCTAAGTAAATGGGAGTCAGTTTTGCAACTCAAATTATAAAATACCCATATATGGGGAGTGGCACCAAAAACTAACAGTTTACGGGGGAGCATTACAGCAACCCTTAACCATAGGAACATAGGAAGAGGAGCAGGCCATTCAGCCCCTCGAGTCTGTTCCGCCATTCAATTAGATGATGGCTGATCTGTACCTTAACTCCATCTACCCACCTTGGTTCTGTAACCCTAATACACTTGCCTAACAAAAATCTATCAATCTTGGTTTACATACCAAATATATCAATGCACAGTTTATATATTGATGCAAAGCAGTTCAAACTAACATTCTAACAACTGTGGAATTTTTCAGTATTTATCAATGCGTGGCTAATTCCCCCTCCCACTGAAACACTAGCAACAACCAAATAACTGTTGGCAGATATAGGCACAATTGGAATGCTTTGATGAATTATACATCCCATCCAGTGTTGAGAAAGTCAAGTAAGGAGATCTGTTCAGAAAGTATATCTCCTCCCAAATCATCTCCAGTCTATAGTGGTTGTCGACTATCTTTGCTTATTAAACATTAGCCTTTTGGCTTGGGCAAGCAGATGATGAAGACGGTTAGAAAACAGAACAGAAGAGTGGGAAAGCTCGTTTAATTAAGAATTTCAGTGTTGTGCAAATCCTGTATCCCATTTGTGGGGGTGGGGAGTGTAGCCTCATTTGCCAGGCTGCAGAGAAGGTTTATCTCTTGGTGCTGGGTTCTGTCTGGTCCAAAAGCCATGTGGCAGGAGGCTTGGTGAAGGTGGCCAACTGCATTCTAGAGTTCATGCTGTATAGCATTGGGAAATGGTGATCCAAACAGCAGTTTTACAAGGGTACTACTGTAGTTGTTAACAGTTTGTCAACTTTGTTTTTCCCACCGATTCCATTTTGTCACTCATCCAGGTTCAGGTACAATCAGTATTTGTATCACAGCAGGCAGATGTTTAATGGATCTAATACCACCTTTGCTTAAGTTAACTGTTTCGCATTAGAAGTGACAAACGGTGCAGCTTCTATGTGATGGGAGTGGATTTTTAAAGAAGGAACACTGAGTTTGCGTTGTTATCTTCGGAAAGAGGAAGGTCAGTTACCTTGCGCCTGACAAAAGGTCATCATTTGGAAACGTTAACCCTACCTTTCCCTCTCCACAGATGCTACCTGACCTGCTGAGGGTTTCCAGCATTTTCAGATCTCCAGCATCTGCAATATTTGACTTCTTGCATTGCTATGTCATGTATTACTGGTGGTTTATTTTGTACATTTAGTGGTAGAAAAGTAGCTCGCCATTGTAACTGAACATCATAATTGTACTGTGTACATTGCTGAATTTGTTTTCCATGGTGTAGTTCAATTGCCCTTTACAGTGTATGTTATATATTATACAGGGACTATATTGAGACTAAAAGGAGGAATTTTACGATTGGCATTTCTGGATACCACAGGAAGCCTCATCCACCCAGCACATGAACCCTGGAGAGAACCAAATGTGCAAGAAGAGAAAGATGACAAGGATAAATGCAGGAAATTGAGGCCGGTATCCGTCTCCCCCTCATCTTCTCAGGAGATAAGTGAAACCCAATACGCAGTGATATGTTCAGAAAAACAGGCTAAGGTTATCTCACTGCCATCCCAAAACTGTATATATAAACACAACATAACTGAAACATCGTTTGTTCTTCGTGCTGATATTGTGGGACTGAATGGGAGCATCTGTCTTGCATGCTTCTGTGCCAATGGACATATCATGACGTTCAGGTAACTCACATTGTGCTTAAGGGCTAATGAAATGATTGTATCGGGATGCATCATAGTGTCCACAGTGCACAAACTAAAATCTGTTAAGTACTTGGTAATGTTTTGAAAGGATATTTAAAATTTGCATTCAATGGAGTTTTATTGGGATGAATTGTTGGCTGTTACTGATTAGGTATAACAGATTTTAAAAATATAATTTTTGAGCATCTTCCAGCTCGGCTTATTTGTAGAACACTCCCCTCTGAGTCAGCAGGTTGTGGCTTCAAGCCCCACTCCAGGTACACGAGTGCATAATTAGTGCCGTGCTGAAGGAGTGCTGCATTGCCAGAGGTGCCGTCTTTTGGCTGATACGTTGAACTGAAGTCCTGTGTGCTTGTTGACCAACAGTGATCCCTCAGCAAACACTGCCAAAACAGATTACCCAAGAGTATGGCCTATTAGAGACCATAAAGGTAACCTGTGTGTTGAGGTAGAAGACGTGGGTATGGTTCTTAATGAATACTTTGCGTCTGTCTTCACAAAAGAGAGGGACGATGCAGACATTGTAGTTAAGGAAGAGCAGTGTGAAATAATGGCCCAGAAATTCGTGTCGGGGGCTTCCCACGGGTGCAAGCCCCCGACCTACACTTAGCTAGCGCGCCGGCTGTCGAGGCCTGGACCTGCGTGCATTTCCTGTCTGTGGCCCGGTCCTGCTCCCGGCGCGCTGTGCTTGCGTGATCCAGCGGCGTAGTTAGTGCAATGCGTCGGCTGGGATCACGTGAGCACTGGGCAACCAATCGGAGGAGGGAAAAGTCCATTCATGAGTTTGACAGAAAGAACTGTCAAACTCATGAAAACTCCGAGCGCCCAAAACAGTACATAACCTTAAAATAAATTTGGAAAAAAATCGCACTATTTAAATCAACTATAAATAACATTAAATAACTATTTTAAACAATAATTTAAATTTTTGGAAAAAATAATTTTATAAAAAATCGGGGCTAAAAATACACTTACTTTACTGTAAAGTATTTAAAAATAATAAACCTGTGGAAAAAATGTTCTAATTTTAATTAATTGACCACTTACCTTTTAAAATGAAGTCCTTACGTCTGGTTTTTAAATGTGCAAAAAGTAGAGGCCTTCATGCACGGGCAAACCTGTAATAAAAAAATTTTAAAAAGAGGAAGTTCAACGCGCACGCGCAGACTCCTGCGCGCACGCGTTCGACCTCTGAACCCCAGAGGATCGGAAATGCCGGTTTCCCGCACATGCATAGTGCATGCAAGAAACCGGCACTTCCATCGGGTCCACGCGTGGGTACTCTCTCTGTACTCATGCGTTGGGACCTGAATTTCTGGGCCATTAGATGAGATAAACATAGTGAGAGAGGAAGTATTAAGGGGTTTAGCATTTTTGAAAGTAGATAAATTGCCAGGCCCGGATGAAATGTATCCCAGACTGTTAAGAGAAGCAAAGGAGGAAATAGCGGAGGCTCTGACCATCATTTTCCAATCCCCTCTCGCTACAGGTGTGGTACTAGAGGACTGCTAACATTGTACCATTGTTTAAAAAAGGAGAAAGCGATAGACCGAGTAATTACAGGCCAGTCAGCCTAACATCGGTGGTGGGGAAATTATTCGAAAAAATTCTGAGGGACAGTATTAATCGTCATTTAGAAAGGCATGGATTTGTTAAGGACTGAATACTGCTGAGGGCGATGGTTCATCTGGGGAGTACAGCCAGATCCAAGTCCACGGCACCACGGGTGGCTCAGCTGTACCAGGGGGAGGAGGAAGATCGGGAAAGCAATAGTGATGGGAGATTCAATAGCAAGAGGAACAGACAAACATTTCTGCGCCTGCAGACGTGCTGCCAGGACCATGTGTTGCCTCCCTCGTGCCAGGGTCAAGGATGTCACTGAGCGGATGCAGAACGTTCTAAGGGGGGAGGGTGAACAACCAGAGGTCGTGGTCCATATCAGTATCAATGACATAGGTAGAAAGAGGGATGAGGTCCTGCAGGCAGATTTTAGGGAGCTAAGAAAGAGATTAAGAAGCAGGACCTCAAAGGTAGTAATTACTGGATTACTCCCAGTGCCACGAGCTAGTGAGTATAGAAATAGGAGGATAGGGCAGATGAATGCGTGGCTGTAAAGTCATAGTTATACAGCACAGAAAGAGGCCCTTCGGCCCATCAAGCCCTGTCTATTCTAATCCCATTTTCCAGCACTTGGTCCGTAGCCTTGTATGCTGTGGCGTTTCAAGTGCTCATCTGACTGCTTTTTGAAAGTTGGGAGGGTTCCTGCATCTACCATCCTTTCAGGCAGTGAGTTCCAGATTCCAACCACCCTCTGGGTGAAAAAGTATTTCCTCAAATCCTGTTAGCTGTTCTCCAGTCCTCTGTCACCTCCCCTGTGGCCAGAGAGGTTCTGAAAATTTGTGTCAGAGCCCCTGCAATCTCCTCCCTTGCCTCACACAGCAGCCTGGAATACATCTCGTCTGGGCCTGGGGATTTATTCACTTTTCAATTCCCTTTTATGTTAGCTGCCAATCTATTCTCATACTCTCTCTTTGCCCCTCTTATATTCTTTTTCACTTCCCCTCTGAACTTTCTATATTCAGCCTGGTTCTCACTTGTATTCTGAACCTGACATCTGTCATATGTGCCCTTTTTCTGCTTCATCTTACTCTCTATCTCTTTTGTCATCCAGGTAGCTCTGGCTTTGGTTGCCCTACCTTTCCCCCTCGTGGGCATGTACCCGAACCATCTCCTCTTTAAAGGCAGACCATTGTTCAATTACAGTTTTGCCCACCAATCTGTGATTCCAATTTACCCGGGCCAGATCTATTCTCATCCCACTGAAATTTGCCTTCCTCCAATTAAGTATTTTTACTCTAGATTGCTCCCTGTCCTTTTCCATAGCTAATCGAAACCTTGCGATACTATGATCACCGTTCCCTAAATGTTCACCTACTGACACTTGCTCCACTTGACCTCCTTCATTCCCCAGAACCAGATCCAGCAATGCCTCCTTCCTCGTTGGGCTGGAAACATACTGATCAAGAAAGTTCTCCTAAACACTTCAGAAATTCATCCCCCTCTCTTTACACTATTACTATCCCAGTCTATTTTGGGATAGTTGAAGTCCCCCATTATCACTACTCTATACTTCTTGCATGTCTCTGTAATTTCCCTGCAAATTTACTTCTCCATATTTTTCCCACGAGTTGGTGGCCTATAGAATACACCTAGTAGTGTAATGGCACCTCTATTATTTCTTGACTCTAGCAATATAGATTCTGTCCTTGACCCCTCCAGGACATCCCCTCTCTCTCCCTCTCTCTCCTCTCTCTCTCTCTCTCTCTCTCTCTCTCTCTCTCTCTCTCTCCAGCACTGTAACATTCTCCTTAAGCAATACTGCCACACCACCTCCTATCTTTCCTGAACATCCTATATCCAGGAATATTTAATACCCAATCCTGCCCTTTTGTGAGCCAGGTCTCCGTAATAGCCACAACATCATATTACCATGTGGCTATTTGTGCCTGCAGCTCACCAACCTTGTTTACTATGCTACGTGCATTCACATACATACACTGTAAACCTATCTTAGACCATCCTGCGTTATCTGTTAGTCTGATCCCACCTAATATCTTACTATTTCTTGCTTTAGTGCTATCCGTCTCTCCCAATCCTTTGTGCCCTTTGTTTCCTCTTTCTGTTGCTACATCCTGGTGCCCATTCCCCTGCCAACTTAGTTTAAACCCTTGCCAACAGCACTAGCAAACCTCCCTGCGACATGAGGAAAAACTTTTTTATGCAGCGAGTGGTTAGGAGCCGCAATGCACTGCCTGGAAGGAGGCCGATTCATTCGTGGCTTTCAAAAAGGAATTGGATAAGTACCTGAAGGAAAATAAATTGCAGGGCTACGGAGAAAGCAGGGTGGGTGGGGGTGGGACCAGCTGAAGTGCTCTTGCAGAGAGTCGGCACGGGCTCGAATGGCCGCCTATGCTGTAACCATTCTATGAAAGGTCGTGTCTGACTAACTTGATTGAATTTTTTGAGGAGGTAACAAGGAGGGTCGATTAAAGGTAGCGCGTTTGATGTAGTCTACGTGGATTTTAGCAAGGCTTTTGACAAGGTCCCACATGGCATACTGGTCAGAAAAGTAAAAGCCCATGGGATCCAAGGGAAAGTGGCAAGTTGGATCCAAAATTGGCTCAGTGGCAGGAAGCAAAGGGTAATGGTCGACGGGTGTTTTTGTGACTGGAAGGTTGTTTCCAGTGGGGCTCTGCAGGGCTCAGCACTAGGTCCCTTGCTTTTTGTGGTATATATCAATGATTTAGACTTCAGTGTGGGGGGTAATGATTAATAAGTTGTTTGTTGATACAAATTCGACTGGTTGATCATGAGGAAGAAAGCTGTGGACTGCAAGAGGATATCAATGGACTGGTCGGGTGGGCAGAAAAGTGGCAAATGGAATTCAATCCAGAGAAGTGTGAGGCAATGCATTTGGGGATGGCTCGCAAGGCAAGGGAATACACAATAAATGGTCGGATACTGAGATGTGTAGAGGAACAGAGGGACCTTGGAGTGTATGTCCACAGATCCCTGAAGGTAGCAGGACAGGTAGATAAGGTGGTTAAGGAGGCATACAGGATACTTGCCTTTATTAGCCGAGGCATAAAATATAAGAGCCGGGAGGTTATACTTGAACTATATAAAATGCTAGTTAGACCACAGCTGGAGTACTACATACCGTTCTGGTCACCACATTACAGGAAAGATGTAATTGCACTAAAGAGGGTACAGAGGAGGTATACGAGGATGTTGCCAGGACTGAAGAATTTTAGCTTTCAAGAAAGATTTGATTAGCTGGGGTTGTTTTCTTTGGAACAGAAGAGGCTGAGGGGAGACTTAATTGAGGTGTATAAAATTCTGAAGGGCCCAGATAGAGTGGGTAGGAAGGACTCATTTCCCTTAATTGGTAGAAGGATTAGAGAGGAGTTGAGGAGAACTTTTTCACCCAGGGGGTGGTGGAGGTCTGGAACTCACTGCCTGAAAGGGTGGTAGAGGCAGAAACCCTCATTGCATTTAATAAGTACTTGGATATGCTCTTGAAGTGCCGTAACCTACAAGGCTACGGACCAAGAGCTGGAAAGTGGGATTAGACTGGATAGCTCTTTTTCGGCCGGCACAGACACCATGTGGCCAAATGGCCTCCTTGTGTGCCATAAGTTTCTATGATTCATTTATGTCATTGCTGTTTGTGGTACCTTGCTGTGTGTAAACTGCAGCTGCCTTTCCTACAAAACAGCAACTGCATTTCAAAAGTACTTCATTGGCTATGAAGCACTTTGGGACATCCTAGGACTAAAAGGTGATTTAAATACAGATTATTTTTTCACTCAATGCACACTTAGGTGGCCCCAATGTCACAGGAGACCTGAATCATACATATGCTCTCTCTCCACTCCCAAACTTTACAGAAGGGAAGATTCATAGAAATTATGGCACAGAAAGAGCCTCTTCGGTTCATCATGCCTGTGCTGGTGGTGCTAGGTTTTCAAGGTAGTTCCTTTATCAGTGTATTTAATTTTTATCTCCTTCGGATAAACAGCAAGATGGTTGGCAGGATGTACCAAATCAGAGGTAGGTATGTGGGGTTTAACAGTAATGGGGTGAGGATTGGTAGCAAGGATGTGGTTTTGAGATATGGCAATAATATGGAAAGGGAACCTTGGATTTGGTAACACTGATGGATAGAATATCGGATTTAGTTTGCTGTGTAATTCATGTGGTCATGCAATGGGAGGGTCTGGGAGCATTAGAGGAGGTTCCTGGGACTTGTTTGCACTGAGAATGGAGGTTTCTAGAAGTTGGGAACAATGGGAAGGTGTAGGGTCTGGAGCACAGAGGGAGTCCTGGGATGTGTCAGAACTAGGGCGCCTTGGGATGTCCTGAGGATGTGAAAGGCACGACATAAATGTACGTTCATAATTCGCTCTTTATTAGACCTATATCATGTGAATTATGGAGTGGTTCTGTTAGTATCACTGGAAGGCTTTTTTTTCTCATGTATTTAACTCCATGAAATACAAAGGTGACTATTTTATATACACTAAAATAAAAACAGAAAATGCTGGAAACACTCCAGAGGTCTGTCGGCGCCTGTGGAGAGAGGAATATAGTTAACGTTTCATGTCGATGACCTTTCATCAGTTCAGGGACTAATTGGATCACTCTTCCAAATAGCTGGCACAGGCGCAATGGGCCGAATGGCCTCCTGTGCTCTATGATTCTAGGGTTTGTCGTGAATAGATTTATGAAATAGTCATATTCTTTGTTGCAGTTTAAAAATATAAATCTTTCCATAGACTAACGTGATAGGCGCTAGTTGAATAACAGCTCTGTTGTAACGAGGGGGCATTATATCACAGAACAATCACAGAAACCCCACAGTGCAGATAGAGGCCATTTCGGCCCATCGAGCCTGCACCGAGACATATCCCACCCGATCCCTGTAACCCCTACACCAACAGTTATCCCACCCTATCCCCGTAACCCCACGTATTTAATCCCCCTAACACTAAGGGTCAATTTATCATAGCCAATCAACCTAACCTGCACATCTTTGGACTGTGGGAGGAAACCGGAGCACCCGGAGTAAACCCACGCAAACACGGGGAGAATGTCTGTGTGGAGTTTGCACAGTCGCCCGAGGCCGGATTCGAACCCGGGTCCCTGGCGCTGTGAGGCAACAGTGCTAACCACTATGCCACCGTGCTGCCCACAGAGTTCTCTTTCATTGTCAGTGCTGTTTTGCTGCTATTTTTATTCAAGGCTTTGAGCATCATAGTTGAAATCATGTATTTTGAATGATTGTGACTCATCAAGCAGTAATTGAGGTCACAGTGACAAAGTCCATACTGGGAAAGAAGAAAGCTCTTTCTTTTAAGCACTGTTAATCACATATGGCCATCTGATAATTTTTTTGGCCAAGATTTTCCAACCAGGACTCTTGGTGCATGCTGGGGATGCATGTCAGGAACATGCCATCTGGTACAGGTAATATGGTGTTTCTCACAGTGAAATGGTA
Source organism: Somniosus microcephalus (assembly GCF_052327205.1). Classification (NCBI taxonomy): domain Eukaryota; kingdom Metazoa; phylum Chordata; class Chondrichthyes; order Squaliformes; family Somniosidae; genus Somniosus; species Somniosus microcephalus. Next base: position 165,278,583 of record NC_140989.1, on the reverse strand, counting down.
CAGGTAATGTGTATATAGTACAGTGTATCTGGTACAGGTAATGTGTATATAGTACAGTGTATATGCTACAGGTGGTATGGTATTTAATAGTACAGTGTACATGGGATAGCTGGTACAGGTAATATGTATATAGTACAGTGTATCTGCTACAGGTAATAGAATGCTTATTTTTAACCAGGTTGTTCTGATTTTCTTTTGAAGCTTGCCAAGCCTTAGGCCACTGCTGGATGTCAATTATTTGCCACTGACCGACATGCGAATAGCTCGCACTTTCTGTTTCACCAACAACGGGCAGGCTCTGTATCTGGTTTCTCCTACTGAGATCCAACGCATCACCTACAGTCAGGGAACGTGTGAGAATTTGCAGGTAAGGATCATTGAAGGTTGTTGTACTTTCACACAGTTAAAATGGTGCTGCAGAAGCTGGTCTTTACATCAGAGTGCCTGTTTTCAGTCATATTTCTTCACTTACGTGTCCTCTATATCCAAGTGGATCAGGGACATACTGGGCACAGTCCCCTTTAAGACTTTACTCTGACGTTAGCTATGTAGGTGGTATAACCAGCTCATCCTGCTGCCTCGTTCCAGATTCACAAATCAATTTGTTTATTTTTGCATTTCTACCATTCATATCCGTGCTGCAGCAATGCTGTGTTTTCTTGTACATTGGCTGGCTTAGCAACAGGATGTGATTTGGCACTGTAACGTACGAGAGACATTTCACAAAACACAAGCTGTTCATGACTGTTGCCAATGGACAGCTCACAAATCTCCCATAACCCAATTCATGCTAAAGTGGCCCTGCGTCAGCAAGCAGTGGTTAGCTCTGCCCTACAACCCACCAAGAGCTCTGCATTCCTCCAACTCTGGCCTTGTGCATCCCCGATTTCCTTCACCCCATCATTGGTGGCTGTGCCTTCAGCTGCCTGGGTCCTAAGCTCTGGAATTCATTCCCGAAACCTCCCTGCCTCCCTACCCTCTCCTACATTACAACAGTGACTACACTTCAGAAATACTTCATTGGCTGTAAAGCGTTTTGGGACGCCGGTGGTCATGAAAGGTGCAGTAAAAATGCAAGTCTGTCTTTACTTTTTCGTCCTTTAGGATGCTCCTTAAAACTTGCATCTTTGACCAAGCTTTTGGTCACCTCCTAATATTTCCTTACGTGGCTCAGTGTCAATTTTTTGTCTGATAATGCTCCCATGTCACGCCTTGGGATGTTTTACTACATTAAAGGTACTTTATAAATGCAAGTTGCTGTTATTGCATACAAAGGCCAAAGTTCTCCAGTGACATCAGCATCTAGCAGAAGAAGTGACCATTAAAGCTCAGTCCCCGTAAAAATGTGTAGCAACTCCATGCTCCTGGCAGTAACATGGAGGTCCAATTTAAGTCGCAGCAATTCTTGTATTGGTATTTCAGTCTTGGTCTTGCAGAGACCTGATGGCCCTCCCATATCTCTCTGATACTGTAGAGGGTTATATGGAGTAGACAATCCTCATGACTGCAGTGGGTTGTGTGACTTTACATCGTGTTGAATTCAGGAGAAAAAAGAGTTTTGCCTCCCCATACCTTTCAGAAATTGGCATTGTCCCATCACTCGGGATGCCAACTCCAAGAAGTTTATGCTCTTCCCATCAGATTATCTGCCTCTGACGTATTACAGCTTACTTTTAGTCAGACCTTCCTTTTGTCATCTCCTTTTGCAGAAGTGTCTTCCACTCCAGGGAAATGCTTTCCCACCTTGTACCAGTTTTACTGATTCATGCTTTAAAGTCTTCCTAATCCTAGGACCATTTTATCAAGTTTCAACTGTTTCGCTAATGTTATGTGGGATCATAGCCGATTCAGGGCTCCTTAGACTTAGCTCAACCCCAGCCTAATGACCAGCAGTCAGTACAAGCATCTGTTGAATGCCACAGATCCCTTCGCCATGGTAAACACCTCTTTACAGCCTTAGTCCAAACATGGACAAAAGAGCTGAATTTCAGAGGTGAGAGTGACTGCCCTTGACATCAAGGCAGCATTTAACCGAGTGTGGCGTCAAGGAGCCCGAGTAAAATTGAAGTCAGTGGGAATCGGGGGAAAGACTCTCCACTGGCTGGAGTCATACCTAGCACAAAGGAAGATGGTTGTGGTTGTTGGAGACCAATCATCTCAGCCCCAGGACATTGTTGCAGGAGTTCCTCAGGGCAGTGTCCTAGGCCCAACCATTTTCAGCTGCTTCAATGACCTTCCCTCCATCATAAGGTCAGAAGTGGGGATGTTCGCTGATGACTGCACAGTATTCCGTTCCATTCACAACTCCTCAGATAATGAAGCAGTCTGTGCCCGCATGCAACACGACCTGGACGATATTCAGGCTTGGGCTGATGAGTGGCAAGTAGCATTCACGCCACACAAGTGCTAGGCAATGACTACCTCCAACAAGAAAGCATCCAACCACTGCCCCTTGACATTCAACAGCATTGCCATCATCAAATTCCCCAACATCAACATCCTGGGGGCCACCATTGACCAGAAAATACCGTGGCTACAAGAGCAGGTCAGATGTGGGTATTCTGCAGTGAGTGTCTCACCACCTGACTCCCCAAAGCCTTTCCACCCTCTACAAGGCAGAAGTAAGGAGTGTGATGCAATACTCTCTACTTGCCTGGATGAGTGCAGCTCCAACAACACTCAAAAAGCTCAACACCATCCAGAACAAAGCAGCCTGCTTGATTGGCACCCCATCCACCACTCACTCAACCACCAGCACACAGTGGCTGCAGTGTGTACCATCTTCAAGATGCACTGCAGCAACTCACTAAGGCTTCTTCAACAGCACCTCCCTAACCCACGATCTCTAACATCTAGAAGGACAAGGACAGCAGGCGTTTGGGAACACCTTCACCTCCAAGTCTCTCACCATCCTGACTTGGAAATATATCGCCACTTCTTCATAGTTGCTGTTTCAAAATCCTGGAACTCCCTCACTAACAGTACTATGGGAGTACCTTCACCACGCGGACAGCAGCACTTCAAGAAGGCAGCTCACCACCACCACCTCGAGGGCAATTAGGGATGGGCAATAAATGCTGGCCTTGCCCACGTCCCAGGAACAAATTTTTTTTAAACTGCCACCTGCAATGCCGAATGTGATCAGATTTGACTGCATGGCTCTCAGATGGCAGATGGAATCCCAGCTAAAGGTTTTGACAACACCACAATGCCTGGAATTTTCTTAGGGGGTTCTCCCATTTGGCAGCCATATCTTCGATGGAAAACCCAGACAAACTGCATGATGGGGTTTCCACTGAACCCCTGCTGACATTATGGCAGCCAATAGGTAATAGCCTCTCCTCAAAAGTTTTAAAACACTGATTGCAAGTGTATATTTCACTGGTGTAATGATCACCTTTTGCCCACTAGCATGTGATGTGCATGTCATTGTTTTACAGTTCAGAGATTTGGTCCAATCCTTGCACTGCACGAATAATGTTCAGGGACTCGGTCCAAACCTTGTACTGCACGAATAATGTACAGGGACTCAATCCAAACCTTGCACTGCACGAATAATGTACAGGGACTCAATCCAAACCTTGCACTGCACGAATAATGTTCAGGGACTCAATCCAAACCTTGTACTGCATGAATAATGTTCAGGGCCTCGGTCCAAACCTTGCACTGCATGAATAATGTTCAGGGCCTCGGTCCAAACCTTGCACTGCACTGATAGTTTTCAGACAGCTCAATGTTGCCTTTTCCACTCAAAGTAGTAAAGGCTCACCTCAGAATAAGACTTTGTGTACAGTTGGGGGGGGGGGTGGTGGGGGTGAAGTGGTGGCGATAGAGCATTGTGCCACCAGGAAAAGTATAAATTAGTTTTTTTTTTCCCCCCTATGAAGTGATTATCAACAGGACACTGACTGTAGATAGCAATGTAATGTTTTGTTCAACTGAAGGTCCTTATTTTTTGTGAAAAGTATTTCTAAATAAACAACATTTTACTTTCCTCCAGGAAATGCTAGGAGAACTGTTTACTCCTGTGGAAACACCAGAGGCCCCAAACAGAGGGTTCTTTAAAGGCTTGTTTGGTGGTGGTGCCCAGTCACTGGACAGAGAAGAGCTTTGTAAGTACAACAGCGTAATGACAGGACGACCAGTGCAATGGAAAATCAGTCCTTAGTCCTGTATCCTTAGCTGCATTGTTTAAGGCCCCAATGTTATCCGTTCTTAAAAGCAGGCAAAAAATTGGTAAGCAAAATGCCTGCTCCCAGGTTGCTTCAGCCCAGAAGTTTTATAGCATAAAAACAGGAAGAAAGAAGGGAGAAAGGGACCAGTAGGTGTACCAGTACCCCTCTGTACAGCATTTAGGGTTATGTGGAAAATCACTTCCCTCTGATGACTCCAGCAGAATACAGGGCTGAGGTCTAGGCAGCTGAAGGGACTGAGGGTGGAGCAGAGAGAAGGGAAATGCAAATGTGGTCAGAGTAGAAGAGTCCAGGGCATGTACAAGAACACAGGGCTCAGGGAGATTGCAGAAGTAGGGAAAGGGAGAGGCCATGGAGGGTCCTGTATTGGAGGGCAACGATTAGCACTGGGCGACAGGGAAACGATGAAAGTTGGAGAGGCCAAGGGTAATAGGAGAATTAGTGTGGGATAGAATATGGGTGGCTGCTTCTGATTTAGGAACAACACTTTGCCCTTCAACAAAGCATTTAATGTAATATATTTTTCCAAAGCAGCAACAACAACTACTTGCATTTATATAGCGTTTTAACATAGTAAAACGTCCCAAGGCACTTCACAAAGCGTTATCAAGCAAAATTTGACACTGAGCCACGTAAGGGGATATTAGGGTAGATGACCAAAAGCTTGGTCAAAGAGGTCCGAGCTAGGACCAATGTCCTTGCGGGGGGATTAGCTAGTGCTGTTGGGTAGGGTTTAAACTAATTTGGCAGGGGGAGGGGCACCAGGATGTAGCATTAGAAAGGAGAAACAAGGTGCACAAAGGATTGGGAGCGACAGATAGCACTCACCTGGTTCCATTCTTATCTATCTAATCGTAACCAGAGAATCACCTGCAACGGCTTCTCTTCCTGCTCCCGCATCGTTACCTCTGGTGTCTCCCAAGGATCTATCCTTGGCCCCCTCCTATTTCTCATCTACATGTCGCCCCTTGGCGATATCATCCGAAAACAGCGTCAGTTTCTGTGGTGTATGTGCCTTTAAGAGCCCCTGTGTACTGTAATGCCGGTAATGGCCACTCGGGCTATATAAGCCTGTATAGTGTCTTGTGTCTGTTAGTTCACCTCCAGACTTTGTTCAGTAAACACCTGTGAAACCAACTCCTGCATTCCGTGTCTCCATTAACACACGGATACAACAGTTTCCACGTGTACACTGACGGCATCCAGCTCTACCCCACTACCTCTTTCGACCCCTCCACGGTCTCTAAGTTGTCAGACTGCTTGTCCAACATACAGTTCTGGATGAGCAAAAATTTTCTCCAATTAAATATTGGGCACACCGAAGTTATTGTTTTCAGTCCCCGCCACAAACTCCGTTCCCTAGCTATTGCTCCATCCCTCTCCCTGACATCTGTCTGAGGCTGAACCACACTGTTCGCAACCTTTTGGTGTCATATTTGACCCTGAAATGAGCTTCCGACCACATCAGCAGCATAACAAAGACCGCCTACTTCCACCTCCGTAACATCGCCCGTCTCTGCCCCGCCTCAGCTCATCCACTGCTGAAACCCTCATACATGCCTTTGTTACCTCTAGACTTGACTATTCCAACGCACTCCTGGCTGGCCTCCCACATTCTACCCTACGTAAATTTGAGGCCATCAAAAATTTGGCTGTGAACAGTGTGGTTCAGCCTCAGACAGATGTTAGGGAGAGGGATGGAGTCAGTGGATAGGGAACGGAGTTTGTAGTGGGGACTGAAAACAATGGCTTCGGTCTTCCCAATATTTAATAGGAGAACATTTCTGCTCATTCAGAACTGGATGTCGGACAAGCAGTCTGACAATTTAGAGACAGAGGAGGGGTCGAGAGAAATGGTGGTGAGGTAGAGCTGGGAGTCAGGTGGAAACTGGCGCTGTGTTTTCAGATGATGTCACCAAGGGCCAGCGTGCAGATGAGAAATAAGAGGGGGTCAAGACTAGATCCTTGGGGGACACCAGAGGTAACGACATGGTAGCAGGAAGAAAAGCCGTTGCAGGTGATTCTCTGGCTACGATTAGATAGATAAGAATGGAACCAGGTGCATGCAGTCCCACCCAGCTGGACGACGGTGGAGAGGCGTTGGAGAAGGATGAAGCGGTCAACCACGTCAAAGGCTGCAGACAAGTCCAGAAGGACGAGGAGTTATAGTCAGTCACAAAGTGTCATTAGGGGAACATTTAGGGAACAGTGATCACAGTGTCATAAGGTTTAGATTAACTATGGAAAAGGACAGGGAGCAATCTAGATTAGACAAGGAAAGGCAATCTAAAATAAAGGGTTCAATTCTAAAGGGAGTGCATGAACAGAGAGACCTAGGGGTATATTTGCACAAATCGTTCAAGGTGACAGGGCTGGTTAAAAAAGCCTATGGGATCCTGGTCTTCATAAATAGAGGCATGGTGTACAAAAGCAAGGAAGTTATGATGAACCTTTATAAAACACTGGTTCGGCCTTAACTGGAGTATTGTGTCCAATTCTGGGCACTGCACTTTATGAAGGATGTGAAGGTCTTAGAGAGGGTGTAGAAAAGATTTACAAGAATGATTCCAGGGATGAGGGACTTCAGTTACGTGGATAGACTGGAGAAGCTGGGGTTGTTCTCCTTACTGAAGGAAGGATATACTTGCCTTAGATGGAGTGCAACAAAGGTTCACTAGACTGATTCCTGGGATGAGGAGATTGTCCTATGAGGAGAGGTTGAGTGGACTAGGACTACATTCCCTAGAGTTTAGAAGAATGACAGTTGATCTCATTGAAACATATAAAATTCTTAAGGGAGCGTGCAAAGTTAAAGCACATGGGATTGGGGGTAAGGTACTGTCTTGGATAGAGAACTGGTTGGCAGACAGGAAGCAAAGAGTTGGAATAAACAGGCCTTTTTCCGAGTGGCAGGCAGTGACTAGTGGGGTACCGCAGGGATCGGTGCTAGGACCCCAGCTATTCACAATATATATAATTGATCTAGACAAGGGAACTAGATGTAATATCTCCAAGTTTGCAGATGACACAAAGCTGGGTGGGCGTGTGTGCTGTGAGGAGGATGCAGAGAAACTCCAGTATGATTTGGACAGGTTGGGTGATTGGGCAGATGCATGGCAAATGCAGTATAATGTGGATAAATGCGAGATTATCCACTTCGTGACAAAAACAGGAAGACCGATTATTATCTGAACGGCAATAGATTGGGAAAAGGGGAAGTGCAACGAGCCATGGGTGTCCTTGTGCACCAGTCGCTGAAGGTAAGCATGCAGGTGTAACAGGCGGTTAAGAAGGCAAATGATATGTTGGCCTTCATAGCGAGAGGATTCGAGTACAGGAGCAAGGATGTCTTGCTGCAGTTGTACAGGGCCTTGGTGAGACCACACCTTGAGTACTGTGTGCAGTTTTGGTCGCCTTATCTGAGGAAGGATGTTCTTGCCATGGAGGGAGTGCAACGAAGGTTCACCAGGCTGATACCTGGGATGGCAGGAATGACGTATGAGGAGAGATTGGGTCGATTGGGCTTGTACTCGCTGGAGTTTAGAAGAAGGAGAGTGGATCTCATTGAAACTTATAAAATTCTAACAGGACTAGACAGACTAGATGCAGGAAGGATGTTTCCGATGGCAGGGGAGTCCAGAACCAGGGGTCACAGTCTAAGGATAAGCGGTGAGCCATTTAGGACTGAGATGAGGAATTTCTTCACCCAGAGAGTGGTGAACCTGTGGAATTCTGTACCACACAAGGCAGTAGAGGCCAATTCATTAAATATATTCAAGAAGGAGTTGGATATATTTCTTAAAGCTAAAGGGATCAAGGGATATGGGGAGAAAGCAGGGACAGGGTACTGAATTTGGATGATCAGCCATGATCTCATTAAATGGCGGAACAGGCTCGAGGGACCAAATGGCCTACTCCTGCTCCTATCTTCTATGTTTCTATGTTAGAGCAGAGACGATTTGATGGAGGTATTCAAAATCATGAGGGGTCTCGACATAGTAGATAGAGAGAAACTGTTCCATTGGCTGAAGGGTCGAGAACCAGAGGACACCGATTTAAGGTGATTGGCAGAAGAAGCAAAGGCGTCATGCGGAAAAAAAGAATTACGCAGGGAGTGGTTATGATCTGGAATGCACTGCCTGAAAGGGTGTTGGAGGCAGATTCAATCATGGCTTTCAAAAGGGAATTGGATAGGTACCTGAAGGAAAAAAAATTCTGGGCTACGGAGAAAGGGCGGGGGAGTGGGACTAGCTGAAGTGCTCTTGCAGAGAGGTGGCATGGGCCGAATAGCCGCCTCCTGTGCTGTAACCATTCTATGATTCTAATCTGTTCTATCATGGCGATGGTCTTAAAGGTAGGTTTTAAGGAGGTAGAGAGACGGTGAAGTTTACGGAGGGAATTCCAGAGCTGAGGGCCTCTGCACAGTTGCCAATGGTGGAGCGATTAAAATCGGGGGGTGCACAAGAGACCAGAATTGGAGCCGCAGATATCTGAGGGTTGTAGGGCTGGAGGAAGTTACAGAGATAGCATGGGACAAGCATAGTGATTATGTTACTGGACTTGTAATTCGGAGGCCTGGACTAATAATCCGGAGACGTGAGTTCAAATCCCACCACGGCATCTGGGGGAATTTAAATTCAATTAATTAAGTAAATCTGGAATTAAAAAAGCTAGCATCAGTTATGGTGACCGTGAAACTATCGGATTGTTGTAAAAACCCATCTGGTTCACTAATGTCCTTTTAGGGAAGGAAATCTGCCCTCCTTACCCGGTCTGGCCTATTTGTGACTCCAGACCCACAGCAATGTGGTTGACTCTTAACTGCCCTCTAAAATGGCCTACCAAACCACTCAGTTGTACCAAATTGCTACGATAAAGTCAGCACTGTGGGAGTACCTTCACCACACCGACTGCAGCGGTTCAAAAAGGCAGCTCACCACCACCTTCTCGAGGGCAATTAGGGACGGGCAATAATTTAGGGACGCCCACATACCACGAATTAATTTTTTTTTAAAGCCGTGGAGGGATTTGAAAACCAGGATGAGAATTTTAAAACTGAGGCGTTGCTTAACTGGGAGCCAGTGTAGGTCAGCGAGCACAGGGGTGATCGGTGAATGGGATTTGGTGCAAGTTATGATACGGGCAGCAGATGACTAAGTTTATTGAGGGTGGAAGATGGGAGGCCGGCCAAGAGTGCATTGGAATAGGCAAGTCTAGAGGTAACAAAGGCATGGATGAGGGTTTCAGCAGCAGATGGGCTGAGGCAGGGGCGTAGTCGGGCAATGTTCCAGAGATGGAAATAGACAGCCTTAGTGATAGCACGGAAGCTCCCCTCGGGGTTAAATACGACACCAAGGTTGCGAACAAAGCACTTCACAGAGGGACAATAACTGCACACTGAGCAGTGGATGAGAAGATTGGGGTGTTGACGGAAAGGAAGATTGAAGAGAGAGGTTTTGAGCAGGCTTTCAGAGTAGAAAAGCGGAAAATTTTAGGGAGAGTGGGACATAGGCAACTGAAGGCTCCGTGACTGATGCTGGAGCAAAACGAAGGGAAATGCAAACATGGCCAGAAGTAAAAGAACTTGCGTTTATGTAGAGCCTTTCATGACCTCAGGATGCCCCAAAGTCCTTCACAGCCAATGAAGTACTTTAGAAGTATAGTCACTGTAGATGAGTGGAGGGCAAGTACAGGAACACAGGGCTGGAGGAGGTCACGGAGGTCATGAAGTCATGGAGGGTCCTGTATTGAATGGCAAGATTTTGCACCGGATAGAGAGACACAATGGAAGTTGGAGAGCACAAGGGTACTAGAGGATTAGTATGTTGGTGGCTAAGTTTGGAAGAGTTGCAATTTGTAAAGGGCAGAACTTGGGAGTTGGCAAAACGAGCAATAAGTTAATCAGGTTTGGAACACTAGCAATCCCCTGGCACATATCATCACCACATTTTATAGTATATATTGTTTATGAATAGCGTTGGACTGCAGGGGACCCAGAACAGACTCCCACAGAGTTCTGCCGCTCCCGGTCGTCCCTCACCACTGGAGCTTTCTCCATTTATTGTCATATTTTAATGAACTGGCATTTCAGGTTTCTATTTAAACAGCCTTGTGATGAGTCTAGCTTTCATTGCACTTGGATCTGAATACCATACAGTTCTGCCCAAAGAAATGTTGTATTGCTTAGAAGTATTTACTTTGAGATGTTGCCATTTCACCTTAGGGCATGGACTTGATTCTGTTCGAGCCTAATAGAAGTTGTGCTATTTTTCCCCTCTACTTCTCAGCTGTAAGGGCCCAAAATTGGTTTGTTTGGCAGTATCAACCCAATTTCCTTTGTCTAGGCATCCATAGCACAAAACTGCCTATAATTTGATAGCATTTCATTCAGTAATGTCCCACGGGGTGGCTGGTGTGTGAACTGGAAATGTTACTCTAGTGCAGTGATCCATTGGTTTTCGAAAGCCAGGGTTAAGGAACATTGGAGCAGAGTAGAAAGACAGCCAGTCACTGCAGCTCGCACATCCTCTAACTGATTTGGAGTTTCTTGGTATTGGCAATGGACATCGGAAATGGAAACCATTTCATTCCCCAGCACTAATGCTGCAATTTAGTAGGCAGAAATAAACCATTGCCAGTGTTTAAACTGAAAACTAGATGCATGTTTTACACTATATTACAATTTAATTGGGTTTAATTTCTGAACATTCAATTATTATTTTCAGATCCTGTACACAGGGTCATATCTAATCTCTCCACTAAATATATTTTTCCCCCTTACACCAGTTGGAGAATCTGCAGCAGGGAAACCCTCGAGGAGTCTGGCTCAGCATATCCCAGGGACTGGTGGAATTGAAGGTGTCAAAGGAGCGGCATCTGGTGTTGCGGGAGAGCTGGCACGGGCCAGGATAGCACTTGACGAAAGAGGGCAGAAACTAAGTGAACTGGAAGAACGAACAGCGGCCATGTTATACAGTGCCGACACTTTCTCTAAACATGCTCATGAGGTAAGGAATCAAATCTATCTGGCTTTCGCTGCACTAAGCACTGGTCTATTCCATTTGTTGCAAGAGGCTCCTCATGTTATCTCTAACTTCTGGTTTCCTTAGCTTCCATAACTTATAACCGTGACTATGCTTCAAAAGTAGTTCATTGGCTGTAAAGTGCTTTGTGACATCCTGAGGTCATGAAAGGCACTATATAAATACAAGTTTACGATCGCAAAATACTGCGGATGCTGGAAATCCGAAATAACAACAGAAAATGCTGGAAAAACTCAGCAGGCCAGGCAACATCCGTGGAAAGAGAAAAAAATACAAGTTTGTTCTTTCTGTCTTTCACAAGTTGCCTTTTCCATCGTGAATCACAGTTTCTCCCACTAGTGTCTTCGGGTTATCTTCCCCCCAATAATAATTGGTTGAATATTCAACAGCTCAATGACATAAGACCCATAACAACACCTTCTCCATGAAAAACAATGCAGCAACCCTTTGTTTGCTCATGTTATATGATGCAATGTGTAAATTGTGTTATGGTCCATCATTCGGCAGAATATTATGGTGCAAATAACTCTCTTCCCAAATTGAAGTTTGCTATGCACTTAATATCCCTTTAAAATTTCTTCCAATTGTCAACTCATCAATAAAGAACAGCTTGTTCTGATTTTGTTGCATCAAGTGCACAGCGGGAATCTTCATTCAATGTCCCAGTTGATCTCACTAATGAAGTCCGAAATAACAACAGAAAACGCTGGAAAAACTCAGCAGGCCAGGCAACATCCGTGGAGAGAGAAACCGAGTTAACGTTTCGGGTTGAAACCCTTCTTCAGACCTGAAACGTTAACTCTGTTTCCCTCTCCACGGATGTTACCTGGCCTGCTAAGTTTTTCCAGCGTTTTCTGTTGTTTCGGATTTCCGGCATCTGCAGTATTTTGCTATCACTAATGAAGTCCATCACTTCCCTGGACGATAACAAAATACTGCGGATGCTGGAAATCCGAAATAACATCAGAAAATGCTGGAAAAACTCCCTGGACCTGTCTTTTTTTTAAAAAAAGAAAGAATTTGCATTTCTATAGTGCCTTTCACGACCTCGGGACGTCCCAAAGTACTTTCCAGCCAATTAAGTAGTTTTTGAAGTGTAGTCACTTGTAATGTAAGAAACACGACAGCCAATTTGCGGACGAAACGACACCGTGATAATGACCAGATAATTTGTTTGTGGTGTTGGTTGAGGGATAAACATTGATATCATCTTCAAATCTTTTATGTCCACCTAAGAGGACAGAATAGGCCTTGGTTTAATGTCTAATCCGAAAGACAGCACTCCCTCAATACTGCACTGAAATGTCGGCCTAGATTTTTGTGCTCAAGTCTCTCCATGAATCTATTTCTTACACCCAACCATCCCTCTGGCCCTGGTAAGAGCTGCCATACAAACTTTCGTGAAATTATGGCGTCAAATCTTTTCCTGTTGCATCTTATTTAACTATAAACCACCCCTGCTTTTCTATTTTATGCCACGTCATTCATCAGCATGTAATGTCCTCTGTTCCCACAGAACTTTGGTATCATTGCCTAACTTAGAGGTTGTACTTAAAAGCAGTCAGTGAGGTTAATAATAGTGTTGGATTACTTAGCAAGGCTATTGAGCAGGATAAACAAGATAATTCAAGGGTTAAGTCCTCAGCCTGTACAAACCACAGTAATATGGCGCAAATAATGGGAAACCTGCAAACTATTCAGAGGCTTTAGAAATATGAGTGATGTTGATTTGCTATGTGATGCCAAAATGATTCTTTATTGTGTGGTGTCGGCCAGGACCCCCTATCTTGCTGAAAAAAACTTCAGTCCAGCTTTCATTAGGGTGATTGTAGCAACAGGGTTTTCATATCCCCCTGGGAGCAATTGTTTTGGAGGAACATTCAGTGACCACTTGTTTTATAAAGGTGGCTTGGTAACTTGACCTCCCACCCACAGCCCTTGATTCCGACAAATGGAGGTAAAACTGCTATTATGTGAAAATAGCTTTGTTTCTGCCTCTGACCTAGGCCAGGGAAATCATTGATATGCCTATCAATTAGTCCAATAAAAGGCGACGAGTTAAGAACGTAACTGAAGGTTTTTATTGGCTAAATAACAGAGCCCACCCTCGTGGGTGATCCGATCCAACAGGGAGGAATACTAGCCAGTCAGCTACCTTTATACCTGGGCAGGTAATGGGCGGAGTCGGAGGTGGTCAGCCCAGGTATAACAGTGCGACAAGAGGCGACCTCGTGTAGTGATGTGACAGTGAGAACAGTGAGAACAATATACAGTGATAACTATAACAGTGGTTTACCACATTCACCCCTTGTTTAGATTAGAGTCCGGCGGGGTGAAGTGTATTACCAGCTCTGGTATGTCAGTCTGTCCGGAGGCTTCGTTAGCCTCTCCGATCGTCGCAGCGGCGGTGTTACATTATCCGGTGTTAAAGCTGGTGTCTGCGTAGTCGGCAAAGGCTCGTGGGGTTCCGGCATGCCGTCTACCTCGGCTGGACTCGGGGGGTTGGGAGGGGGGGGTGAGGGTGCGAGGTCTCGTAAGGAGACAGTGTCCTCCCGTCCGTCTGGGTAAGCCACATAGGCGTACTGGGGGTTGGCGTGCAGGAGGTTCACCTTCTCGACCAGGGGGTCCGTTTTATGGGCCCTCACGTGCTTTCGCAGCAAGACGGGTCCCGGAGAGGTCAGCCAGGTTGGTAGGGTGGTTCCCGTAGTCGACTTCCTGGGGAAGACAAACATTCGAGCATGGGGGGTGGTGTTAATGGCAGTGCAAAGTAGTGACCGGATGGAGTGCAGCGCAATCGGGAGGACCTCTTGCCAGCGGGAGGTTGGGAGGCCCTTAGACTTTAAGGCTAAGAGGGTGGCCTTCCATACCGTCGCGTTCTCTCTTTCCACCTGGCCGTTCCCTCGGGGGTTGTAGCTGGTGGTCCTGCTTGCTGCAATACCCCTCTCCAATAGGAACTGACGGAGTTCCTCGCTCATGAAGGAGGCGCCCCGGTCACTATGTATATAGTTCGGGAACCCGAACAAGGCGAAGAGTTTGTTCAGGCATTTAATGACCGTGTTACTGGTCATGTCTGGGCAGGGGAAGGCAAAGGGGAAACGGGAGTACTCATCAACGATGTTGAGGAAGTACACATTACGGTCGGATGACGGTAGGGGCCCCTTGAAGTCGATGCTCAGACGCTCGAAGGGGCGGGTGGCCTTGATCAGGCTTGCTCTGTCCGGCTTATAGAAGTGCGGTTTGCACTCAGCACAGATCTGGCAGTTCCTGGTCATGGTCCTGACCTCCTCGATGGAGTATGGCAGGTTGCGGGCCTTAATGAAATGGTAGAGTCTGGTGACTCCGGGGTGGCAGAGGTCATTGTGGAGGGTCTGAAGTCTATCACTTTGCGCGCTGGCGCATGTAATGCGTGAAAGAGCATCAGGGGGGTCGTTCAGTTTACCGGGCCGGTACAAGATCTCATAATCATAGGTGGAAAGCTCGATTCTCCACCTCAAGATTTTGTCGTTCTTGATCTTGCCCCTCAGCTTGTTATTAAACATGAAGGCAACCGAGCGTTGGTCGGTGAGGAGGGTAAATCGTTTGCCTGCCAAGTAGTGCCTCCAGCGCCGTACTGCCTCCACAATTGCCTGGGCTTCCTTCTCGACCGACGAGTGTCGGGTCTCGGGGCCCTGTAGGGTCCTTGAGAAGAAGGCTACCGGCCTACCCTCCTGGTTAAGGGTAGCGGCTAGGGCGAAGTCGGATGCATCGCTCTCCACTTGGAAGGGGATTGACTCATCCACTGCGTGCATTGTGGCCTTGGCTATGTCTCCCTTAATGAGGGAGAAGGCCGCGCACGCCTCTTCCGTGAGGGGGAAGGATGTGGTTTTCAGGAGGGGTCTGGCTTTGTCCGCATAATTGGGTACCCATTGGGCATAGTAGGCGAAAAGCCCCAGGGTTCTCCTAAGTGCTTTTGGACAGTGGGGGAGGGGTAGCTCCATGAGGGGGCGCATTCTTTCGGGGTCGGGGCCGATGACTCCGTTCTCTACTACACAGCCAAGGATGGCAAGGCGCGCTGTGTTAAACACGCATTTCTCCTTATTGTAGGTGAGGTTCAGCCGTTGGGCCGTACGGAGGAATTTCTCCAGATTCACGTCATGGTCCTGCCGGTTGCGGCCGCAGATGGTGACGTTATCGAGATAGGGGAAAGTGGCCTGTAGTCCGTTCTGGTCAACCATCCGGTCCATCTCCCGTTGGAAAACCGAGACCCCGTTGGTGACACCAAAGGGGACCCTAAGGAATTGGTAGAGGCGGCCATTCGCCTCCAAGGCGGTGTACTGGCTGTCCTCCGGGCTGATGGGGAGTTGGTGGTAGGCCGACTTGAGGTCGATGGTCGAGAATACGCGGTATTGTGCAATCTCATTGACCATGTCCGATATGCGGGGGAGGGGGTATGCGTCCAGCTGGGTGTATCTGTTTATGGTCTGGCTGTAGTCGATAACCAGGCGATTTTTGTCGCCGGTCTTGACTACCACCACCTGGGCACGCCAGGGGCTGCTGCTCCCCTCAATAATGCCCTCTTTCAGGAGTCGCTGCACCTCAGAGCTAATGAAGGCTCTGTCCCCAGCGCTGTACCGCCTGCTCTTAGTAGCGACAGGTTTGCAGTCGGGGGTGAGGTTAGCGAACAGGGAAGGTGGCGGTACCTTGAGGGTGGATAGGCTGCAGGTGTTACGCGGTGGGCGGTTTAACTTTCGCTGGTTGTCGACTGTGAGTGGGGGGAGGGGTCCACCGTATGCTAGGGTTACACTTTGGAGGTGGGATTGGAAGTCCAGCCCTAGTATGACGGCAGCGCACAGCTGGGGGAGTACGAGGAGTTTAAAATTTTTATACTCTGTCCCTTTAACCGACAATGTCACGACACAGTAGCCGCTGATGTCTGTGGCGTGCGACCTCGATGCCATCGAGATGCGGCTGCGCGTTGGCAGGACGGGGAGGGAGTAGTGGCTCACCGTGTCTGGGTGGATGAAGCTCTCCGTGCTTCCGCTGTCGAACAGGCAGGTCGTGGCGTGGCCGTTGACTTTGATGTCCATCATTGAGCTGGCCAGGTGGTGCGGGCGGGCTTGATCCAGGGTCACGGAAGCTAGGGTGTAGATGAGCGCGTCGTTGTCATGACAAGATGGCGGCGAAGATGGCGGCCCCCGTAGTTCACATGAGGCTCTGTTTAAATCGTTTGCCCCGCACAAAGATGGCCGCCCCTGCTGTTCCCATGAGGCTCTGCAGGCTTCGGCTGCCCCGCACAAAGATGGCCGCCCCTGGTTTTCCCATGAGGCTCTGCAGGCTTCGGCTGCCCCGCACAAAGATGGCCGCCCCTGGTTTTCCCATGAGGCTCTGCAGGCTTCGGCTGCCCCGCACAAAGATGGCCGCCCCCAGGGTTCGCATGAGGCACTGCTGGCTTCTGAGGATTTGCTTCTGCAGGCCTTGGAGAAGTGGCCTTTCTTGAGGCAGGTTTTGCAGGTCGAGTTTTTGGCTGGGCAGCGCGACCTCGGATGCTTCTCCTGGCCGCAAAAGAAGCAGCCAGCGGCCCGATCGGGGTTGCCTGATGTCGGGGCCGGTACCGGGGCTAGCGGGCCCGGTCGGATCCGTGATGCAGACGCTGAGGTAGGTCCCGGGGGCAGCGCTGTGAAGGGTGGTGGGGTGGGGGTCGGGCCCGAGTCCCAGGGTCGCGAATAGTACCTGGCAAACGCTTCCTGGTCTTGCTGGGTGGCCTCTAGGGTGAGGGCGAGGGCTTCGGCCTTGTCCAGGTCTATGTCCTTAGCTTCAAGCAGTCTTTGCCGTGTGTAGTCGGAACGTAGGCCTCTCACCAAGGCGTCGCGGACATTGTCTTCCATGTTCGCAGTAGCCGTCACCGCTTTAAAGTCACAGTTCCTGCCGAGTTGTCTCAGCGCTCGTGAAAATTCAGCTATCGATTCTCCTGGCTGTTGCTGGCGAGATCTTAAGAGATGCCTAGTGTACATGTAGTTTACCGGGCTCCGGTACTGCTGTTTCAGTAGGTTGATGGCGTCGTCGTACGTAGTCATGTCCTGGATGAGTGTATATACTCTCGGGCTCGCTTGGGCTTTCAGGACTCTTAGTTTGGATCTCTGAGGGACGACGGCTTCCTCCAGGTACGATTCGAAGCAGTCCAGCCAGTGTTTGAAGTCGTTGGCTGAGTTTGGTGCCTGTGGGTTTAGATCCAGGTATGGTGGTTTCAAGGCTTGCAGCCAAGCCGGCTGGTGTGGCCCGTTGTCTGGAGGCTGCTGTTGCTGTGCTGCTGGGTGAGCTCCTTGCTGTTGCTGTTCATTATCAGACATCTTTAAAATTTAGTCAATAAAATTGATATGCCTATCAATTAGTCCAATAAAAGGCGACGAGTTAAGAACGTAACTGAAGGTTTTTATTGGCTAAATAACAGAGCCCACCCTCGTGGGTGATCCGATCCAACAGGGAGGAATACTAGCCAGTCAGCTACCTTTATACCTGGGCAGGTAATGGGCGGAGTCGGAGGTGGTCAGCCCAGGTATAACAGTGCGACAAGAGGCGACCTCGTGTAGTGATGTGACAGTGAGAACAGTGAGAACAATATACAGTGATAACTATAACAGTGGTTTACCACAATCATTGATCTTAATGAACTGGGAATTGAGATCACTATGTTTTTGTCTTCCCTTTATATTCAGCATCTTGTGCACCGAAGAAGGAATATCTAAGGATCTCAATCTGGCCTTTTACCATGGGAATAGGACTAAGAATTTTAGAAAGTTTCCTCATTGTGTCATAACAGAGTAGAAAGTTGGGTTCTCCACCGCCAAACAGTGCACACTGATTGTTTGAACATAGTTCTGCTATCAGCTGGCAGGGTATGAGGCCCCTGAGGAAGTTCCAGGGCACTCCACCAAAGCCTAAAGGAGCTGCAGGGGCTCCAAGAGCTGTGGCTAAGCGACAGAAACACCAAGTTTGTGTAGCCGATCTCGGAAATCCAGCAAAGGTGGCAGTGCCTATTGATGCGCAATGTAGTTTTCAGCCAAATCAATGAGAATTGTACAGCACCGTTTCCTGATTTTGCATGTTCCTTGCACCATTTTTCACATTCAAACTTTCTTTTTAATAAGTATACTCCAAAGAACTTGTATTTTGTTCCTAAGCTGTTTATGTAGTGAGTACAAGTACTTGGGTTTGCCTCCAAAATAGCAGCTACTACACTGCAGTTAATGGTATTTGAAGCTTTTTGAGCTTTCTGGAAGATGTGATTGTTAAGTATGTGTATTGTATTGAACAATTAACACAAAGACTTAAACGTATAACTCAAACAGGTCTTTACTGGTTGGAGGTAGGGACTATACATAGGTCTTTACTTCATGCCCACAGGCGGGAACTGAGGGGGATCAGTACCCACAGTACTATTTATACCCCTATGGCCAGGAGTGGTACTGCGTATCACTACGCCCAACAAGTAGTGCAGTCCTGTCCATAGGTTCAAAGTAGCACACATTACATACACAACATTCCTCCCTTCCTAGCTTTACAGTCATCTCCCCATTTAACATAACGTAATAACATATATACATATATAACTTCAGGTTTACATAACAGAATAACATAGATACATAGATAACTTCATGTCAAAACAGATCACAGATTCAGTCTCTGCGGAAAACAGTTCACAGATTCAATCTCTGTGGTGTAGTCGGTTCACGTTGCTGGAGTGACTCATTCAATAGTCCTTCCATGGATTTAACAGTTTGAACTTCCGAACTGAATTGGCTCCGTTCGGAGGGACCACGTGTGTGATCTGGTAGAGGTGATAATGGTTCAGATGGGTCATCTTCTGTTTTTACTTTTCCTTTTCTGCTTCTTGGAGACTCTCTGGGCTCCATTGTCAGCTGCCACAGCTGCCAGCTGCATGCGCAGTTCCTCCTTCTCTTCCTCCTGTTTCCGTCGTAGAGCCAGCTTCTCCCGATGTTCCGTAGACTTTTGGTGCTCCTCCATGATTTCTGCACTTTGGGAGTCGAAGTTACAAGCTGGGCAGGACAGGACATCGTAATATTCGGTGTCGTCCTGAGCTAGACCAGTGAGAGGGTCGTCTATTTCCTCCATACCCAGCTGGACGTTAGCCAGCTCTTGTTCCAAATCCAGACATCTTTCCTGAAGAGACTTCTTCATGTGTACCTCTGCATCCAGCTTTTTCTGGGCTTTCAGCAAGTCGTTTACTAGTGACCTCATTTGTGATTTTAATACTTCAACTTCCTTTGGAGATTGATTGATCGGACTATGCAATCCCTCTACCGGAGCAGCTGTTTCAGCGGTCTGTTGTTCTACGTTGACGTGAGTCAGCGTACTTTTGGCATCCAAGGGCTGCTCTGTTGCAGTCATCTCAGTCTGTGTTGCCACCTCAGCTCTTCCAATAACCTTTGAGAGCTCCGAACCCCTTTCGTTTGAATATTGAAGTTCATGTTCAAGTTTTTTCCATTTCAGAGTCCTGTCCTTCAGCATATGCAGGAGTTGGCTGACCGTTAACTCCTCTGACATCAGACGTTTTGTGTGCTCCTGCTCCATTTTCTCCATCAGCTGCTTCTGTTGTCTTTCCAGATTCTCCAACTCTATATCAAAGAACTCTTTCGTTGCATTCAACTCTTGCTCAAAACGGCGAAGCATTTGTTCTAATTGCTGTTGTAGTTTGAAATGGAGTTGAGTTCGAGCCCGGTGTCCCTCAGAAATGGGCACATCAGTAGACTTGCCAGACTCAGAATCCACAGTTAAACTATGTTGTTGTTGCTCAGTGGAATTCTGTGCTGAAACTTTGTCTTTTGCACCTGAGTTGGGCTTACCATCATCCGTTCCAGAGTCTGGGCCGACTATCTTCACCGAGTTCTCACTCGTTATTGTTTGTAGGAAATGCCAGTCCATATTCATTTTCCTAATCCACTCCCGTCCTAGTAGTGGAGGACCTCCTTCAGATATCACATATAAGTCCATTATTTGACTGTCTTCGCCCTTGTGGACCACTGCAACCTCTATTTTCCCGATGGGGTACACTCTTTGCCCCGTGTATGTTTTCAATATAATCCCCGTATCCTGTAGGGGAATATGTTGGAATAACTTTCCGTAATCTTTCTTATTTATGACCGTCAATGCCGATCCAGTGTCCAATTCCAGTTTTACTTGGACTCCTTCTATCTGAAGAGTGACCCAAATTGTCTGGAGGTCTGCACCCTTACCAGCGTTGAGTACTCTTAAGCTAGCCAGTTCATTACAGCTTAAGCTAGCCAGTTCATTACTGCTAGCGTCTGAATCGGACTCCTGTTCGGTCACCTTGTGTACCTTTTGCGTATTTTCCTTGCGGTGACTTCTTGTTGCTGGTCTTCTTCCCTGACCTGCATACTCTAGCTATATGTCCAAGCCTACCACAAGTTCTACATTCTTGGTTTTTAAACCAACACTGGTTCTGATCATGCGTTGTCTTTCCACAACGATAACATTTGCCAGAACTCTCACCCAATTTGTGTGCACTGAGCTCCGGTGACCGTAGCTGCATTACTGCCGTGCCTCTCGCTGCGGCTTCGTGTGCTGCTGCCATAGTGACCGCCTTCTCAAGCGTCAGCTCATTCTCCTCGAGCAGTCGCTTTTGTGTATCCTGTTTAAATAAACCACACACAAATTTGTCTCGAAGTGCCTCTGTCAGTCCCGTTCCAAACTGGCAAAATTTCGCTAATTTACGCAATTCCAGCAAATAATCAGCATTGCTTTCATGCTGTAGCTGCCTTCTGTCGTAAAATTTAAATCGTTCCGCTAGCATCAGCGGCGTGGGGTTTAGATGATCTTTCAGGACAGTAACAATCTCATCGAACGTCTTATCCGCCGGTTCATCTGGTGATAACAGGTGTTTCAATTGCCCGTATGTCTTCGCACCCATTAAATTTAATAATGTTAGTGCTTTATCAGCCTCACGAATTTTATTGGCCTTACAATAATTTTTAACTCGTTCAACATATATGGCCCAATCTTCGATGTCACTATCAAAGTTGCTAATATTCCCGTGTTTAGGCATTGTAGTACTTTATCAGATTTGCAATTTCTCAGATTTTCTTTTTACTGTTATCCAAGATGGCGGCTTCCCGCTCTTGCCGTCGTCCTCCGCCCACAAAATGGCGGTTTTCCCGCTTCTGCCTTCTTCCCCAGCGGTTTTCCCGCGAAAAATGGCGGCTTTCCCGCGCTTCTCGTCGCTGACTTTCAGCCCGACTGCGGCTCTTATCTCCTGTGCGATCGCTGGTGCGCCGCCCGCCCGAAACGGTTCTCAGCCCTTATCACCGGTGCGATCGCTGGCCCGCTAAGCGGCTCCCGGCCTCTGGCTCACCCGCTCGGCGGCTCTTGCTCGCTCCCTCCCGGGCTCTGGCTTACCCGCTCGGCGGCTCTTGCTCGCTCCCTCCCGGGCTCTGGCTTACCCGCTCGCGCCCTCCCGGGCTCTGGCTTACCCACGAGGTTATGGAGGCTTCAGGGTCCTAATGCCTGTCGCTTCCAGTCGCTGGAAGCTGTCAGGATTTCTGCTGCCCTTCAGTTTTCAGTGGGGTGTTGAGGATTGGAACCTCTCTTCAACGTCCTGTCTTTGGACGAAGCCGCTGTGGAATAACTGCCGCAGGGTTCGAACCGACTCGTCGCCAGTGTTAAGTATGTGTATTGTATTGAACAATTAACACAAAGACTTAAACGTATAACTCAAACAGGTCTTTACTGGTTGGAGGTAGGGACTATACATAGGTCTTTACTTCATGCCCACAGGCGGGAACTGAGGGGGATCAGTACCCACAGTACTATTTATACCCCTATGGCCAGGAGTGGTACTGCGTATCACTACGCCCAACAAGTAGTGCAGTCCTGTCCATAGGTTCAAAGTAGCACACATATTACATACACAACAGTGATGAGATGTTTTCTTTAAGTCTTAATTCATGAAACATTTAACTCTTTTTGATGAAGTCAACAAATCTGAACACTGTGACCAACACTAGTATCAGCTTGGCTCATTAGGTAGCACTCTCATCTCTGAAGGTTGCAGGCTCAAGCCCCACTCTAGGACTAGGGCCCATAATTAGGGCCGACACTTCAGTACTGAGGAAGTTCTGCACTGTAGGAGGTGCCATCTTTATGATGAGACGTTAAACCGAGGCCCCGTCTGCCCTCCCGGGTGGATGTAATATATCCACCTGAGGCACTATATGAAGAAGAGCAGTGCGTTCTCTGGTGTCCTGGCCAACATTCATCCCTTAATCAACAGCACCAAAAGCAAATTGACTGGTTGTTTATTATTGTTTGTGAGGCTTTTCTGTGTGTAAGTTGGCTGTCATATTTGCCTCAAAAGGCATTCATTGGTTGTAAAGCCCTTTGTGGTTTCCTGAGGCTGAGAAAGTGCTCTGTAAATGCTACATCTTTCTTTACAAGAATATGCAGTATTTTTGATTAAATAAATGAACCTGTAAATATAAAAATTAATTGTTGAAAAGAGCATGCAATTGTAGCAGTAAGGTAAGGATGTATTAGCAGGGTCAACATTTCCCAGAGTCAAATAGCCTTGGTTCAGTGGTGGCACTCTCGCCTCTGATTCGGAAGGTTGTGGATTCAAGTCCCACTCCAGAGACTGGAGCACATAATCCAGGCTGACATTTCAGTGCCATACTAAGGGAGTGCTGCACTGTCGGAAGTGCCGTCTTTCAGATGAGACATTAAACCGAGGTCCCCTCAGGTGAGTGTAAAAGACACCATGCTGCTATTTTGAAGAAGAGCATAGGAATTCTTCCCAGTGTCCTGGCCAATATTTATCCCTCAACTAACCTCACTAAAACAAATTATCTGGTCACGTTGTTTGTGAGGTTATGCTGTGTGCAAATTGGCTGCCACATTTCCCTTCATTACAGCAGTGACTACAGTTCAAAAAGTAAATCATTGGCTGTAAAGTGCTTTGTGATGGCCTGAGGTTGTGAAAGGTGCTTTAGAAATTCATGTCTGACTTTTTCTCCCAAATCACAAGAATCCCCCCGCCAATCCCCACAATGTCATGTTGCTAAATCCCGAAGTCTCCCGGTCCAGTTAAATTCCAGAACCCCACTTCAATGATGCCAAACCCCAGGACTCCCCTCTCGTGCTGCTAAGTGTCAGAACTCCCACCATAGTGCTGTCAAAGATTTGGAATCCCATTGCAATGTTTCCAAATTCTAAGCCCCCCATTAAGTGATACCAAACCCCAAACTTTCCCCTTCCTATTTCCACTAATAGGTTTTACCCCAGTGTTAATTGCTTGCCTGCCTCAAGGGAGAGGGGAAATAGGCTCCCAGTGTTCAGTGTGCCCATCAATTGCCTTTAGTAAATGTGCACTGTTGTTGTTTGAGCTTTTGTTTTAGATTGGAACATTCCCAGAATAGTTTTTTAAAACTCATTGGGAGACCATTGAATGAATTGTCACAAGGCGCTCGGCAGGGTTACTGCCGTTCACCTGGTACTGTAAGAAAGCTCTACCTTTTGATAAAGGGAACCAATTCTTTGTCACAAATGTCCTAGAAGCATGCCTTTTGTGTTCTGCCCTCCTGCCAATCAATGCCCTTGAGATTCTTGGAGCAGTAGGCAGGCATCTCATAACAGTAAGAAAAGGCTAGGAAAAAGTGGCAAGCTTTGCTACCCAGTACCTCTCTGTACAGTTCATGGCTATACTCCTAGTTCAAACAGGCACAAACAGGTCAGATTGCATTAATTGAACTAATTCTTTGAAACTCTGGTCAAAAGATAATTTGTTTATCCCAATCTTTTACTAGCTTGATCCTGAGATAGTTGTGAGTATGCTTTAGAAGATATAAACTCTCTTCAGTCTGTTCTTTTGAAGTAACAATATTTTTGTCTTTTCTTTCCAGATGATGTTAAAGTGCAAAGATAAGAAGTGGTACCAGTTCTGATAACATTGATCCAACATTACCTAAATACTTCAGCTGGAAGGAGGTTATCCACAGATGATTCTCCCTCTTCATTTATTTCTGCAGGACAGGAGGTTCATCTTTGAGTACTGCTGTTTCCTGGCACAACTCATAAACTCTTTCCCTCAGTCACATTGCTTTAAACTGAGGAGGAAACTGAAAACTTGCAACATGAAGGTGTTTTCTACTGTAGCTGTGGGTTGGTGCACAGTGTGGGACCTGAGCAGGGAACAAGGGACACAAGGGGCAGTGCTGGGTTTTCTGTGTTATTTCACACGCCAAATGTTTTGTGCTATTGTCTCTGCCAGTGTTTCACCCATGGAGCTATAAATGTAATACTGCATTCACTCCAGACGCCAACAAATGCAAAACAAGAGGATAAATACGTGTAGCAAAGTATTGACATGAGAATCCAAACAATGATCCATTTCTGGCCCAAGAACTTAATTTGCACATTATTGGTTTGCGTCCAGTGCTGGTCGGATGATACTGGTTTGCATCTGATGCTGATTGGAAGATACTGGTTTAGGTCCAACTCTGATTGGATGATACTCATTTGTGTCCGATGCTGGTTAGATATTGGTGCGTGTCCGCTGGTTGGATGCTGTCAGTTTGTGTCCGGTGCTCATTGGATGATGTCAGTTCGTGGCCGATGCTGATTGGTTAATACTGGTTTCTGTCCGG
This sequence comes from Somniosus microcephalus, assembly GCF_052327205.1. Lineage (NCBI taxonomy): Eukaryota > Metazoa > Chordata > Chondrichthyes > Squaliformes > Somniosidae > Somniosus > Somniosus microcephalus. The sequence continues at coordinate 165,253,695 of NC_140989.1, read as the reverse complement.
TGGTGATTGGATGATGTCGGTTTGTGTCCAGCACTGGTTGGTTGATGTTGATTTCTGTCCGGTGGTGATTGGATGATGTCGGCTTGTGTCCAACACTGGTTGATTTCTGTCCGGTGGTGATTGGATGATGTCGGTTTGTGTCCAGCACTGGTTGGTTGATGTTGATTTCTGTCCGGTGGTGATTGGATGATGTCGGCTTGTGTCCAACACTGGTTGATTTCTGTCCGGTGGTGATTGGATGATGTCGGCTTGTGTCCAACACTGGTTGGTTGATGTTGATTTCTGTCCGGTGGTGATTGGATGATGTCGGCTTGTGTCCAACACTGGTTGGTTGATGTTGATTTCTGTCCGGTGGTGATTGGATGATGTCAGTTTGTGTCCAATGCTGGTTGAATGAATAACATTTCTGGATTTGGTTTTGTCTTTAGCTGATGTTAATTTAGTTGCTATGGATTCATTTCATGCCAGATGCTGCCTGTGACATTACTTCAGAAAGCATTTTATAATTAGATTTGTTACTTTTTGTTAATACAAGTCTATATGTTCCCCCATTTACCATAAATATTTGTCAATAATGCAAATCATTTCTAAACTACAGTAACAACCTTTTTTTTTTAAATTGAATCATCACTGATTGGTTTTGGGTTTGAGTCCACATAACCATTATATAGAAAAACCCTAACTCTCAATAATAGTATTATGGTGCCAGATTTTACTCCGGTTTGAATACACAAATATTTATTGTACTAACTCCCTACCTTTCTACCTAGGTCTTATTGTATGAATTGATGCCATTTGGCAGACTTATGTCTGGAAGATACTTTGTGGGACCATGGAAGTATTTTTTTTCCCTTGCTCTCCAAAGATCAAAAACCGGTCGACAATAAGAACTATTTTCCTGGCAGAAATACGGTTGGAACCAAAGAGGAGAAAGATGGCAGGTTGACATTGTTTATGGGGTGGGAAGAAGAGGTGGATGGGGCTGACTGTGAGTGGATGGCAAATTAGGTTGCAGTAGGACATTGAAGTTCCTTTGGAAAAACACTTATGTGCCACTGTAAACATGGAATATCCGACACAGCTGGAAGTTGAACATATTTTTCATAAGTGAGGTCAGCTGCCAGCATGGGCTGGTTCTGATTCCTGTTCATACCTTGCTGCACATTATTGGTGTATTGTAGCATTCTGTGCTGCAGTGCATGGAGGTGATGTTATTTAGTGCAATACTTTGGGAATGCCCATATTGGAAGATTAAATGGAATGTACCTGAGAAATTGGTCACAGCTGTGCTTTTCCTTTTTGTTTTGTACATAGAGTTCTTTACATACCTCCCCCATTTCCCGGTAACTTTGCTTCAGATATATATGGTGTGTGAAGTCTGCAGCCTTTCCCGTTCATGATCATTGCACATATTCATCTCGGGTCTTGTGTGGGAAATTGAAGGCTGAGATTGGGAAGGAATGCTGCTGGCTCCAGCAGAAACGACTGGTCATATAACAACAAAGCCTGGACTCGGAATCTAGTTGGAGTCCCACTGTCGTATGTTGCCCACGCAGTAGAACTGTTCCGCACAAACCTCAGCAGCCACAGTGTCCAGATCAATGCAGCAAATCACTATGCTTTTAAAACGTAGGCTATTAGAAATTCACGGGAGTTTGTTTCATGATGAAATTCTAATATGCACTCAATATAAAATGTTGATCGCCAAGAGCATGGTTGCCTTCCGTGCAGAAATGTTTACCTGTTGTGTTATCATTTGTTGCCAAGCTTTTCATATTCAGATTTTTGGGGGGGTTTATTTTGGAGGTCATTTCATTCCTTTTTGTTTACAGTGTACGTGTATTTGTTTGTGCTTTAAGTATCTCATTGAAATCTGGAGCACCTCTTTTAAAGTGGCTGCTGCCTGGATTGTCCCCTCTCCCCTGATTGTGAAGGCACAATGCTCCTACAAGGGGAGTTGTACATGCGCAAGGGTCTTTATCCTCTTGATTAGCATTTCAGGATTTCTTTAATGAAACGGATTTCTTTTCGGCATATTTGAAAATATATAAATATGAAGTATATGTGTTGAGAAATATATTTCCTTAAACATGTTTTCAGTGTAGGGTCTGTACTTCATTTCCCTGATCTTTTGATGGAAGTGCACGAAATTAACTGCTGTTTGTGTGTTACCCGTGATGTGCATCAAGTCTGAGTGTTCTGTTAAATTAAAAGCTAATGAAGTTGAATTTGCCGAGTACTTCTGCCAAATTGTAATGTTTTTTCCTGAAAATTGTTTTTCTAAAAAAAATTAAAATATCCAATCTAGCTGACAAATCTGAAAGTGTTTGTTTTCAAAGCACTTGTTTCATATGGTGTCTGTACAGCCACATGCACTGACGTGTTGAAAGGATTATTACTAGTCCTAGCCCCTTTCGGGCTGCCCCAGATCAGGCGCATTCCCCAGACGTTCACTTTCAACTAAAGTTAGAGTAGCCGAATCCTAAAGATGCTTAATTGGGTCTAAAGGTCCAGACAATCTCTCCCTAAAGTAAAGAAACGACCTGAAGATGTTACCGTCCTCCAGATAGCACTTTTAATAAGTTTAGCTAGACTGTAACCTTCCGGATATTATGAGGGTCCAGAAAACTCCCCCAGAATTCTGCAACTCCTCACCAGAGTGTACAGAGATTGAGTTCGCAAGTTTGATACAGAAGTACTATGTGAGACAATTCTAAAAATATATAGATTTATTAAAGAACCGACATGCAGTTTACAGTAGGTGTTTCAATCGCAACTTTAACAGTTCCTAATACAAAAAGCTTTTACAATGTTATTATCAGAGATCCTTATTCTCAAATCTTTACTTTGTTACATTTTTACATTTCTTAGTCTTATTCCAGGATATCCACCAAAATCAAATACAAGTACCTTTTTGATCCCCGAGATACAACGAATTGGAGACTTACAGAGCTTGCCTCTGAAGCCTGAGAATCTTTGCCCCTTCAAGCGAATCTGTCTTCCCATTTGAAAGTCCAATTTTTATACTCTTTCTCAGTGGTATATCCTTTGAAGTTTTCTGCTGCTGTAAGCTAATTATCTCGTCATTTTTCTGTTGACCCCTTCTATTACTGTTAGACCAGCTTGTAGCAAGCAGACTTGTGTCTCTTGTGTAGGTGTCTCAAGCTTAACACAAAAACAATATGGAGCAGTGCATCTATTTGATGTCATTCTTATGAAGGTCTTCTGTTTGTATCTTTTGCATTTAGAACACCTCAGCTGGTTGCACCATTGTCTTTGTCTTTTTAGTTACCTCAGTTGGTTGCAACACATAATTGTGTCTCCGTGTTTCATTTGATGTTACTTTTACGAAGGCATATGTTTCTTTAATTTATGCATTTCTTTCCAAGTGTTGGTTTAAAACACTTAAACAGGGTAAAGCATTGTCTTCTTTCCAAGGCTTCAGACTTTCTGGAACCTTTAACCTTCTACTTCAATAAGGCTATTGTCTCACTGTCAACAACTTCTCAAAAACCTGTATGCTGTTTACAGCTTTAGATTGTTGAGGCTTCCAGATTTCCAAGCCCAGTATGTCATGTTTTAAGGCCAGAATATTTCATAGAATGGTGTTTTTTTCTGAATATGGCTTATTGCTTACTCCTTCACAGTGTCGCCTGCGCAGACATGTCTTTCTAACTCCGTTACTTTTAAACCCGTATGTCTTTTTTTCTAAAATGGTCATACCTTGAACTTGTCTTGCTTTGTTCTCGGGATGCAGGCAACACTGACACAACCCATCCCTTGGTGCCGTGAGAAAGTGGTGGTGGGTCTTCTCCTTGAATCGTCGCAGTCCTTGTGGTGATGGTGCTTTTTTTTTTAAATAAAAGGTTGTTTTGCAAATGAGGGGCTTGCAAGGTCACTGATCAACCATGTAGTGCTGGACTGGTGTCACGGGTAGGCCAGACCCAGAACAGTTGGGGTGGCAGATTCCCTTCCCTGAAGAAGATTAGCGAACCAGTTGGGTTTTTACAACAATCCAGCAGCTTTCATTGATCATTGTTTCTGATGCCAGCTCACAATTACTAGATTTTCATAACTTGCCATGATCTGTGGGTTATTTGTTGAGAACCATGACTATCCTATTTTCAAATGTAGTGAGAATTGCATTGACAGCTACTTTTAGAAATTCAAATTACTGTATATATTTCTAAAGCAAAACTGTTAGGTTAGTTAGCAATGCCTTGTACCAAACATGTTTCTGAAAATTTTCTATAGTACTCCTGCAAATCGCCACTTACGTAGTTTAAAATACAGTGGTAGGACAGACAAAGCTTTGTGAGAGGGCCTGAAATTCATCAATACAGACGTATCTGGTGGGAATAGAAAGAAGTAATACTGAATTATTTTAGGCTGTTATCTCTTCAAATCTTGTCAGGAAAATCATTGACACTTTTACACTTAACAGAAGAACTATACCAAAGGAGACGGTGGTTTTTAACTGGACCTTAAATTATTAAGGATTAGAATTTTAGCAGGTGGGCCCAAATGAAGTTATTTTTGATTTACAGCAAGATCTTTAAATTGGATAGACTTTCAGATTTGCTTAGCATTATTTGCAAGTTACGAGTTAAATATTTATTCATATTTAATTGTTTTCATTTAGAAGTAAGACTTAATATAAGTAGCTGCCTTCAAACACCTCGGCCCTACCCTGCAGAACCCCATCCCTAAATGCTTTCACCTCTCCCTCCACATAGAAACCTAGAAGGCAGGAGTAGGCCATTTGGCCCCTCGAGCCTGCCCCGCCATTCAATGCGATCATGGCTGATCATCCAAATTCAGTACCCTGTCCCTGCTTTCTCCCCATATCCCTTGATCCCTTTAGCCTTAAGAAATATATCCAACTCTTTCTTGAATATATTTAATGAACTGGCCTCTACTGCCTTCTGTGGTAGAGAATTCCACAGGTTCACCACTCCGGGTGAAGAACTTCCTCCTAATTTCTGTCCTAAATGGCTTACCCCTTATCCTTAGACTGTGACCACTGGTTCTGGACTCCCCGACCATCGGGAACATCCAGTCCTGTCAGAATTTTATAAGTTTCAATGAGATCTCCTCTCATTCTTCTAAACTCCAGCGAGTATGAGCCCAATCGACCCAATCTCTCCTCATACGTCATTCCTGCCATCCCAGGTGTCAGCCTGGTGAATCTTCGCTGAACTCCCTCCATGGCAAGAACATCCTTCCTCAGATAAGGTGACCAAAACTGCACACAATACTCAAGGTGTGGTCTCACCAAGGCCCTGTACAACTGCAGCAAGACATCCTTGTTCCTGTACTCGAATTCTCTCGCTACGAAGGCCAGCATACCATTTGCCGCCTTAACCGCCTGCTGCACCTGCATGCTTACCTTCAGCGACTGGTGCACAAGGACACCCAGGTCTCGTTGCACGTCCCCTTCTCCCAATCGATTGCCATTCAGATAATCTGCCGCCTTGTTTTTGACACCAAAGTGGATAACCTCGCATTTACCCACACTATATTGCATCTGCCATGCTTCTGCCCAATCACCCAACCTGTCCAAATCATCCTGGAGTTTCTCGGCATCCTCCTCAAAGCACACACGCCCACCCAGCTTTGTGTCGTCTGCAAACTTGGAGATACTACATCTAGTTCCCTTGTCTAGATCATTAATATATATTGTGAATAGCTGGGGTCCAAGGACCGATCCCTGCGGCACCCCACTAGTCACTGCCTGCCACTCTGAAAAAGACCCGTTTATTCCAACTCTTTGCTTTCTGTCTGCCAACCAGTTCTCTATCCAAGTCAATACCTTGCCCCCAATCCCATGTGCCTTAACTTTACATGCTAATCTCTTATGCGGGACCTTATCGAAAGCCTTTTGAAAGTCCAAATACACCACCTCCACTGGTTCTCCCTCATCTATTATACCAGTTACATCCTCAAAAAATTCCAGTAGAGTAGTCAAGCACGATTTACCTTTTGTAAATCCATGTTGACTTTGTCCGATCCTGTCACTGTTATCCAAGTGCTCTGCTATTACATCTTTTAAGCTGGTGTGCCCGGCGGTGCGAGGGTTTTTTGAGGGCATGTTATGAAAAAAGTACAAATAATTTTTATATATATAAACGATGTTTGTCTGTCTGTGTGGGAAGGAAGGAGAGGGGAAGGAAGGAGAGGGGGAGGGAAGAAAGGAGAGAGAGCGAGGGAAGAAAGAGCGAGGGAAGGAGAGAGGGAGGGAAGGAGAGAGGGAGGGAAGGAGAGAGAGAGAGGGAAGGAGAGAGAGGAAGAGGGAGAGAGCGAGGGAAGGAGAGAGAGAGAGAGAGGGAAGGAGAGAGAGAGGGAAGGAGAGAGAGAGGGAAGGAGAGAGGGAAGGAGAGAGAGGGGGAAGGAGAGAGAGAGGGAAGGAGAGAGAGAGAGAGGGAAGGAGAGAGAGAGGGAAGGAGAGAGAGAGGGAAGGAGAGAGAGAGGGAAGGAGAGAGAGAGGGAAGGAGAGAGAGAGGGAAGGAGAGAGAGAGGGAAGGAGAGAGAGAGGGAAGGAGAGAGAGAGGGAAGGAGAGAGAGGGAAGGAGAGAGAGGAAGGAGAGAGAGAGGGAAGAGGAGAGAGAGAGGGGGAGGGGAGGAGAGAGAGGGGGAGGGAAGGAGAGAGGGGGAGGGAAGGAGAGAGAGAGGGGGAGGGAAGGAGAGAGAGAGGGGGAGGGAAGGAGAGAGAGAGGGGGAGGGAAGGAGAGAGAGGGGGAGGGAAGGAGAGGGGGAGGGAAGGAGAGAGGGAGGGAAGGAGAGAGAGAGGGGGAGGGAAGGAGAGAGAGAGGGGGAGGGAAGGAGAGAGAGAGGGGGAGGGAAGGAGAGAGAGAGGGGGAGGGAAGGAGAGAGAGAGAGAGAGAGGGGGAGGGAAGGAGAGAGAGAGAGAGAGAGGGGGAGGGAAAGAGAGAGAGAGAGAGAGAGGGGGAGGAAAGAGAGAGAGGGAGAGGGGGAGGGAAGGAGAGAGAGGGAGAGAGAGAGAGGGAGAAGGAGAGAGAGAGGGAAGGAGAGAGAGAGAGAGGGAAGGAGAGAGAGGGAAGGAGAGAGAGGGAAGGAGAGAGAGGAAGGAGAGAAAGGGAAGGAGAGAGAGAGGGGAGGGAAGGAGAGAGGGAGGGAAGGAGAGAGAGAGGGGGAGGGAAGGAGAGAGAGAGGGGGAGGGAAGGAGAGAGAGAGGGGGAGGGAAGGAGAGAGAGAGGGGGAGGGAAGGATGAGAGAGAGAGAGAGAGGGGGAGGGAAGGAGAGAGAGAGAGAGAGAGGGGGAGGGAAAGAGAGAGAGAGAGAGAGAGGGGGAGGGAAAGAGAGAGAGGGAGAGGGGGAGGGAAGGAGAGAGAGGGAGAGAGAGAGAGGAGAAGGAGAGAGAGAGGGAAGGAGAGAGAGAGAGAGGGAAGGAGAGAGAGGGAAGGAGAGAGAGGGAAGGAGAGGGAGAGGAAGGAGAGAAAGGGAGGGAGAGAGAGAGGGAAGGAGAGAAGGGGAGAGAGGGAAGGAGAGAAGGGGAGAGGGAAAGGGGGGAGAGAGAGAGAGGGAAGGAGAGAGAGAGAGAGGGAAGGAGAGAGAGAGAGAGGGAAGGAGAGAGAGAGGGAAGGAGAGAGAGAGAGGGAAGGAGAGAGGGAAAGGGAGAGAGAGAGGGAAGGAGAGAGAGGGAAGGAGAGAGAGGGAAGGAGAGAGGGAAGGAGAGAGAGGGAAGGGGAGAGGGAAAGGGAAGGAGAGAGAGAGGGAAGGAGAGAGAGAGGGAAGGAGAGAGAGAGGGGGAAGGAGAGAGAGAGAGGGAAGGAGAGAGAGAGAGGGAGGGAGAGAGAGGGAGGGAGAGAGAGGGAGGGAAAGAGAGAGAGAGGAAGAGAGAGAGAGGAGAGAAGGACGAGAGGGAGGGAAGGAGAGAGGGAGGGAAGGGGAGGAGAGAAAGGAGAGAGGAAGAGGGAGGAAGAGGGGAGAGAGAGAGAGGGAAGGAGAGAGAGAGAGAGGGAAGGAGAGAGAGAGAGAGGGAAGGAGAGAGAGAGAGAGGGTAAGGAGAGAGAGAGAGAGAGGGAAGGAGAGAGAGAGAGAGGGAAGGAGAGGAGAGAGAGGGAAGAGAGAGAGGGAGAGGGAAGGAGAGAGAGAGAGGGGAAGGGGAGAGAGAGAGAAGAGGGAAGGAGAGAGGAGAGAGAGGAGAGAGAGGGAAGGACGAGAGAGAGGAGAGGGGGCGGCTCGCGCCAGCGCGCTGGCGGCCGGCTCTGGCGCGCGGCGGCTCTCGCCGCGGGACGGAGCGAGCGAGGGAAGGACAATCTCCCCCATACTAAAAGCGGAAACAAATCAGACCCCAAATAACTACCGCGGCATCTGTGTCACCAGTTGTCTAGGGAAGTTAATCTGCAGTATTCTAAATAGTAGATTACTTGATTTTCTTAACAAACATAATATCCTCAGAAAAAACCAAATAGGCTTTCTTCCAAAACACCGCACCGCCGACCATATCTATACCCTTCACACCCTCATTGAAAAACATATACACCAAACAAAAAATGGGGAAAATATTCGCCTGTTTCATCGACTTCAAGAAAGCCTTTGACTCTATATGGCACGAAGGGCTCTATTATAAACTTCTTCAATGTGAATAGGGGGCAAAGTCTATGACCTTATTAAATCAATGTATCTGAAAAACAAATGCGGGGTCAAAATTGGAGACAAACGCACCGATTTCTTCACCCAGAGAAGAGGCGTCCGGCAGGGCTGCAATTTGAGCCCGACCCTGTTCAACATATACATAAATGAATTAGCAGACATGCTGGAGCAAAGCGAGTCACCAGGTCTCCGTCTCCTAGATGGAGAAGTGAAATCCCTGTTCTATGCGGACGACCTGGTTCTGCTGTCTCCCACAGAACAGGGGATTACAGCAACAACTAGACCTACTCAACAAATACTGCCAAAATTGGCTCTAACAGTAAATCTAAAGAAAACCAACATCATGATTTTTCAAAAAAGGCCCAGATGTCAGGAAAACAAATACCAGTTTACCCTCAGTGATACCACTATAGGACACACTATGAGCTACACCTACCTTGGTCTAACTATTACAGCATCAGGGAGCTTCAGCATAGCAGTGAATGCACTAAAAGAAAAAGCCCGAAGAGCCCTATATGCAATAAAAAGAAAATTCTACAACATCCAAATCCCAATCAAAATCTGGCTCAAAATATTTGACAGCATAATCCTGCCCATTGCACTGTACGGTAGTGAAGTATGGGGCCCGCTAATCACCAAAGCTACACTAAATGGGAAAAACATACAATAGAAGCCCTACATGCAGAATTCTGCCGAAGCATCCTTCGCACCCAAAGGAAAACGCCAACAATGCATGCAGAGCCGAACTAGGCAGATACCCACTGATAATAAACATCAAAAACGAGCACTAAACTTCCTAAATCACCTCAAATCTAGCTCCCCAGACACCCTTCATTTCAAAGCCTTTCAGACCCAAGAGCTAAACCCAGAAAAGAGTCCCCTGAGTCAGCTGCTACGGAAACTAAGTACTCAGCCGGACCCTGACCAGCCCCAGACCAACACAGCCGCCCAAACACCAATCCGAGTGAACCAAATCATTAAAAAATGCAAAGAAACCTACCTGGAACATTGGAACAAAATAACCGAAAGCCAAAGCAGATTAGAATGTTACCGGGCCCTAAAAAGAGAATATAAACTGGCAGACTACCTCACGACCATCAGAGACACAAAACAGACAGACCCTCACCAGGTACAGACTAAGCGACCACCAACTGGAAATTGAAAAAGGCAGATACAAGAAATCCTGGCAGCCTAGAGAGAGAATAGAATATGCGATCAATGTCTGGCTGGCGAGGTTGAAACAGAAATGCATTTCCTCCTAAAATGCGAAAAATTCAACACATCAAGAAACATATTATTCAACAAGCTAAGCCAAACAACCCCAGATTTCAAGGAATTGGATGATCTGTCAAAATTGAGATTAGTCCTAGGAGAAGGAGACAGACCATACCTTGGGGCCAAATATGTAACAACATGTCACAACCTGAGGACTGTTTAAAATTAAGACTGTTTAAAATTAATATTGAACGTACCAAATGAAGTACAAAGACTGTTTAAAATTAATATTGTTTAAAAGTAATATTGTATGTACCCAACAAATGTCAAATCGATTGACACCTACAGAATGTTGGAAAACTGTACCTTTTTGCTATGTAAGCTTTGGCAATATGGTTCTCTGTAAACTTTCATGCCAATAAAGCATTTTAATTGGAATTGGAATTGGAATTGGGAAGGAGAGAGGGAGAGAGGGAAAGGGAGAGGGAGAGAGGGAAAGGGGGAGAGAGAGAGAGGGAAGGAGAGAGAGAGGGAAGGAGAGAGAGAGCGAGGGAAGGAGAGAGAGCGAGGGAAGGAGAGAGAGAGCGAGGGAAGGAGAGAGAGCGAGGGAAGGAGAGAGAGCGAGGGAAGGAGAGAGAGAGAGGGAAGGAGAGAGAGAGAGGGAAGGAGAGAGAGAGGAAGGAGAGAGAGAGAGAGGGAAGGAGAGAGAGAGAGGAAGGAGAGAGAGAGAGGGAAGGAGAGAGAGAGAGGGAAGGAGAGGGAGAGAGGGAAGGAGAGAGAGAGAGGGAAGGAGAGAGAGAGAGGGAAGGAGAGGGAGAGAGGGAAGGAGAGAAGGGGAGAGGGAAAGGGAAAGAGGGAAAGGGAGAGAGAGAGGGAAAGAGGGAAAGGGAGAGAGAGAGGGAAGGAGAGAAGGGGAGAGAGGGAAAGGGAAGGAGAGAGGGAAAGGGAGAGAGAGAGGGAAGGAGAG
>NC_140989.1:165195906-165242397 GCF_052327205.1 Somniosus microcephalus | reverse complement strand
GTTTTTCGGATACCGCAGGCGGGATTTTTGTCCGGCCGAAAGATAAATACGCCTATGACCGGTCCGGAATCGCAAGCTTTCTTTTGAGGTGACGCGCGTGTCGGTACGCTCTGTAACTTTCAACGTATAGAACACAGACAGACATCGGGACAGACAGAAGAGCCGCTTTATATATATATAGATAGAGATAATATTGGACTCTATCATTTTCCCCCACTACCGATGTCAGACTTACCGGTCTGTAATTCCCCGTTTTCTCTCTACCACCTTTTTTGAATAGCTACCCTCCAATCCATGGGAACTATTCCAGAGTCTATAGAATTTTGCAAGGTGACCAGCAATGCATCTACTATTTCTAGGGCCACTTCCTTAAGTACCCTAGGATGTAGATTATCAGGCCCTGGGGATTTATCGGCCTTCCATCCGTCAATTTCCCTAACACCATTTCCATACAAATACTGATTTCTTTCAGTTCCTCCCTTTCATCAGACCCTGACATCTCTGGAAGGTTATTTATGTCCTCCTTTGTGAAGACAGAACCAAATATGTATTTAATTGGTCTGCCATTTCTTTGTTCCCCATTATAAATTCCCCTGATTCTGACTGCAAGGGACCTACGCTTGACTTCACCATTCTTTTTCTCTTCACATATCTATAAAAGCTTTTACAGTCAGTTTTTATGTTCCCTGCAAGCTTACTCTCATATTCTATTTTCCCCTTAATTAATCCCTTTGTCCTCCTTTGTTGAATCCTAAACTGCTCCCAATCCTCAGGTTTACTGCTTTTTCTGGCCAATTTATGTGTCCTCTCCTTGTATCTTATGCTATCCCTAATTTCCCTCGTTAGCCACCATTGAGTCACCTTTTTTATTTTATTTTTATGCCAAACTGGGATGAACAAATTCTGTAGTTCATCCATGTGGTCTTGAATGTTTGCCATTGCCTATCCACCATCAACCCTTTGAGTGAAATTCCCCAATCAATCCTACCCAACTCACGCCTCATACCATCGTAGTTTCCTTTATTTAAATTCAGGACCCTAGTCCATGAGTCAACTACTTCACTCTCATCTTAATGATGAATTCTATCATATTATGATCACTCCGACCCAAGGGGCCTCGTACAACAAGATTGCTAATTAATCTTTTCTCATTACATAATTCCCAGTCTAAGATGGCCTGATCTCTAGTTGGTTCCTCCACCTTCAAAACCTCCTGAAAACCAGGCCCTTGACCAACCTTCAGTCACCTCCTCGCTCTCCTCTGACACTTGGTGGTTGTTCCTTTCTTTTTTTGTCAAGCACCTTGGGATGTTTTCTAGATTAAAGGCATTCTATAAATGCAACTTGTCATTTTCTTGAGCTAAAAAGGCAAAGAATTAAGTTGAAGTATTCTGGCTACATCTACATATTTCAAACTGATCAACTGTAGTCATATTTTAAATTTGAAAAAGATACAAATCGCCTGTAGAAAGAGCATGCAAAATATTTATTTCACCTTCAAATTTAAGATGATAAATATATATAATTCTAGCATTACGTAATACATAACTGGTACCTTAGTAGCAAAATCGTTAAACCTAGTGAGGAGGCTGAACAGATCTCCAACCATTCACATTCTGAAATACAGATCCCTGATATTTATAAGTAACAGTTTGGGAAGGTTTATGGCACATTACATAAAGTCCCAGGACCTGTACCATTCAAATAGTTCATTCTTCCCAGCTGAAGGTTTATTTGCCTCCTCTGAATGCTAAAGTCTAAAGTCTCCAGCCTCTCTACAGGAATAGACTAGATTAGACAGATCTGAGAAAATCAAAATTCGTAAACTGGGCAGTCCGGGGGTTTTGTTTCCCCAGAGATTAAGCTAGCAACATCAAGTGACAACCCTGCAGAAAACATTGTTACCAACCCTTTGCATTTGCATGTGTGCACTGAGCTTTTTTGGTCCCTGTTCACACTGCTCAAGCAGTGACCCAAATGCATGCTTATACTAACAGTTTAAATCAACATCAACTACTGGAATTCATATAGTGCCTTTAACCTCGTAAAACATCCCAAGGTCCTTCATAGGTGTGTAAATGAAGTCACAAAGCATCACAGGTTACATCTTTTGCATACGTATGTTTCAGCCTGATCACAGAAGATATAACCCGCAATGATTTATAGATCCCGTTCAGCCAGCTGATGAAGTGAGCAGCACTGGAAGGTGTGAAAATATCCTGTTTGTACTTGGGTTAAGTGAGACCATGAGTTGTTAATTACCTTCCTTTCTTACACTGCTGTACAATCTTTGCAAAGTACAGAGTAATGGTACAGAACTTAAATAATAAAATGATTGCAAATGATTTTGCAAAAGCCATACATTTGAGAGTTTCAGATTGGTGTTTACCAAAAATATCAATAATCTAAAATGTTGGAAGGACAATTAAGATTTCATTTTATTTTGACTGTCAAATTATTGGTGAAGAACACCATTCACAGCCTTCTCTTTGAACATCAACAGCCCAACCCTACTGAATTCCACCAGTAACTGAGGTGTTAGCAAGAATAAGCAAAATCTTAGTACAGAAATTCCTACCAATAGGCAAAGGATCTAAATATTTCCTTCATAGTCCTGGCAATGAACACTACTGGTAGGTACATTCTGGCAGCAAAAGGGGAAGAATATATAATTTGCCATATTTTCTCCCAATTCTCACCAGTCAAAATTGTCTTTCCTCTGCCTTCATCTGTAAGGTAAGTAACTTGCAACCGTAGGTCCTTGTATCTAATTAGTGAGGCTTTATTTTGTATGGTTGTTGCATTCACCAAGGATTTCTTCTACACTGACAAATTAATGTCAAATAAACACTTTAGGGGAATGCCAAATCTGAGTGGAATGTAATTTTATGTCACCTGTAAGAAGTTTCTTAACCAGAGTTACCTGTGATGTTTGTTTACAAAATAGCAGAAATATATTGCCCAACAACTTATTTACCAGTAACATGAACTTACTGTCAACAACTGCATGTTTTTGATGCTTTTTCTAAAAACTTTCGGCGTAAAAAGATAAATGTAAGAATATTTAATTGGGTTAGGTTAAAGAAGGCTAACTGAACTCATGGATTCCACAAAGGAAAATACAAGATATTTTTGTGTTCTTTTTATGAATGATTGAATTAATAAGCCCTTTAGTGTCTGTTCCATTGATCTGGTGTGCTGTCCATTTAAAACCCAAGCTGACAGGCTTCAGTTTTGTTGTGTATGTAATATGTGTGCTACTTTGAACCTATGGACAGGACTGCACTACTTGTTGGGCGTAGTGATACGCAGTACCACTCCTGGCCATAGGGGTATAAATAGTACTGTGGGTACTGATCCCCCTCAGTTCCCGCCTGTGGGCATGAAGTAAAGACCTATGTATAGTCCCTACCTCCAACCAGTAAAGACCTGTTTGAGTTATACGTTTAAGTCTTTGTGTTAATTGTTCAATACAATACACATACTTAACACTGGCGACGAGTCGGTTCGAACCCTGCGGCAGTTATTCCACAGCGGCTTCGTCCAAAGACAGGACGTTGAAGAGAGGTTCCAATCCTCAACACCCCACTGAAAACTGAAGGGCAGCAGAAATCCTGACAGCTTCCAGCGACTGGAAGCGACAGGCATTAGGACCCTGAAGCCTCCATAACCTCGTGGGTAAGCCAGAGCCCGGGAGGGCGCGAGCGGGTAAGCCAGAGCCCGGGAGGGAGCGAGCAAGAGCCGCCGAGCGGGTGAGCCAGAGGCCGGGAGCCGCTTCAAGCGGGAGGTGCTTAGCGGGCCAGCGATCGCACCAGTGATAAGGGCTGAGAACCGTTTCGGGCGGGCGGTGCACCAGCGATCGCACAGGAGATAAGAGCCGCAGTCGGGCTGAAAGTCAGCGACGAGAAGCGCGGGAAAAACCGCCATTGAAGTGGGCGGGGAGAGCGAGAAGCGCGGGAAAGCCGCCATTTTTCACGGGAAAACCGCTGGGGAAGAAGGCAGAAGCGGGAAAACCGCCATTTTGTGGGCGGAGGACGACGGCAAGAGTGGGAAGCCGCCATCTTGGATAACAGTAAAAAGAAAAATCTGAGAAATTGCAAATCTGATAAAGTACTACAATGCCTAAACACGGGAATATTAGCAACTTTGATAGTGACATCGAAGATTGGGCCATATATGTTGAACGAGTTAAAAATTATTGTAAGGCCAATAAAATTCGTGAGGCTGATAAAGCACTAACATTATTAAATTTAATGGGTGCGAAGACATACGGGCAATTGAAACACCTGTTATCACCAGATGAACCGGCGGATAAGACGTTCGATGAGATTGTTACTGTCCTGAAAGATCATCTAAACCCCACGCCGCTGATGCTAGCGGAACGATTTAAATTTTACGACAGAAGGCAGCTACAGCATGAAAGCAATGCTGATTATTTGCTGGAATTGCGTAAATTAGCGAAATTTTGCCAGTTTGGAACGGGACTGACAGAGGCACTTCGAGACAAATTTGTGTGTGGTTTATTTAAACAGGATACACAAAAGCGACTGCTCGAGGAGAATGAGCTGACGCTTGAGAAGGCGGTCACTATGGCAGCAGCACACGAAGCCGCAGCGAGAGGCACGGCAGTAATGCAGCTACGGTCACCGGAGCTCAGTGCACACAAATTGGGTGTGAGTTCTGGCAAATGTTATCGTTGTGGAAAGACAACGCATGATCAGAACCAGTGTTGGTTTAAAAACCAAGAATGTAAAACTTGTGGTAGGCTTGGACATATAGCTAGAGTATGCAGGTCAGGGAAGAAGACCAGCAACAAGAAGTCACCGCAAGGAAAATACGCAAAGGTACACAAGGTGACCGAACAGGAGTCCGATTCAGACGCTAGCAGTAATGAACTGGCTAGCTTAAGCTGTAATGAACTGGCTAGCTTAAGAGTACTCAACGCTGGTAAGGGTGCAGACCTCCAGACAATTTGGGTCACTCTTCAGATAGAAGGAGTCCAAGTAAAACTGGAATTGGACACTGGATCGGCATTGACGGTCATAAATAAGAAAGATTACGGAAAGTTATTCCAACATATTCCCCTACAGGATACGGGGATTATATTGAAAACATACACGGGGCAAAGAGTGTACCCCATCGGGAAAATAGAGGTTGCAGTGGTCCACAAGGGCGAAGACAGTCAAATAATGGACTTATATGTGATATCTGAAGGAGGTCCTCCACTACTAGGACGGGAGTGGATTAGGAAAATGAATATGGACTGGCATTTCCTACAAACAATAACGAGTGAGAACTCGGTGAAGATAGTCGGCCCAGACTCTGGAACGGATGATGGTAAGCCCAACTCAGGTGCAAAAGACAAAGTTTCAGCACAGAATTCCACTGAGCAACAACAACATAGTTTAACTGTGGATTCTGAGTCTGGCAAGTCTACTGATGTGCCCATTTCTGAGGGACACCGGGCTCGAACTCAACTCCATTTCAAACTACAACAGCAATTAGAACAAATGCTTCGCCGTTTTGAGCAAGAGTTGAATGCAACGAAAGAGTTCTTTGATATAGAGTTGGAGAATCTGGAAAGACAACAGAAGCAGCTGATGGAGAAAATGGAGCAGGAGCACACAAAACGTCTGATGTCAGAGGAGTTAACGGTCAGCCAACTCCTGCATATGCTGAAGGACAGGACTCTGAAATGGGAAAAACTTGAACATGAACTTCAATATTCAAACGAAAGGGGTTCGGAGCTCTCAAAGGTTATTGGAAGAGCTGAGGTGGCAACACAGACTGAGATGACTGCAACAGAGCAGCCCTTGGATGCCAAAAGTACGCTGACTCACGTCAACGTAGAACAACAGACCGCTGAAACAGCTGCTCCGGTAGAGGGATTGCATAGTCCGATCAATCAATCTCCAAAGGAAGTTGAAGTATTAAAATCACAAATGAGGTCACTAGTAAACGACTTGCTGAAAGCCCAGAAAAAGCTGGATGCAGAGGTACACATGAAGAAGTCTCTTCAGGAAAGATGTCTGGATTTGGAACAAGAGCTGGCTAACGTCCAGCTGGGTATGGAGGAAATAGACGACCCTCTCACTGGTCTAGCTCAGGACGACACCGAATATTACGATGTCCTGTCCTGCCCAGCTTGTAACTTCGACTCCCAAAGTGCAGAAATCATGGAGGAGCACCAAAAGTCTACGGAACATCGGGAGAAGCTGGCTCTACGACGGAAACAGGAGGAAGAGAAGGAGGAACTGCGCATGCAGCTGACAGCTGACAGTGGAGCCCAGAGTCTCCAAGAAGCAGAAAAGGAAAAGTCGAAACAGAAGATGACCCATCTGAACCATTATTACCTCTACCAGATCACACACGTGGTCCCTCCGAACGGAGCCAATTCAGTTCGGAAGTTCAAACTGTTAAATCCATGGAAGGACTATTGAATGAGTCACTCCAGCAACGTGAACCGACGACACCACAGAGATTGAATCTGTGAACTGTTTTCCGCAGAGACTGAATCTGTGATCTGTTTTGACATGAAGTTATCTATGTATCTATGTTATTCTGTTATGTAAACCTGAAGTTATATATGTATATATGTTATTACGTTATGTTAAACGGGGAGATGACTGTAAAGCTAGGAAGGGAGGAATGTTGTGTATGTAATATGTGTGCTACTTTGAACCTATGGACAGGACTGCACTACTTGTTGGGCGTAGTGATACGCAGTACCACTCCTGGCCATAGGGGTATAAATAGTACTGTGGGTACTGATCTCCCCTCAGTTCCCGCCTGTGGGCATGAAGTAAAGACCTACGTATAGTCCCTACCTCCAACCAGTAAAGACCTGTTTGAGTTATACGTTTAAGTCTTTGTGTTAATTGTTCAATACAATACACATACTTAACAAGTTTCACTTTTCATTTCATGTGACTTGAAGAAAGGCACCTAAAAGCAGTCTCAGCTAATTTACTATTCAAACTGTCTTAAGCATTGTTATCTGCAGTTTTAGTTGGCGCTTTTTAAAAAAAGTTTCTGAAACAATAAACAGATATTTTCTGTAATTTACCAACCAGTGCAAGGGCTAAGGATTGAATTTTATGACAATCTGACTTTAGAACATGAATAACAACAAAAAAGCTGTTGGGGGTTATTTGGGTGCTGTGCTGATAAGATACGCCTGTTTGAAAGTCTGGTTTTAGCATGCAATTTTGGTCCTAATTGCTGATTACCATAATTTGAACTTGCCTGGAGGTGCTAAAACAGAGACACCTGCAGGTATAGTGCTCAAGCGCTGATTTTTTTTAATTTGATCCTTGGACGTGGGTGTCGCTGGCAAAGCCAGCATTTATTGCCCATCCTGAGTTGCCCTTGAGAAGGTGGTGGTGAGCCGCTGCCTTGAACCGCTGCAGTCCATGTGGTGAAGGTACACCAACAGTGCTGTTAGGGAGGGAGTTCCAGGATTTTGACCCAACGGCGATGTACTTCCAAGTCAGGATGGTGTGTGACTTGAAGTGGAACTTGGAGGTGGTGGTGTTCCCATGTGCCTGCTGCCCTTGTCCTTCTAGGTGGTAGAGGTCATGGGTTTGGGAGGTGTTAGATCTGTGATTCTGAGGATATGCTGTTATTCAATAATCACACTGATGCTGTAAATCAACAATAAACAGGTCTTTACTGGAGGAGGGTAGTCTCAAGACTGGGGGTACAAAGGCATGCGCAAAGCTTATATACAGGTGTGGTCACTGCCGGTACTACAGTATACAGGAGCTGTAAAAGTAGTTCTGACTTAAAGGCACATACACTACAATTCCTCCCCTTTTAGATTAGTAGTACCCCTAATATTCAAATAACAATTAACATTTTAACATGTACATTAAACAACAAAAGTCCATTTATAGATTCAGTCTTTGGGGCGGCTTCCTGACCCTTTCGGGATAGCGCCTTTCCAGAGGTTCTTGTTCTTGGTGCAGAGGCGATTCTGACCCCTTTTCATCAGGTAGTTCATCGGGTTCCACTGCTACTGGGTCTGAGGTAGATGCTACCGGTATGTCGGGTTCATCCCCAGGTACTCGAGACATGGGGTTGACGCGTTCCTGTGACGCTAAGATCTGATCGACGTGGCGTCTCACAATGTTCTCCCCAACATCCACTGTGTACATTAATGGCCCCTGCCTTGTACATATCGTTCCGGGTTGCGATTTCTCTGTTCGATAGTCACGGGCCAAGACTGGTTGCCCTACATTGAAGCTCCTTGTCGGCTTCTCATTGATGTGCTGGAATTGTTTGTCCTCGACATTTCTTCGCACATTTGGTCTGAGCAAGTCCAGACGAGATCTCAACCTTCGGTTAAAGAACATCATGGCCGGGGTCTGGTTGGTAACTGCATGTGTCGCGTTTCGGTAGGCTAATAAGAAATTGTCCATCTTATGCTGTAGTGGAATTTCATCGTCGCACATGGCCTTTATCGCCGCCTTAAAGGTTTGTACGAACCTCTCAGCTAATCCATTTGTGGCTGGATGATACGGGGCGGATGTGTAATGCCTTACCCCATTCCTTCTCATAAATTTTTGAAACTCGTCGGACACAAAAAGTGGTCCATTATCAGAGCAAATCTGCTCTGGCAACCCGTTTCTTGCAAATATGGTCCGTAGGACTGCAATCGTTTTCTCTGTAGTGGTTGAGGACATTTTTATCACCTCAGGCCACTTCGAATGAGCATCCACTGCTATTAAGAACATTGAGTCCATGAATGGACCAGCGAAATCAATATGCACCCATTGCCATGGAGAGGAGGGCCACTCCCATGGGTGTAGAGGGGCATGTGGTGGTGCATTTTGGACCTTCTGGCATCCTAAGCAGCTCTTAGTTAGGTCTTCGATTTGTTGATCGATTCCCGGCCACCACACATAAGCCCCTGCAAGGCTTTTCATTTTCACTCCCCCCAGATGACCTTCATGTAGCTCATTTAGCGCTCTCTCCCTTAACTTGGGTGGAATCACCACTCTGGATCCACACATCACTGTCCCCTGGCACACTGACAGCTGTTCTCTTCTGGATGAGAATGCTGGCAACAGTGAGTCGCCATGTGTTGGCCATCCCCTCACCGTCAAATCATATATCCGAGACAGCGTCGGATCATTGCGGGTCTCCTCTATATCCGCGTTCGTTACTGGCAATTGTTCAATTATTGACGAATAAAATATCTCGATAGGGTCCACTGCTGGTGCTTCCTCCACAGTAGGCAGTGGCAGGCGCGATAGCCCATCAGCGTTCCCATGCTGTCTCGTGCCTTTATATTCTATTTCATATTCATTCGCCCCTAGAAACAGGGACCATCTTTGTAACCGCTGTGCAGTCATCACTGGAACGCCCTTCTTAGGATTAAAGATGGAGACAAGTGATTGGTGGTCAGTCAGCAAAGTGGACTTCTGCCCATGCAGATAGTGGTTGAATTTTTTTACTCCCTGTCAATCTGGGCGTAATTGCGCTCGGCTGAGGTTAGTGACTGAGACGCAAAGGCTACTGGCCTCTCCAACCCGTCTGGGAATTTGTGCGACAGCACCGCTCCAATACCATAGGGTGATGCATCACATGCCAAACGAATTGGTAGTGCTGGGTTGAAATGAGCCAAAACCTCTCTTGATGTGATCAATTCTTTACACTTCTGGAAAGCTCGTCTACGTTCGTCATCCCACTTCCATGGTACCCCTGTTTGCAGTAGGGCGTTCAGTGGGTGCAATACCATGGACAAATTTGGCAAGAACTTGTGGTAGTAGTTTACCAGCCCGAGGAACGACCTCAGTTGTCACACATTTTTCGGTGCTGGAGCCTTGACTACTGCCTCTATCTTGTCAGGGGACTTATGTAACCCCTCTTCATCGATGACGTGGCCGCAATACGAGATCTGTTTCTGGAAAAACTCGCACTTGTGGCGATTAGCTCGTAGCCCATATTCCTTTAATCTGGAGAGCACCTCCTCCAAGTTAGCGAGGTGATCACCGTCATTTTCGCCCGTGACCAAGATGTCGTCCAAATAACACTGGGTCCCTGGAATCCCTTGCAGGACCTGATCCATCGCCCTTTGCCAGATAGCCGGAGCCGAGGCTACTCCAAACACCAGCCGGTTGTATTGATAGAGACATTTATGGGTGTTGATCGTAAGGTAATGTTTCGAAGCTTCTTCTACCTCCATTTGCAAGTACGCCTGGGCTAGATCAATTTTGGTGAAGCATTTACCACCAGATAGCGAGGCGAAAATATCCTCAATTCGTGGACGCGGCTATTGCATCGTGGGAAGGACTGGGTTCACTGTCACCTTAAAATCCCCACAGATGTGGACCTTCTTTGGTTCCCCAGGCATATTATTCAACAACCTCTTCATTACAGGAACGATGGGTGTAGCCCACTCGCTCCAGTCCACTTTGGACAGTACTCCTGAACGTTCCAACCCTTCCAGCTCTGCTTCAACCGCTGGTCTGATCGCATAAGGCACTGGTCTGGCCTTCAGAAACTTTGGGCTTGCATTATCCTCTATTTTAATTGTTGTTATTCCTTTTAGTGTTCCTAGTCCCTCCTGGAACACTTCTTTTGCATCAGTTAGCATTTTTGACAGTCGTCCAGGTGTGACGTCGTCATCCTTTTTGGCCTCCACCTTCAGTGCCTGTATGGAATGCCAATCTAAATGTATCTTCCGGATCCATTCACGTCCTAGCAGTGATGGTCCTCCATTTGGCAATACATATATATCCATTTTAGGTATTTCCTGACCTTTATATGTCACTTTCACCCTTATTTTTCCTTTGGGGTAGACTTTTTGCCCCGTATACGTCTTCAAGACAATCTCTGTAGCTTTCAAGTGTATGTGTGAAAATAGCTGCTTGTAGTCTCTTTGATTTATGACTGTTAGAGCTGACCCTGTGTCCAATTCCATTTCCACTTGGACTCCGTCTATCTTCAGTATAACCCAGATAGTCTGGTGATCCTCCATTTCAGTTACATTATGTAGTTTCAGACAACCCAGCTCCTTGCTTCCGGAGTCTGTGTCACTTTCCTGTTCGTCTGAACCACTGTCCATCACCTGGTGTACCTTTTTGTACTTCTCCTATGGAGATTTCTTACTGTTGGTTTTCTTCCCAGACCTGCAGACTCTTGCTCTGTGTCCTGCTTTCCCACACTGTCTGCACACTTGGTCCTTGAACCAACAATCTTTCTGGTCATGTGTTGTTCTGCTGCAGCGATAGCACTTCCCTGTTCCATAGGTCATTTCGTTGGTGCCGTATTCTTACGGTCTCCGTTGTATCTCTGCAGCGCCCCTTGCGGCTGCTTCGTGTGATACTGCCATACTGAAAGCTTTGTCCAGCGTAAGGTCCTTTTCTGATAAAAGCCGTTTCTGGGTTCCTTCACTTTGTAGCCTACACACAAACTTGTCCCTTAACGTGTCTGCTAGTCCCGCTCCAAACTGGCAGTATTTTGATAGCTTGCGCAGTTCCGTTAGGTACTCAGCATTGCTTTCGTCTTTGTGTTGGTTCCTTTTATGGAACTTAAATCGTTCTGCTATCAGCAGCGGTGTGGGGTTTAAGTGGTCCTGTAGGATTTCTACTATGCTTTCAAAATTCTTGTTTACCAGCTTCTCTGGGGTTATTAGATTTTGCAGTAACCCATAAGTTTTTGCACCCATGGAATTTAACAAAACCAGTGCTTTATTAGCATCTGGCACTTCATTCGCCCTGCAGTACACCTCAATACTTTCCACATATGTCGCCCAATCTTCGACTTCATTGTCGAACGTAGAGATACTGCCACTCTTCGGCATCCTTGGTTGTGCGTTAACTATCGCCAATGGCGCCTCCTGCGCTTCCCCTTCTTCTCCGCTGGCACAAAATGGCATCTCCCGCGCTTTCCTTCCTTCCTGCGCTTGCCCGTCTTCTCCGCTGCGGCTTCACAAAATGGCGTCTCCCGCGCTCTTCCTTCTTCTCCGCGGCTCAATGGCGCCTCCCGCGCTCTCCCTGCTTCTCCATGGCTCAATGGCGTCTCCCGCGCTCTCCCTGCTTCTCCGCGGCTCAATGGCATCTCCCCTTGCTTCGCCCCATGGACCCTGATCAGCCCGTGATCCCTGGCTGTGCTCTGCACGTTCTTCTCTTGATATTTGTCGACGCCGCTCAGTCTAGAACCCGGCTGTTTCTTACCCTATCTCTCTCCGGTTTGGCAGTATTTTTCCTCAACGCCGCTCGGTGATCAACCCCCGGCTGCGCCCTGCTCTCTTCACCCTTTTTATTACCCCGTCGACGCTGCCCGGCTCTCTCTGCCGTCGGTCGGCTCCAGCCGCCGCTGCTCGGGAAGGGTCTGCTCTGGACCTGTCATCGGTCTCTTACTGCTCGTTGTGGCTGGGGAACCAAGCCCGGCTCTCCACAGCCTCCCCAGTGAAGTTGGATCTCTGCCTGACTGCTGGGCGGTTGCTCGCGGTCGACGCCCGTGTTCCTGGGCTCGACTTTTTTTTTGTTTAATGTTGCAGGTAGATTCGCATCAACACTCGTCGCCACTGTTAGATCCGTGGTTCAGTGGATAAATAATTACACGGATGCTGTACATAAACAAATAACAGGTCTTTACTGGAGGAGGGCAATCTCTAGACTGGAGTACAGAGACATGCGCACAGCTTATATACCGGTGTGGTTACTGCCGGTACTACAGTATACAGGAGCTGTAAAAAGTAGTTCTGACTTAAAGCACATACACTGCAGCCCCCACTGTTGGGGATGGGTAATCCAGCTGTTACTGCATAGGTAGGTTGCACAGCATGTTCATGGTATGCTCCTCCCTCATGACAATTCAAGGTCAATCTAGCTTGCTTTCCCAGACATGGGGAATCTGGAAGCCCACAGCAGACTGTAATCTTTTGGTGGTACCAGGGAGTCCTGAGGCATCACATAGAGCAATATCCCACTGGGGATCTTCCTGTGGATTTGGGCCTCTTCAGGGACCCAGAAGGACGAGTGGATTTGTGACCATATGGCATCTTTCAGCAGTCCTGTCACTACTCTCTCAACAAACCCCTTTTTTGCTACTTTTTTCTCTCTCTGCTTGCTCAAAACCTCTATATTCAATTGTGCTTCTGGTCAGCCTTCCTGCTGTTAGCTATCTGTTTCTCCTCTGTGACATGCCTTGGGATATTTACAGTATTAATGGTGCTCTATGAATGCAAGTTGTTGTACAGACTCTTGGACCATAGAGACTAGAGAGGCTTCCTGAGATCGGACTGCCTGTGGGGACTGTATTGTAGTCACAGCTTTAGTGACCGAGTTAGACAAAACTGCTAGCATCGGGTGATAGAAACAGTTACCCCTAATCAGAAGAGAGTTGATATCCAGTCCAAGTACTTGTAGCTTTTAAAAGGATTGTACCCTTCATTGAACTGCAGGCTCCTTCAGAAGTTTCTCTGGTTCAGATTCAAGGAGCAAAGTTATCAATGGCGGGTACTTTTACTCTCCTTAGCACGCATGGTTGTCAGAGGAGGGAATTTTAACATTGAAGAGCATGAGAGTTTAGGTGTGGTGGGGGGTTAAATTCGGAGAAAATGTCAAGAAGCTGGCTCCACATACCAACTTCCGGGTTTAACTCTGACGCGTCCGGCTACATGTGAGTAACCTCTTCCAGAGAGGCGGGCTAGTGATTTGAATATTTAAATCAGTGTACTGTAATACAACGATATTCTAACTGGCATTTAAATTCAACAGCACATGCATGGGTTTCCTGGGCTTCCTGAAACTCACCAGTGAAACCAAGGCAAGAAGACTGAACTGCAATTCATGGGGCTCATTAAAAGTTAGGCAAATGCAGCAATAAATAGTCAGTGCTCACAGCTGCTTTCTTACCTCCCACTGGGAAATGGCTTGTTGAAAGTACTTGTGGTGGAGGCTAATTTGTGCACTTGGCGGTATTGAGACTCAAGATCAGGATGGGTGGCCACATGGCTACCTTAGATTGGACCTCTGACGAGCAGGGTGACCATTAGCAGCAGCAACAGCCTGTTGTGGAGAGATTGCAGGTGGTCAGCAAAGCAAGGTCGTGGTCGCAGGAGGATTTACTTGTATAACAGTGTACAGGCAGAGATTGCACACACATGGCAATCTGCGCACCACCAGATCAACTGGGAGTATTCGTAAACCGCAAGGAATTCCATTCCATCAATGTTCAGCTGCTGTGCAACCACAAGAAAAGGTTTATGCAGGTGTGCTTCAGATTCCCAGGGATCTGCCATGATGCATTCATTCTACGGCAGTCCAAGCTCCCTGAACTCTGTGGACCTGCAAGCATGATTTAAGAGGTGGCTGCTAGGAGTCAAAGGATACCCCGTTAAAATTTGGCTGATGACACCCGTTAAAAAACCCACCAATGAACCCCAAGAGTAGTACAATGACAGCCAATTGATAACCAGATGTGTTATTGAGCAAGCTCAAGGTGCGCTTCAGATGCCTGGACAAATCTGGAGGTGCCCTTCATTACTCGCCAGCCAGAGTCTCCAGAATGATCTTGGTGTGCTGCGCTCTACACAACATTGCACAGGAGTATGGATTGGAGCTGCAGGAGGAACACATCGCCTGCAGACTAATCCAATAAGGACGAGGAGGAGGAGGCAGAGGATGAAGATGGCGACCCCAACTTAGCACCAGCCACTCACATTGCTGCCAGGGATTCCCTTATAGCTGTACAATTTGGTTAGTCACTGCCACTGGACCGATGTAACAATCACATCCAATGGCCGTTCTCTCTTTCCCCAACCCCCAACCAATCCCACTGACAGAAAGCAGTGCTGTAAACAACCACCCACCCATTACACCCCCCCCCCCCACCCCCTGAAACATTGGTCTCCATCAATTCATCAACAAGCAATTGAAAAGGTGAGTTGCCACCCAGCAACCAAGAATGGGCAACACGAGAAAGTGATGCAAAGTAATACATTTTATTTGATTGCACTAAACAACGGAAATTTAACATAACATTTTTCTCATACACCCATATACATACCCTTGTGCAACTACAAAGCTTTACTCTTCATTTTCCTACATGGTGCAACCCCTGTGGCTTCAGCAGAGGTAGAGGTGGGCTGCTCAGATCCCTGCTCTGACTGTTGAGATGTTCTTGGCCGACAACCTCTGGGTGTTGTAGCCCGTGAGGGCCCCGCCAAAGACTCCTCCATCTGCACCTGTGAAGGGTCAGACTTGGCCATTGGGAGAGAAAGCAGCATATCGGGCAATGGGTGAGAAGTGGGAGTGCTTTGAATGGAGTTTCCACTTCCATGACCACTTTTGCTGTTATCCCTATCCTGGACCAGCCACACTTCACTGCCACCACTTTGCTGGAGAGCAACTTAGTGTAGATCAGTGATGTGCTGTAAATGGGATGTCTGTCATCCTATTTAAGGCACCAGACATGTTGGCATCCAGAGTCTGCACAGCCATGGTCAAGGCCTGCATGGACTCATTTGATTGCCATGATTGATGTTCCACGGAGCTTGTCACTGTATCCATGGAAGAAGACATCCTCACAATGCCCTACTCATGCTTGAGCTGGACGCCCCCATTCTGTCAGCAATTGTGGACAGCGTGTGTGGAAGGCCTGCCAGTACATCGCAGACTTTCTGCTGCCTCTCAATGATTATCCTTTTCACTGATGGGCCTCGGGGTACAGCATCTGGTCCAGCTGAGCAGAGCTTGGAGAGGACTGTGCCCTCCAAAGCAGACTCTCCACAGCTGTCCCTGCCACCACTACCTGCTCTTGCTCACTTGTGAACTGAGAGTCACCAGGCAAAATCCCAACTATCTGTCTAACTGGACCCACTGAAGTGCGAGTATCTGCAATGGTGCATGGTAAGCATGTGTAATGTGATGGTGCACCCTCAGGAGGAATCGGCTCCTCTGAGGATTCATTGACCAGGAGCCCCACCGACAGCTGTTGTACACGTGAAGGCCCTGGCGGAGAGAAAAAGACATGAATTAGTTCTGCCAAGGTAAGAATGTTGCAACTTAGCATTATGAAGATGATCATATTTCACTCGCTGCTGAAATCAAGTCATTGGCCCAGAACTTGGTGTCGGGGGCTTGCCGCGCGTGCAAGCCCTCGATGTGCACTCGCCCTGCACGCCGACATCTGAAACCTGGCCCGCAATGGATTTCCTGTCAGTGGCCCGGTTCTGATGTCGGCGCACTGTGCTAACCTGACCCAGTGGCGTAGTTAGTGCGATGTGCCAGCTGGGATCAGGTGAGCACTGTTCAGCCAATCAGGGGAGGGGAAACTTCATTCATAAGTTTGAGAGTAAGAACTGTCAAACTCATTGTAATGAAATCTGTTTGTCTTGATGCTGTATTCGTTTTGCACTCATGTATATTACCCTCCCCCACTGTGTATAGTTTCACTTCCTCTTTCCCGACTAACCTGGGAGGTTCCAGGTCTTGGCTCTTGGCTCCGCCCCTGACTTCTCTTACATAAAGATCCCAGGATCTGTATGACTCATTCCTGTGAACTAGTCGGCGTGTTGAGATGTTAGCTCTGATCTTAGTGATTAAAAGCCAACTTGTTTAAGTCTATAACTTCTAGTTTTGTGGTTATTGAAGGCCCATCAATTTTAATCACTAAAGAATACGAGGATGGATCGACTCCTAAAACCAGAGCATCTGGACTTGGATCCACATTCTGCTGAAGCATCAAATCAATTTGGACACTGGCTCAAATGCTTCGAACTCTTCACGGGGGCCTCATCCGCTAGCGAGGTAGATAAACTGAGTCTACTGACTACTCGCGTAAGTCATCGGATTTATTCGTTCATCCGGGACGCCACCTCTTACACGGAGGCCATCACTATCCTGAAGGCCCAATACCAGAGGCCGGTAAACGAAGGGTACGCCAGACATCTGCTGGCTACATGCAGGCAGCGACCAGAGGAATCAATGGACGATTTCTTACAGGGCCTAAAGGACCTGGTCCGGGACTGTAACTGCAAGGCCGTGACAGCCAACGCGTACTCTGACGAATTGGTCCGCGATTCCTTCATCACGGGCCTCAAATCGAATTATATCCAGCAGAGACTGCTGGAGAAGGAGGTCCTGGACTTAAAAAAGGCAGTGGCCACTGCACGATCGCTGGACGTGGCCCAGAAAAACTCTGACTCTTATTCTTCCGGCCATGCGGCCCTCACTGCCTCGTGCGCGCCGAGGGGGCCGCCATCTTGGAATCAGCCATCTTCCCCATCCAGGTCTCAGACCAGCTCTACGCCACCAGAGTCCCCACACAGAAGTTCACCCAGGAGTCCTACTACAGCGGCAATGTCTCGAGGCCCGAAATGCTACTTCTGCGGCCAGGCCAAGCACCCCAGACAACGATGCCTAGCGAAGGACGCTACATGCTTCAAATGTAAGAAAAAGGGGCATTTTAGTAAAGTCTGCAGGGGGGATCCAATTTCCAACTCCGTCACTGCCTCATGCGTGCCGTGCGGGCCGCCATCTTGGGATCAGCCATCTTTTCCCACCTCAATGGCCGCCCAGGGCCCAACAGTGGCTTCGATCACGGTGGATCAATCCAGGCCACACCCGTTGACAAAATCCATGATGGACATACAGGTAAACGGGAATTTAACGAAATGTTTAATTGACTGTGGGAGTACCGAGAGTTTTATCCACCCTAGCCTGGTACAGCGGCACTCATTAACGGTAACCCCTACACGGAGCAGAATTGCTATGGCCGCTAAGCCCCACACTTTGGACATTTTGGGCTACTGTGTGGTAACACTGACTGTAAAAGGCACGGACTACAAGGATTTTAAACTCCTCGTGATGCCAGAACTCTGTGTTAATGTAATCTTGGGCCTGGACTTCCAGTGCCACCACGAAAGTGTCACGCTAGCACATGGCGGGTCCCAGCCGCCACTCACAGTCTGTGGCCTATCAACCTTAAAAATCAGCCCGCCCTCTTTATTCACTAATCTCGCTCCGAACTGTAGGCCCATAGCGACCGAAAGTAGACGGTACAGTCTGGAAGACAGACACCTTATCAAGGCGGAAGTGGACAGACTCCTGCGGGAAGGCATTATTGAATGCAGTACCAGCCCGTGGCGTGCCCAAGTAGTCATAGTTAAAAATAGCGAAAAGAAACGGACTGTTAATATTTATACCCAGCTGGACGCCTACCCTTTACCCCGCATATCAGAAATGGTCAACCAGATTGCGCAATACCGAGTCTTCTCGACTATCGACCTCAAATCCGCGTATCACCAGCTCCCCATTAGAACGGAGGACCGCCCATACACCGCCTTCGAGGCGAACGGGCGCCTCTACCATTTTCTCAGAGTGCCCTTCGGAGTAACAAATGGGGTCTCGGTCTTCCAACGTGGGATGGACCGCATGGTTGACGAGAATAAACTACAAGCTACCTACCCCTATCTGGACAATGTCACTATCTGCGGGCACAACCAGCAAGACCACGATCTAAATCTTGCGAGATTTGTAAAAACTGCCCTAAAGCTGAATCTAACCTACAACGAAGACAAATGTGTCTTCAACACAACCCGTCTCTGTATCCTCGGCTGTGTGGTGGAAGATGGGGTAATTGGACCGGACCCTGACCGATTACGCCCCCTAAAGGAACTGCCCCTGCCACACAATCCCAAAGCTTTAAAAAGGTGCCTGGGATTTTTTTCGTATTATGCCCAATGGGTGCCCAATTACTCTGATAAGGCCCGACCCCTCATTAAATCGACGTCCTTCCCACTATCAGCTGAAGTTCGGGAGGCTTTCACCAGTATTAAACAAGACATTGAAAGGGCTGCAGTGTGTGCAGTGGACGAATGCATTCCCTTTCAAGTCGAAAACGATGCGTCAGACTTTGCTTTAGCTGCGACCCTCAATCAGGCTGAGAGACCTGTGGCCGCCTTCTCCCGAACCCTTCAGGGACCTGAAATCAGGCACTCTTCTGTCGAGAAAGAGGCACAGGCTATAGTGGAGGCAGTGCGGCACTGGAGACACTACCTAGCCGGCAAACGTTTCACCCTGCTCACCGACCAGCGGTCGGTGGCTTTCATGTTTAATAACAAACAAAGGGGGAAAATCAAGAATGACAAAATACTCAGGTGGAGGATCGAACTATCCACGTTCGACTATGATATTATGTACAGGCCGGGAGCCCTTAATGAACCCCCAGACGCCCTATCGCGGGGAATGTGTGCCAGCATTCATACGGACAAATTACAGGGTCTCCACAACGACCTCTGTCACCCAGGGGTCACCCGACTATACCATTTTATAAAGTCCCACAATCTGCCCCACTCCATCGAGGAGGTCAGGGCAATGACCAGAGCCTGCCGCATCTGTGCGGAATGCAAGCCTCGTTTCTACAGGCCTGACTGTGCACACCTTATCAAAGCCACACGGCCATTTGAGCGCCTAAGTCTGGACTTCAAGGGACCCCTTCCCTCTGCCGACCGTAACGTATACTTCCTCAATATCATTGATGAATATTCCCGCTTCCCCTTCGCCATTCCCTGCCCAGACATGACCAGTGCCACGGTCATCAAGTGTCTCTGTAATCTATTCTGCATGTTTGGCATGCCGAACTACATACACAGCGATAGGGGGACGTCATTCATGAGTGACGAGCTGCGCCAGTTCTTGCTCTCGAAGGGGATAGCCACTAGCAGAACCATTAGCTACAACCCCCGGGGTAATGGGCAAGTGGAAAGGGAGAATGCTACTGTTTGGAAGGCTGTCACATTAGCCTTAAAGTCAAAAGGCCTTCCGACCTCCCGCTGGCAGGAAGTCCTCCCAGACGTGCTCCACTCCATAAGGTCTCTGTTATGTACTGCCACTAACGTTACCCCTCACGAAAAGATGTTCGTTTTCCCCCAGAAACCCACCTCGGGCATATCTCTACCCGCGTGGCTGACGTCTCCGGGGACAGTACTATTGCAGAAGCACGTGAGAGGCCATAAAACGGACCCCCTTGTGGAAAAGGTACAGCTCCTCCGTGCAAACCCTCAGTATGCCTATATCGAATACTCTGACGGGCGAGAGGACACTGTTTCCATAAAAGACCTCGCTCCCTCAGGGAGCGGAGAGAACGATGGGAGACTACCCGATGAAGACCTACACTACAAAGAGACAGGATGCCCAGAGGTATCAATACCCAACTTTAACCTGGAGGACACTGGAGATAACCTGTAAGACACTGCGGAGGCCCGGACAGCGGAGGAACCAGAATCCACTCCCCTAGAGGCACCCCAACCGACTTTGCGCCGATCACTGAGAACTGCAAAACCTCCTGACAGACTCACTTATACCAACTTTTAAGAAACATCACCCCGATGGACTAAATCTATAGAAGGGGTGAATGTAATGAAATCTGTTTGTCTTGATCCCGTATTCGTTTTGCACTCATGTATATTACCCTCCCCCACTGTGTATAGTTTCACTTCCTCTTTCCCGACTAACCTGGGAGGTTCCAGGCCTTGGCTCTTGACTCCGCCCCTGACTTCTCTTACATAAAGATCCCAGGATCTGTATGACTCATTCCTGTGAACCAGTTGGCGTGTTGAGATGTTAGCTCTGATCTTAGTGATTAAAAGCCAACTTGTTTAAGTCTATAACTTCTAGTTTTGTGGTTATTGAAGGCCCATCACTCATGAAAAGTACTGCACCCCAAAACACTACTTGAACTTTAAATAAAATTTTAAAAAACATCCCAATCATTAAATTAAGTATAAATAAGTTAAAAAAAAATAATTTAAATAAAAAGGGTCTAAAACTAAACTTACCTTATTGTAGATTCTTTAAAATAATAAACCTGTGGGAAAAAAATTCTAAATTGCACTAAAACACCACTTACCTGTAAAAAAATAAATACTTACGTGTGCTTTTTACAAGCGTAAAGACTGGAGGCCTTTACACATGCGCAAATCCCCCAAAACAGAGGAAATCCAAGACGCACGCGCTGCCCCCTACAGCGCACGCGCTAGCCTCTTCACCTCTTGGGTTAGAGGAGAGGAAATGCCG
Organism: Somniosus microcephalus; assembly: GCF_052327205.1. Taxonomy (NCBI): domain Eukaryota; kingdom Metazoa; phylum Chordata; class Chondrichthyes; order Squaliformes; family Somniosidae; genus Somniosus; species Somniosus microcephalus. Next base: position 165,221,365 of record NC_140989.1, on the reverse strand, counting down.
GTTTTCAGCGCATGCGCTGTGCATGCTGAAAACCGGCACTTCCTCCGGCCAGACGCGTGAGTACCCCTTCCGTACTCACGCGTTTGGGGAGGAATTACTGCCCCTTTATGACTGAGTGTTGTATTACATGTCGGTCGCTGATATTTAATTCTGTCACCAAATAGTTAGGGCCCAAGCTTCCCATCTCCGATGGCCAGGGACACCAAAACCCCACTGATCTCCAGCATTATTTCCTCTGCAGCTGTCAACTGTCAACTGCACAATCTGTGGTGGTCCTCTCCCTCTCCCTAGTGTTCTGTGCTCTCTTCTGCAACCGGTGAAAGAACAGACCTATGAGTGACTATAATGGCATGTGTTCACCCGATGGATGCAGTGCATTTGGTGAGGGTGACTATCAGGGAGAAGCAATAAATTACATAAGGATCAGGGTGAGTGGCAGTGGTAGATGGATAGATGGGGATGTGAGGTCGTGCATAGAAAGAGAATGATGGGTGCGTTTGCAAGCTAAGTGGATGTGAGGAGTTATGTGATGGAATAGGCTTGACAAGGCGGTGCGCGTGATGTGCACAACAGGATGTAGGTGAATCTGCAACTGTACTTACCTTTCCTGACCTGGTTAGATCAATAAAGTGCTTCCTGCACTTAATCCATGAGTGTGGCACAATGCTCCTGCTGCTGATCTCCTTGGCCACCTCCAACCACGCCCTCCTTGTGGCAGCAGTAGGTTTCTTCCTCCCGTTGCTGAGGAAGAGTATCTTTTTCTGACTCCTCACTGCACCCAGCAGTGCATCAAGCGATGCATCGTTAAATTGAGGCACTGCCCTTGACCGTCCTGAATCCATGATGAAACTTCTCCCTTTGTTCAAACTCCTAACTCCCTCAAATTTAATCTTGGATTGGCCCTTTAAGTACTCCAGTTGAGTTTTTTATACGGGTCCGCACCTCGCCCGCATTCAACACCAAACCCTGAAGTAATATAATTAGGTAGCTGTGTTAAAATGACATAGACCGACATGCTGAAAGTTCTTCCCAATATCACATCCCCGCCCCTCCGCCCGAACACACCTCAGAGTTATTATCGGGTCCTAAGTGTCTGTCCATGGTGTTGAGTCTGTGCTTTCAAATGTAGTTATGCTGAATAACTGGACACAGACTACAGAAATACTTAAACAGGTCTTTCGTAACTGAGGGTCAGGGCTGAACTGGAATACACTTGCTCCACAGGGTTTATAGACCGGTGTGGTCACCACCGGTACTACAATGTACAGGAGCCATCAAAAAGTAGTCCATCACCTTAAGGTATCCTCTTAAGGTGGTACAGGTTACATACACTACAATTCCTCCCCTTTTAGCTTAACAGTGTACACCCCAATTTAAACATTACATGGATAACATATATACAACTTTCACACAAAACTGTTCAAAGATTCAGTCTCTGAGGAGGCCTCCTGATCCGGGCCGGATAACGCCTTTCAGGGGTCTCTGGTTCTCGTTGCTGGGGTGACTCATCCATTTGATCTCCTATGGATTGAACATCATCATGTACGTTCGAGTCTGAGGTAGATGCTACAGGCTCAATAACTTCTTCAACTGGTGTCTCTGCCGTAGACATGGGGTCGACCCTTGTTCTCGATTCCACAAGTTGGTCAGCATGACGTCGTATTATGTTCTCTCCAACGTCTACCGTGTACATCAAGGGTCCTTGTCGGGCACGAATTGTTCCGGATTGCCATTTATCAGTCCAAAGATGTGCAGGTTAGGTTGATTGGCTATGATAAATTGACCCTTAGTGTTAGGGGGATAGTGGGGGATATGTGTTGGTGTAGGGGTTACGGGGATCGGGTGGGATATGTGTCGGTGCAGGCTCGATGGGCCGAAATGGCCTCTATCTGCATTGTGGATTTCTGTGATTCCTATAGTCCCTGGCCAACACTGGTTGTCCTATTTCGAAACTCCGAGTGGCCTTGTTATTTACGTGCTGGAATTGCTTGTTTTCGACTTCCCTATGCACATTGGGTTTTAACAAATCCAACTGGGACCGCAACCTCCTGTTATAGAACATTATGGCAGGGCTTTGATTTGTCACTGCATGCGTGGCGTTTCGATATGCCATCAGGAAATTGTCCACCTTGTGTTGTAGTGGAATATGGTCTTCGCTCATGGCCTTTATCGCCTTTTTGAACGTTTATACAAATCTCTCGGCCAACCCATTGGTAGCCGGATGATATGGGGCAGATGTATAGTGTTTCACCCCATTCTTTTTCATGAATTTCTGGAATTCTTCTGACACAAACTGTGGTCCGTTGTCTGAACATATTTGTTCCGGCAACCCATTCCTTGCAAATATGGTTCTTAGAACTGCGATCGTCTTTTCAGAGGTAGTGGTCGACATCTTAATCACTTCTGGCCATTTAGAATGTGCGTCTACCGCTATCAAAAACATGGAATCCATGAATGGACCTGCAAAGTCGATATGCACACGTTGCCATGGGGTTGAAGGCCACTCCTACGGATGCAGCGGTGCAATTGGAGGTGCGTTTTGAACTTTTTGGCACCCTGAGCAGCTTTTAGTCAGACCCTCTATTTGTTTGTCGATACCTGGCCACCACACATAAGCCCTAGCAAGGCTTTTCATCTTGACTCCCCCCAGATGACCTTCATGCAGTTCCTTCAGAACTCTCTCCCTTAATTTAGGAGGAATAATCACCCTTGTTCCATACATCAATGTTCCTTGACAGATGGACAGCTGTTCTCGTCTGGCTGAGAATGCTGGTAACAGTGGGTCGCCATGTGCTGGCCATCCCTTCACTGTGAAATCGTAGACCCGAGACAGTGTCGGGTCGTTTCGGGTCTTTCTCGCAATACTCGCATTGGTGACTGGTAAGCATTCGATGATGGTCGAGTGAAATATCTCGACAGGGTCAACTGCCGGTGCCTCTTCTGCTGTAGGTAGTGGCAGGCGCGACAGCCCATCAGCATTACCATGTTGCTTTGTACCTTTGAATTCGATATCATATTGATGTGCCCCTAGGAAAAGGGACCATCTCTGAAGCCTCTGCGCCATCATAACCGGAACACCCTTCTTAGGGTTAAAAATGGAAACCAACGGCTGGTGATCTGTCAACAGCGTAAACTTTTGGCCTTGCAGGTAGTGGTTAAATTTCTTAACTCCCCACACGAGGCTGAGAGCCTCCCTATCTATCTGAGCATAGTCGCGCTCTGCGGAGGTCAATGATCTAGATGCGAACGCGACTGGCCTTTCCAAGCCATTTGGCAACTTATGTGAGAGCACTGCCCCGATACCATATGGAGAAGCATCACAAGCTAAGCGAATAGGCAGCGTTGGGTTAAAGTGAGCCAACACTTCCTTAGAGGTGATCAGTGCCTTGCTTTTTTGAAAAGCCCGCTTACAATCATCGCTCCACTTCCATGGTACTCCCATTTGCAAAAGAGTGTTCAGCGGGTGTAACACCGTGGATAAATTTGGAAGAAACTTGTGGTAATAGTTAACCAACCCAAGGAACGACCTCAACTGGGATACATTTTCCGGAGCGGGAGCTTTCACAACAGCTTCGATCTTGTCAGGTGACTTATGGAGCCCCTCCTGGTCAATGACGTGGCCGCAGTACGAGATTCGCTTTTGAAAGAACTCACATTTCTGGCGATTAACTCTGAGTCCATATTCTTTCAATCTGGTGAGCACCTGCTCCAAATTCGCGAGGTGCCCCTTATCATCATCTCCTGTAATCAGAATGTTGTCCAGGTAGCATTGTGTGCCTGGAATTCCCTGCAATACCTGCTCCATGGCCCTTTGCCAAATCGCTGGAGCCGATGCCACTCCAAAAACCAGTCTATTATACCGATATAAGCCCTTATGTGTGTTGATCGTGAGATACTGGCGTGACGCTTCATCAACTTCCATCTGTAGGCACGCCTGCGCCAGGTCTATCTTGGTGAAGTGTTTCCCGCCAGACAGCGAAGCGAAGATATCTTCAATCCGCGGAAGCGGATATTGCACCGTGTGAAGAACCGGATTAACAGTGATCTTGAAATCGCCACAGATGCGAACCTTCCCAGGTTCCCCCGGCTTGTTGCTCAACGAACGCTTCATGACAGGAACAATGGGTGTGGCCCATTCGCTCCAGTCCACCTTTGACAGTACTCCTGAACGTTCTTGCCCTTCCAGCTCTGCTTCCACAGCAGGTCGTATCGCATAAGGTACCAGTCTGGCTTTGAAAAATTTTGGGTTTGCATGTTCTTCAACGTTGATGTTTGCCGTAATTCCTTTCAGTGTTCCCAGTCCCTGTTGGAACACCTCCTTAGCATCGTCCAATATTTTGGACAGTCGTTTAGGTTTGACGTCGTCCTCCTTACAGGAATCTACAGTTAGTGCTTGTATGGAATGCCAGTCCACATTTATTCTCCGGATCCATTCCCGTCCCAGTAGTGGCGGACCTCCCTCAGGTAACACATACAAGTCCATTTCCTGACTTTCTTTACCATTGTAGACCACATTTACCTTTAGCTTTCCGATGGGGTATACTCTTTGCCCCGTGTATGTTTTCAATACAATCTCCGTATCCCTCAGGGGAATGTGTGAGAATAACCTTTTGTAATCTTGCTTATTCATGACCGTCAATGCCGATCCAGTGTCCAATTCCATCTTCACTTGGACTCCTGCTATCCGAAGCATGACCCAGATAGTTTGGTGGTCTGCTGTGTAACCCACATTATGTATTTTTAGACAACCCAGTTCCTTACTGCTGGAGTCTGAATCCGTCTTCTGTTCATCGGAACTGTTCTCTGTCACCTTGTGTACTTTTTTGTACTTCTCCTGCGGCGACTTTTTGCTGCTGGTCTACTTTCCTGACCGGCATAATCTCGCTATGTGACCAAGTTTGCCACATTGCCTGCATTCTTTATCTTTGAACCAGCACTGGTTCTTGTCATGCGTTGTCCTTCCGCAATGATAGCACTTTACTGCGCCCAATGCCATTTCATTGGTGCTGAATTCCAATGGCCCTTGCTGCATTTCTGCAGTGCCTCGTGCTGCTGCCTCGTGCGATGCTGCAATGCTGAAAGCTTTGTCCAGAGTAAGATCCTTTTCCTCTAGCAGTCGCTTCTGGGTTCCTTCCCTTAGTAGCCCACACACAAACTTATCTCTCAGTGCGACTGCTAGTCCTGTACCGAACTGACAGTACTTTGATAACTTGCGCAGTTCGATTAAGAATTCAGCGTTGCTTTCCTCTTTAAGTTGAATTCTTTTGTAGAATTTAAATCATTCCGCTATCAGCAGTGGCGTGGGGTTTAAATGCTCTTGCAGGATAGTAACAATATCCGCGAAACTCTTTCCTACCAGTTTATCTGGTGTTACAAGGTTCCTTAATAACCCGTATGTCTTCGCACCCATCGAGTTTCATAGGGTTAGTGCTTTCTTATCCAGCGGTACCTCATTCGCTGTACAGTAAACTTCAACGCGTTCCACATAAGTGGCCCAATCTTCCACATCGCTATCAAAAGCAGTGATGTTACCCGTTTTTGGCATCCTTGTTGAGTTTCCTTTCCTTCAGATTATGATTATTATTTTATTTTATTTTTCAAAATGGCAGCTTCCCGCGCTTGGCGGCTTTTCCCGCGCTTGTCTTCTTCCCCCGCCGACTAAAAATGGCGATTACTGCGCTGTTGCCGTTCTCGCCTCCCAGCGGTCCTTTATTTTCCCCGACGCTGCTGCTCTTGTTCCCCGCCGCTCCCGCGGCCCTTGTGGACATAAACGCTTTTCTGGCTGCTGCGCGTCTCTGCCCCGATTGCAGTCCGGCCCCTGACACCGGCTGCGGTCATGTTCTCCGCCCTTTTCGTCGTTTCCCTCCCCTTCTCTTACTGACAACTCGGCCGACTTCCCCCCCCGTACCGCTCGATCGGGCTTACCCGCCGCTGTCGTCGAAGGGATGTTCACTGATGTTAGACTTCGTGGCCAGAACCCAACCCGGGTTCCCGATTGCCTCCCGTGCTATGCAGTGCCCAGCAGGATGTTGAGGGTGGATGTCCTTGTTCGACGCCCGTTTCAGAGGCGAAGCTTCCTTTGATGCAACTGCCGCTAGGTAAGATCAGACTCGTCGCCACTGTTGAGTCTGTGCTTTCAAATGTAGTTATGCTGAATAACTGGACACAGACTACAGAAATACTTAAACAGGTCTTTCGTAAATGAGGGTCAGGGCTGAACTGGAATACACTTTGCTCCACAGGGTTTATATACCGGTGTGGTCACCACCGGTACTACAATGTACAGGAGCCATCAAAAAGTAGTCCATCACCTTAAGGTATCCTCTTAAGGTGGTACAGGTTACATACACTACACATGGTAGTAGTGCATCCCAGGATGCACCATCACAATGCAACTGGCCAGATGGACTGCAATAGACTTGACCAATCTTGTATATTTCTATATACCCATCAGGATTTGGGATTGTTGACCCAGCATGGTTCAAAGCTATAATATAATGTGAATTTAGGATTTTTAAGGCTCATTCTTAGTTACTTTGTTTCAGTCCATTGACGTAGGGCAGCAGACTGGTGCCAAGAAGATGGTGGAAGAAACTTGTGTGCATAGCATGGGGTTGTCTGGTAGTAATCCACACTTTTTTATTCGTTTATGGGATGTGGGCGTCGCTGGCAAGGCCAACATTTATTGCCAATCCTGAATTGCCCTTCAGAAGGTGGTGGTGATCCGTCTTCTTGAACCGTTGCAATCCGTGTGGTGAAGGTACTCCCACAGTGCTGTTAGGGAGGGAGTTCCAGGATTTTGACCCAGCGACGACGAAGGAATGGCGATATACTTCTAAGTCAGGATAATGTGTGACTTGGAGGGGAACTTGGAGCTGGTGGTGTTCTCGTGCGCCTGCTGCCCTTGTCCTTCCAGGTGGAAGAGGTCGCGGGTTTGGGAGGTGCTGTCGAATAAGCCTTGGCGAGTTGCTGCAGTGCATCTTGTAGATGGTACACACTGCAGCCACGGTACGCCGGTGGTGGAGGGAGTGAATGTTTAAGGTGGTGGATGGGATGCCAATCAAGTGGGCTGCTTTGTCCTGGATGATGTCGAGCTTCTTGAGTATTGTTGGAGCTGCACTCATCCAGGCAAGTGGAGAGTATTCCATCACACTGCTTACTTGTGCCTTGTAGATAGTGGAAAGGCTTTGGGAGTCAGGAGGTGAGACACTCACCACAGAATGCCTAGCCGCTGACCTGCTCTTGTTGCCACAGTATTTATGTGGCTGGTCCAGATAAGTTTCTGGTCAATGGTGGCCCCCAGGATGTTCATGGTGGGGGATTCAGCGATGGTAATATCGTTGAATGTCAAGGGGAGGTGGTTAGACTCTCGCTTGTTGGAGATAGTCATTGCCTGGCACTTCTGTGGTGCAAATGTTACCTGCCACTTATCAGCCCAAGCCTGAACGTCGTCCAGGTCTTGTTGCATGCAGGCATGGATTGCTTCATTATCTGAGGAGTTGTGAATGGCACTGAACACTGTGCAGTCATCAGCGAACATCCCCATTTATGACCTTATGTTGGAGGGAAGGTCATTGATGAAGATGGTTGGGCTGAGGACACTGCCCTGAGGAACTCTGGCAGTGATGTCCTGGGGCTATGATGATTGACTTTCAACCACCACAACCATCTTCCTTTGTGCTAGGTATGACTCCAGCCAGTGGAGCGTTCCACCCCCCCTTCCCCGATTCCCATTGACTTGAGTTTTACTAAGGCTCCTTGATGCCACACTCGGTCAAATGCTGCCTTGATGTCAAGGGCAGTCACTCTCACCTCATCTCTGGAATTCAGCACCTTTGTCCATGTTTGGACCAAGGCTGTAATGAAGTCGGGAGCCGAGTGGTCTTGGCGGAACCCAAACTGGACATCCGCGAGCAGGCTATGGTGAGTAAGTGCCGCTTGATAGAACTTTCGCTGACAACTTCCATCACTTTGCTGATGATTCAGAGTAGACTGATGGGGCGGTAATTGGCCGGATTGGATTTGTCCTGCTTTTTGTGGACAGGACATACCTGGGCAGTTTTCCACATTGTCGGATAGATGCCAGTATTATAGTTGTACTGGAATAGCTTGGCTAGAGGCGTGGCTAGTTCTGGAGCACAAGTCTTCAGCACGATAGCTGGGATGTTATCAGGGCCCATAGCCTTTGCTGTATCCAGTGCGCTTAGCCATTTCTTGATATCATGTGGCGTGAATCGAATTGGCTGAAGACTGGCTTCTGTGATGGTGGGGACCTCAGGAGTAGGCCGATATGGATCATCCACTCGGCACTTCAGGCTGAAGATGGTTGCAAACACTTCAGCCTTGTCTTTTGCACTCACGTGGTGGGCTCCACCATCATTGAGGATGGGGATATTCATGGAGCCTCCTCCTCTGGTTCATTGTTTAATGGTCCACCACCATTCACGACTGGATGTGGTAGGACTGCAGAGCTTTGATCTGATCCGTTGATTATGGGATCGCTTAGCCCTGTCTATAGCATGCTGCTTCTGCTTTTTAGCATGCATGTAGTCCTGTGTTGCAGCTTCCCCAGGTTGGCACCTCATTTTTTGGTACGCCTGGTGCTGCTCCTGGCATGCTCTTCTACACTGCTTATTGAACCAGGGTTGGTCCCCTGGCTTGATGGTAATGGTAGAGTGAGGGATATGCCGGAGCATGAGGTTACAGCTTGTGGTGGAATACAATTCTGCTGCTGCTGATGGCCCACAGCGCCTCATGGATGCCCAGTTTTGAGCTGTTAGATCTGTTCTGAATCTATCCCATTTAGCACAGTGGTAGTGCCACACAACACAACGGAGGGTGTTCTCAGTGTGAAGACGGAACTTCGTCTCCACAATGACTGTGCGGTGGTCACTGCTACCAATACTGTCATGGACAGATGCATCTGCGACAGGTAGATTGGTGAGGACGAGGTCAAGTAGGTTTTAACCTCGTGTTGGTTCTTTCACCACCTGTCGCAGGCCCAAACTGGCAGTTATGTCCTTCAGGACTCGGCCAGCTCGGTCAGTAGTCACAGAAATCACAGAATCACAGAAACCCCACAGTGCAGATAGAGGCCATTTCGGCCCATCGAGCCTGCACCGACACATATCCCACCCGATCCCCGTAACCCCTACACCAACACATATCCCACTCTATCCCCGTAACCCCACGTATTTAATCCCCCTAACACTAAGGGTCAATTTATCATAGCCAATCAACCTAACCCGCACATCTTTGGACTGTGGGAGGAAACCGGAGCAGCCGGAGGAAACCCACGCAAACACGGGGAGAATGTGCAAACTCCACACAGACAGTCACCCGAGGCCGGATTCGAACCCGGGTCCCTGGCGCTGTGAGGCAACAGTGCTAACCACTATGCCACTGTGCTACCGAGCCACTCTTGGTGATGAACATTTAAGTACCCCACCCAGAGTACATTCTGTGCCCTTGCTACTCTCAGTGCTTCTTCCAAGTGGTGTTCAACATGGCAGAGTACTGATTCATCAGTTGAGGGAGGGCGGTAGGTGGTAATCAGCAGGAGGTTTCCTTGCCCATGCTTGACCTGAAGCCATGAGATTTCATGGGGTCCGGAGTCAATGTTGAGGACTCTCAGAGCCACTCCTTTCCGACTGTATACCACTGTGCCACCACCCCTGATGGGTCTGTCCTGCCGGTGGGACAGGACATACCCAGGGATGGTGATGGAGGAGTTTGGGACTTTGGAGGGTGGTAACCAGATAATCAGCAACTCTGGCCAACCCCTGGACAAGGAAGAAGCGTGGATCAAACTGCCAAACTTCTTCTCCAGAGAGGCCACAAAAGAACAAAGACCCAAATGTTCAAGATCAGTTGGTAAAATCTGCTGAAAAGCAGGTAGGGCCTAAGCCAGCCTTGGTCTAAATCAATGATGGGGCTGACCAAAATGAAGTGTTGGCCTGATAATTGGAACAGGGTGGTGCAGTTTATTATTTTATTAACGAGGAGGGATTGAAGTAAAGTGAGATTTGTTGTAGATGTATGTTCACTTACTGACCACAAATAAAGCCACTTTGAAGGAATAATTACAAGTCCTAGCCCTGTTCGGGCTACCCCAGATCAGGCATATTCCCCAGACGTTCACCTTCAACTTAAGTTAGAGGTAGCTGAATTCCATAAGGCGCTTAAATAGGTCTAAAGGTTCAGGCTATCTCTCCCTAAAGGAAAGGAGCAACTGAAGATGTTACCATCCTCCAGATAGCACTTTTAATAAGTTTAACTAGACTGTAACCTTCCGGATATTATGAGGGTCCGGAATACCCCCCAGAATTCTGCAACTCCTTACAAAAGAGTGTGCAGAAATTGGGTTTGTGAGTTTATACAGAAATACTCTGAGACAATTCTAAAAATATATAGTTTTATTTAAGAGCCGACATTCATTTAACAACTGTTCAGTCAGTCGCAACATTAACAATTCAAAATACAAATAGCTTACATTTCTTATTTCTCAGAGATCCTTATTCTCAAACCTTTACTTCATTACATTTCTTATTTCTTACTTATCTCTAAATCCAGAACATCCAGAACATCAAATTTTAGTACCGTTTGATCCCCGAGACACAAAGTTAAAAACTTACAGATGGTGCCTGTAAAGTTGAGAAATGCTTGGCCCGTTCAGCGACTTCTAACTTTCTGTTTGAAAAAGTCTATTCTTTATACCCTTTTTGCAGTGGTTTATTCTTTGAAGTTCTCTGCTGATGTAAGCTAATTGTCTTTATTGATAACTCTGTTGAATGCTTTCTATCTTACTGTCAATTCAACTGCTTATTGCATAATTATGTCTCTACCTTTAGGTGTTCCAAAAACCATCATAAAAACAATATGACAGCAGTGGTTTCTGTTTGATGCCATTCTTATCGAAGATTTCCCATTCAATTCTTAATATCACTTTTAACTGGTTTAACAGACTTCGAATCTGGTTACTGCTCCAAGTTCAATACAAGCACAATGTAATTGCTTGGTGTATCTATTGAAGTCATAGCTCCAAAGTGTTCTTGTTGGTATCATATTTAGTATATATAAATTAAAGACACTTTGACTGAGTGTTTACTTTTTTTTCTAGCTATCTTAATTGGTTGCATATTTAATCTTGTTTCCTGTCTTCCAAGTTTAACATAAAAACTATTTGACCAGCAGGTGTTTCTTTTACTTGATGTCATCTTTTCAAAGGCACATGGTTTTTTAATATTTGTGTTTCTGTTTCACGTGTTAGTTCTTTAACACTTTAAACTGGGCATTTCATTGTGTTCCCTCCAGACTACAGACCTTTTGGAAGCGCCAAACTGCCATTTCAATAGGGTCATTGTTTTAGTATATTTAACTAATTCCCATTTCAAAGCTTGTATGTTTACAACTTTGTTAACAACTGATCTTTATCTCAGAAACCTGTTTTCTGTTTGCAGCCTGTGTCTCCGAGGCTTTAGATGTTTAAACCCAGTATATCATGTATTAAATGGCAATAGATTGGGAAAAGGGGAAGTGCAACGAGACCTGGGTGTCCTTGTGCACAAGTCGCTGAAGGTAAGCATGCCGGTGCAGCAGGCGGTTAAGAAGGCAAATGGTATGCTGGCCTTCATAGCGAGAGGATTCGAGTACAGGAGCAAAGATGTCTTGCTGCAGTTGTACAGGGCCTTGGTGAGACCACATCTTGAGTATTGTGTGCAGTTTTGGTCGCCTTATCTGAGGAAGGATGTTCTTGCCATGGAGGGAGTTCAGCGAAGATTCACTAGACTGATACCTGGGATGGCAGGAATGACGTATGAAGAGAGATTGGGTCGATTAGGCTTATATTCGCTAGAGTTTAGAAGAATGAGAGGGGATCTCATTGAAACTTATAAAATTCTAACAGGATTAGACAGACTAGATACAGGAAGGATGTTCCCAATGGCGAGGGAGTCCAGAGCCAGGGGTCACAGTCTAAGGATAAGGGGGTAAGCCATTTAGGACAGGGATGAGGAGGAATTTCTTCACCCAGAGAGTGGTGAACCTGTGGAATTCTCTACCACAGAAGGCAGTTGTGGCCAACTTATAAAATATATTCAAGAAGGAGTTAGATATATGTCTTAAGGCTAAAGGGATCAAAGGATATGGGGAGAAAGCAGGGACAGGGTACTGAATTTGGATGATCAGCCATGATCTCATTAAATGGTGGAACAGGCTCGAGGGGCCGAATGGCCTACTCCTGCTTCTATGTTTCTATGTATTAATAAATATCAGAATTCTGTTCATATTATTCTGAAATATGGCTTATTCCTTCATGCCCCCTTCTTGACCAAAAGATGAGCTCATAACATCAGGGCAGAGTTTGGTCAATCATCCCCATGAGGTTACAATAGCATATTAAGTTCCCAAGATGTACGATCATGTGCTACATGAAAATTCCTTTGAAGTCATCCTAGGACAATGTTTTGTCTTAGTTTAAATTGTACACAATTTAAAAGATGATAAGTACATAGTCATGTTATTAGCGAAACAACAATGTCCAATTGGAAGATGTACGTTCCGTAGAGGGGAGTTATTCATACAAGTCAAGGAGACGTCAGTTGAAACTAGTTGAAGCTTGACACACTGTTCCTTCGATCTGGCGTGTGTACCGATGCGTGTTTTCATTAAGGCCCTACCAGGCACTTAGTTGATTCCTTCTTTTATCCGCGGTGTCTACCTCCTTCGCTGAAGTAACTCATTGATCTTTCCTTGTTTCGGTTGTTGCTTTTCGCAAATCCAATTCCTGATGCGTTGCCAAGCAATGTGTAGAATTGTCGGTGACACCTTCTGTCTTCCCATTGTCAGTAATTCGATCACATCCATTTCCTGTGTCGTGCTCCAAGCTGGGTCTTTAAAGACAGTGTACGACTGCACCTTATGTTGTTCCTCCTTTTCAGTATCCCGCAGGACATCTTTTGATATTGTCTATGGAGACATTTAAAAAAATATGCTTGCCATTCGGCTGCTTAATATGTATTTGAACTGTTCTTTCATTAATAACAGAATGTATTTGAACAGGTTTTTTCCACTTCAGTCTTAAACCAAGTTTCTGCTCGAGCTTCTTTTCCTATACCCATTCTCCTATTATGGGTTGTCATGCTTTATTTGTCAATTTTTTCTGCCTATTTGCTTCCCTTATCCTTTGATCAATTCGATTAATCTCCTTTGTTACTTTTTTTAATCTAACTGTCGCTGTCGGGTCAAGGACTGAGTGTGTAGAGGCAATAAAAGAACTATGGGTATGCGGTATATGCATCTCAATCCCATACATCAGATAATATGGAGTTTCTTAGGGGATACTGTCCCTGATGCAGATGTGGGCACATTATTGAGTGATAGCTGTACTTCCGGAATGATGGCGGTCCACTTATTCCCCCTGATTCTCAACAGTTTGACCAATAACTTTATTACTTCCCAATTTTTTACATTCCACCAGCCCCGCTGATTGCGGATGACATGGCGTGCTGTGCTCTAACCCAATCCCCCTTTGTTCACAATAGTCTTTGAAGAACTTAGATACAAAGGCTCCGCCTTAATCAGAGTGTAAGATTTTGGGTGCACCAGCTACAGTAATTATATCAGAAATAGCCCTGGCGAGTGTGTTTTCCGAAACAGTTTTTGTGGGGACCAGCCAGCAGAAGGAAGTGCATCCATCCACACAAACGAGAACATGTCTATATCCCAAAAATGGGGGAAGTGGTCCAATAAAGTCAATAAAGAATTTTCCCATTTGCTCATCAGCTTTCACAGGAGCTAATGGTGGTGGCTTAATTTAGTGATGACTTATTGGTCGAATAGCATGGCTCACAATTTGCTACATATGTTTTACATACTTTAAGCATGCCTGGCCACCAATATAAGGGGGTCAATTTGCAGAATGTTATCCTGGCACTACAATGTGATTGACTTATGCCCTTGTGAGCTTCTTTTACAAGCTGTTCTCGTTTGTGGCTCGGGGGTGCTTCTCGGTTTCCTTTGGGCAACTTAACTAGTGCAATACCTGTAGGGGCTTCTGAGTAAAAGTACCTTGGTGGACATTCTGGTGGATTCTCTGTTTTTGGGTCTAATAGCTGAATCAGTTCCTCATCCTGATTAGCTGCCCTTTCTGCCCTAGTGATTACACTAACATTGGCAGGCCCCTCTCGAGGGGGTGTCATGCAGACCAAACGTTTTGCGTGTTCGTCTGTAAGGCTGTTTCCTTTTGAGTGTCCTGTTCCTGTGGTATGCCCATTTATATGAATCACCTGACACTTCTATTTCTCCATTCTCGAATGGAGAATTTCTTCCCACTGTGTGGGTTTAATAAGGTCTGCTTCCTTTAAAACATACCGTAATGCTGCGGCTTCAGCATATTGCGCTGTCTTATGGCCAAGGGGTATAGACAGTAATTCTTTTGGACATAAAGAATAGGAATCTCAAAGTCCCTACTACTATCCCCATCCCAGCTGAGGATTGTTGGGATGTCTCTTTTTTTAATAGTCATTGATGATCCATCACAGTAAATAACTTGATGGTATTCTGTAAGCGGTCTCATAGATCTTTGTTTGATTCCCTCCTCCGTATCATCATCCTCCATGATGGGGAAATACTCTATCTTTCCACATTAATTTTGGATGGCTTTGTAGATAAAGATAGTATTTATTAATGAGTTGCTCGAGGAGGTCTTTACCTCCCCCTTCTGGACAAGTTTGATCAAGCTGTGTTCGTTTGTGGGCAAGGTTGCCAAGGCATAGAGGAATGCAAAAGGTCCTGGCTGGGTGCCAGGCCTTCAATCCTGGGATTGATCATCCTCAAGATGCTGAGTTTCATTTGCTGCTTTATCTTTAATTATTTTAACTGATATTTGTTCCTCCCTCTTGGGGATTTCATGTTTTCCAGATCCCTGATGGGGTTTATCTGACCGTTTACTTTCTTGACGATCCTCCTGTTGAGGTGGACGTTGGTTCTGCCGGGAATCTTTTTGATCTCAATTTCAGTTTTCTCGGTATCCTCCCATGGCTCTCTGATAGTTTTGGCCAGTGTAAAAGCTGTCCCCATAGGGAGTCCACTGTCCACTTCGCTTTCCTTTTGAAGTCTAGCCCCTCGTCTATCCCATCTTTCCGGGGAGAAATTTGTCTCATATTGTGGGTGGGTTGGGGTTGTAAACCTTTTGGAATACCCTCTTGGGGGTCCCGAGCTGTGAGTTTGTGTCTGGGCAGGGTGGACTTGATACTTAGGCCTATACAGTCCTTCTTTCTGAGTACCAAAGGTACCTTCTTCATTTTTTCTATTCCTAATTTCTGATCTCATTATAGGTTTAGTTTGGAGTAGACCTAAGAGGTCATGATTTAATTGGATAATGCGATTGACATTATCCCATTTTGTTGGTTATCTCGATAATCATTTAGAGCACCCTCACAGGCAAGTTTGAGGGCTGTATTTTGATATTGACTGGCCAGGCAACCATAAACAATGTCCCAATTATCCTGTGTAAGTACTTTGCCTAATCTGTAGGCAGCTACCAGTCCTTTAGTTGTGGCTATATTTGTGAGTATTTCCTTGATTTAACCCATTACATGCCCGCCCTGAGTTGCCGTGAGAACATAAGCGTATATTTGAACCCAGTTGTTGCACTGGTTTAATGGGGGAATTAAGTCTGAACTTAGTATCATTTGCAGTAGTTGCCTCAGGAGTTGAGCATTCCGATTTTGGCAACAGGTTTCCAATTTATCAAGGTTAGTTAGAATCCAGCAGGTTTTTTCCTGGCTGGTGTTTCCTGGTCTACCACAAATTGTGTAGATAGAGCTCAGGTTTACTTGACCTTGGGGCACAATTTGTGGTTGCTGGGGTTGGTTTACTGGACCATTAATCATTGCACCTCCAGCATTTAGATAAGATTGAGCTAGTGCCTATCGGCATTGATTATAATGGATTCTAAGCTGTCTATAGTTTTCTCAAAGATTGTTGTCATTTATTTCATCATGAGTTTGCCACCTTAACCAGAATCCATGGCCCCCAGGAGCATAGGCTGCTCCAGGTCCTGCTATTCGGCCATGGTTGCCACCACCTTGTTGGGCTCTGTTTATTAGGCCTCCCAATTGTGCAGGTGTGCACCTTATCATTAAGGAATTTATTGGATTTGGAGTATTCATTTGATTATCCCACTGGATATTCTGTATCCCCTGGTTCTGGGGATCAACATTAATCGTGCCATGAGTTCTAACGGCTCCGTCGGCATCAAAGCCTTCTATTTCAAAAATTATCACTTGGTTTTGTGGAGGTACAGGGATAGGATTATTTCCCCTAATAAAGCAATCGTTTAAATTTTCTAATAAAAAAACTTGGCCAATTCCGACAGGATTTGCCATTTCTTCAGGACCTAACCTCGGTTAGGATTTAATATGAACTTTATAAGAAGCTTCTAGACCTCAGTGGTATATTGAGAGAGTTCTGATTTAAGTTCTACAAGGTCTGATCAGGGTCTTGTCAGCGCTAGAGACTTAAATCTGGGTCTTAGAACCACTGTCAGTAAACATTCCTCCTATACTTAACAATCTACAACATGGGTATAGATATAAATATAAGTATAGGTTCTGTATCAACTCGTTAACACACTCGTTGGACGCCAACTGAAGGGATAATTACAAGTCCTAGCCCTGTTCGGGCTACCCCAGATCAGGCGTATTCCCCAGACGTTCACCTTCAACTTAAGTTAGAGATAGCCGAATTCCATAAGATGCTTAAATGGGTCTAAAGGTTCAGGCTATTTCTCTCTAAAGGAAAGGAACAACTGAAGATGTTACCATCCTCCAGATAGCACTTTTAATAAGTTTAACTAGACTGTAACCTTCCGGATATTATGAGGGTCCGGAATACCCCCCAGAATTCTGCAACTCCTTACAAAAGAGTGTACAGAAATTGGGTTTGTGAGTTTATA
Organism: Somniosus microcephalus; assembly: GCF_052327205.1. Classification (NCBI taxonomy): domain Eukaryota; kingdom Metazoa; phylum Chordata; class Chondrichthyes; order Squaliformes; family Somniosidae; genus Somniosus; species Somniosus microcephalus. Next base: position 165,204,408 of record NC_140989.1, on the reverse strand, counting down.
CAGAAATACTCTTTGAGACAATTCTAAAAATATATCATTTTATTTAAGAACCAACATTCATTTAACAGCTGTTGAGTCAGTTGCAACATTAACAATTCAAAATACAAATAGCTTACATTTCTTATTTCTCAGAGATCCTTATTCTCAAATCTTTACTTCGTTACATTTCTTATTTCTTACTTATCTCTAAATCCAGAACATCCACCAAAATCAAATTATAGTACCGTTTGATCCCCGAGACACAAAGTTAAAAACTTACAGATGGTGCCTGTAAAGTTGAGAAATGCTTGGCCCGTTCAGCGACTTCTAACTTTCTGTTTGAAAAGGTCTATCTTTTATACCCTTTTTGCAGTGGTTTATTCTTTGAAGTTCTCTGCTGGTGTAAGCTAATTGTCTTTATTGATACCTCTGTTGAATGCTTTCTATCTTACTGTCAATTCAACTGCTGTATGCATAATTATGTCTCTACCTTTAGGTGTTCCAAAAACTATCATAAAAACAATATAACAGCAATGGTTTCTGTTTGATGCCATTCTTATCAAAGATTTCCCATTCAATTCTTAATATCACTTTTAACTGGTTTAACAGACTTCAAGTCTGGTTACTGCTCCAAGTTCAATACAAACACAATGGCCCAGAAATTCGAGTCCCCACGGTTGAGTACGCGCTGGATACTCACGCGTAGGCCCAATGAAAGTGCCAGTTTTGTGCATGCACTGCGCATGCGTGGAAAACCGGAACTTCCGTTCCCTTAAAGGAAGGGGTTCACAGGTCGAACGCGCGTGCCAGAGAGGCAGCGCGTGTGCCTGGAACTTACATTTTTTTTGCAGCTTTCTCCGGGAGGGTAAGTCTCCTGGAGTTACACTTTTAAAAAGCAGTCGCAAGGCCTGCTTTTAACAAGTTAAGTGGTGAATTAAGTAAAATTAAAACATTTTTTCCACAGGTTTATTTTTAAATACTTTAAAGAAAGGTGAGTTTATTTTTAGCCCTGTTAGAAACTGTAATTAATTTTTTCAAAAATTTAAATTATTGTTTAAAATAGTTATTTTAAGTAATTTATAGTTATTTTAAAATGTGATGTGCTTTTAAAATTTATTTGAAGTTTTAGTTATGTTTTTGGGCTGATTTGTATTTATAGTTTTGACAGCTCTTCCTGTCAAATTTATGAATGGGCATTCCCTGCTACCATTGGCTCTCCATGGCCCACGTGATCCCAGGGGACGCTTCGAACTAACTGCGCCCCTGGGATACACAAGCACTGCGCGCTAGCAGTTGGAGGAGGCCCAGGATCGGAATTATACGCGAGTCCACAGTACAATGGCCAGCGCGCTAGGTAAGTGCAGGTCGGAGGCTTGCACCCACGGGAAGCCTCTGACCCGAATTTCTGGGCCATTGTAATTGCTTGGTGTATCTATTGAAGTCATATCTTCAAAGTGTTCTTGTTGGTATTGTAGGAATCAACGGATTCCTATCTAAATCACTGAGGTCGAGGCAGTTCAGTAAATTAACCGAATTTAATTAAACTGGTGAACAAAACAAAAACATGCAGGAGCAACAGCAAACAGGTCTATACAGTAACTAGTTCCACGAGGTCTGAACTCAGAACCTCCCACCTCTGATGTCATGACGTCATCATGTTTCCCGCCACTCGGGGCACCACGTGACCAACGTGATGACGTCATCGCGTTGTTTCAGGGTTTTTACAGAAAGCTTGTTTACACTCAGCAAACGGACATAGGTGCTGTAACATTGCTTTAAAGACAGTTATTCATTTGTACAGGAGTTCATTGGTGGTTTTACCACAGTATCATATTTACTATGTATAAATTAAAGACACTTTGACTGAGTGTTTACTTTTTTTTCTAGCTATCTTAATTGGTTGCATATTTAATCTTGTTTCCTGTCTTCCAAGTTTAACATAAAAGCTATTTGACCAGCAGGTGTTTCTTTTACTTGATGTCATCTTTTCAAAGGCACATGGTTTTTTAATATTTGTGTTTCTGTTTCACGTGTTAGTTCTTTAACACTTTAAACTGGGCATTTCATTGTGTTCCCTCCAAACTACAGACCTTTTGGAAGCGCCAAACTGCCATTTCAATAGGGTCATTGTTTTAGTGTATTTAACTAATTCCCATTTCAAAGCTTGTATGTTTACAACTTTGTTAACAACTGATCTTTATCTCAAAAGCCTGTTTTTTGTTTGCAGCCTGTGTCTCCGAGGCTTTAGATTTTTAAACTCAGTATATCATGTATTAATAAATATCAGAATTCTGTTCATATTGTGGTGTATCTTTCTGATATATGGTTTATTCCTTCACAACTTCATAATTCATATCTGGCCTCATCTCACGGGTGTGTTGATCAGTCCACCATTGAGAAGATTAGAGAAGCACACGTGAGAAAATATGTGAAGGATTACGGTATTCCATCCAGGTACCAAAGGGGGTCTTGTTGCAGCTTCCCCCCTCCCCTCTTAGTCATGCTACATATGTCTAGAAATTGGATAATGAAATTAAATTCCTGACCATGAAGGATACAGTATCTGCTTACAGGAGAGACATCAACAATGCTAACCCAAGAGAATAACTAGCATAAATCTGACATTTGCAACAAATGGTGGCAGTTACCTGGAATATAATTTACGCTGGTGACAAATGAGATTTTAAAAGAAAATACCAAGGAAAACTGACCAGAGACAGTGATAGGTAAACATGTCCACATCTAAAGAGCTTGAATTGGCTCAGCTGGCAGCCAAAGAGAAGCAGCGGCAACTGGGGGAGGAGCGGCGGCAACAGCGGGAAGAGCAGCAGCACCAACTGGGAGGAGCAGCAGCACCCACAGGGGGTGGAGCGGTGCCAACACAAGAGACTGTACCCGTAAGGAATAATGTCAGCATGGGGAGGAACAGTGCCAATGCAAGAGGATGCACAGATAGAGACAATGCCAGTGTGAGGTTAAGGACAAAGAGCAGCAACGGCATTCCAGCGGGAAATGTTAAACTCGGAGGATGATACAGAAGAGAGTTGGAAGTGGGAGAAGCAACAACGACATGAGTGGGAACGAAGTAACTTCAAAGCCAATAAGAAAGAGAAACTGTGCCAGCGTGAAGCCAATGAGAGAGAGAAAATGCCATGTCATACTGTTGAACAGGCAGGGACAAGTGCATCAGCAGCGAATCTGATAAATGGGGTCGTGGAACTTGAGGCCAACCACTTTATGAAATTAAATCTGATACCAAATTTTAAAGAGGGGGTGATATTGATTGCTTTATCCCAACATTTCAATTTTTTTGTCAGTCACCACAAGTAGGACAAGAATGTCATGAATTGGCTGGCCTGTTCATCACTAAGTGGAAAGCACTTGTAGTGTATTCTTCTGTTAATCCTGCCGATAATAGGGACTACAATATTGTAAATCTACTGTTCTCAGGACTTATGATTTAATGCATGGAGAATACAGGCAGAAATTGAAGAAAGTAAGGAAAAAAAGAGAATTTGCATTTATATAGTGCCTTTCACGACCTCAGGACATCCCAAAGCACTTTTCAGCCAGTGAAGTACTTTTGAAGTGTAGTCATTGTTGTAACGTAGGAAACGCAGCAGCTAATATGCACACAGAAAGGTCCCACAAACAGAATGAGATAATGACCAGATAATTTGTTTTTAGATGTTGGTTGAGGGATAAATATGGGCCAGGAAACCTCCCCTGCTCTTCCTCGAATAGTGCCACGGGATCTTTTATGTCCCTGAGAGGGCAGACGGGGCCTCGGTTTAACATCTCATCTGAAAAAGTTTAACACTCCCTCAGTATTGCACTGAAGTGTCAGCCTAGATTATGTGCTCAAATCTCTGTATGGCATTTGAACCCACAACCTTCTGACTCAGAGGTGAGAGTGCTGCCACGGCTGACACTGAAAAAAGGTTTTGTTCAGTAAATGAAAAGAAACGATTAGCTGGAAAATGTGTGGTGCGTGTGGCAGAAAAGCAAAAAATGTAACAAACTTTGATCGTGTTTGCCAAAAGGAGGTGGTGTAGCCCTATACGTCTGGGACACCTGGAAGATAAAAAGAAGTTGATCCTGTGGAAGGTAGAAAGTTACAAAATCTATTCTGATCAGCTATCACTAATGTTAAAGAATCCAAGCTAACAGTTGGGATCTGCTCTCGACCATCGGGTCAGCATAACAAGGATATGAATCTCTACAAAGGAATAGGAAGGGTATGTGAGAACAGGAAAGTTATTTTAATGAGAGTCTTCAATCAACCTAATCTGGGGAAAGCCAAGTGGTTTAAAGTCAGAGTTGGTCAATGTGTTGCGTGACCGCTTCTGGAACCAGTGCATCAAGGGAGCCATGAGAGGCAATATTTGATCTAGTTTTGGCGAATGACAAGAAAATGTATAAGAAATGGAAGTCATAGCACCCCTGGATGACTGCGACCACAGAAGAATCAAGTTTAATAGAAGCCAGGTGCATAATATTAAACGGGCTAAATTTAATGAAATGAGGTATCACCTAAAGCAGACAAATTGTGGAAGGTTGTTCAATACAAGAGGACATGTAGAACATCTATAATGCTGAGCACGCAGGAAAAATAAATTCCCAAAACCAACAAGCTCCGACGAAGGAAATGTGAGCCTAAATGGATTAACGAACAACTTGAAAGTGAGATGAAGAGGAGAAATGGCCTGTACAAATCCTGCAGGGAGAAAGGAGAAGGGCCCACCGGGATGAATATAAGAAAATGCAGAAACTCATTCAAATGGTGATCAGAGGGACAAAGAGAGACCTGGAAAAGGCATAGCTGTTGTGACTAAGTTAACTGTTTAAAAAAAATAAAAAATAAAAAATAAAAAAAAATAAAAAAAATCCTCCAGTATACCCCATCAGCAAGAGGGCAGTTCGAGAAGAGGCTTAAACCATAATAGATGCACAAAATAGTAAATATTCTGAGCAATGATTTTCTTTAAATATTCACGAGAAGCCATGAACAGCACACCCTCTCCAAGTACAATCAGTGATGTCGCTATAAATGAGCTGGAAATGCTCGACAGGCTTATGAGCTCAAACAGATAATCCCCATAGAAGGTATTTATCCCAGAGTGCTGAGAGACAGCAAGAGATTTTTGAAGCACTGACGGCCATTATGAGGGTCACTAGACACTGGTGAGTGCAAGCAGATTAGACACCTGCTAATGTAGTGCCCGTATTCAAATAGGGTGACAAAACAGACCTGTTAGTCTTATTTCCATTCTATGTAAAATAATAGAATCAATTGCCAGGAGTAAACTGAGGATCATCTACATTATTAAATATATTCAAGAAGGAGTTAGATATATTTCTTGAGGCTAAAGGGATCAAGGGATATGGGGAGAAGGCAGGGACAGGGTACTGAATTTGGATGATCAGCCATGATCTCATTGAATGGCGGAGCAGGCTCGAGGGGCCGAATGGCCTACTCCTGCTCCTTTTCTTCTATGTTTCTATATCAATAACCTATTTAATCAGCAGTCGGCATAGATTCAGAAGGTGAAGATCCTGCTTGACCAACGTCTTCGACTTCTTTGAGGAAGTGGCATCCCAAGTGGCCTGTGGGAAGCCCTTTGAAGTGGTGTACCTCGCCTTCCAATAAACTTGTGTTAAAGTTCCACACAAAAGGCTATTAATTGAACTTAAAACTGTGGTGATTCAGGCTAAACCCTGGGAATGGATAAGAAACTAGCTGAAGGGTAGGAAGCAACAAGTACTCATCAGGGGAGTTATATTGGAATGAGGGTGAACGCTGAGTGGGTTACCTCAGGGCTCGGTGGTAGGACCACTGCTGTTTCTAATTTACGTAAATGACCTGAATTCAGAAACTTAATGCAAAGTGGTCAGATTTGCAGATAATGCCAAACAAGGAGGGCAGTGGAATCAGAAGAGGCAGCTCAGAAATTACAGAATGAGTTGGAACAAATGAACAAAACAATGGCAGACAAGTTCAAAGTGCTACACATAGAAAGGCAAAATAGACATCACACACAGTCTATAAATGTCATAGCTAAGGATGAAGCTGAAAGAGACCTAGGAGTCTTAGTAGGTTCAACAGTAAACATGTCCTTCCAATGCAGAGCAGCAAACTACATCGCCAAATAATAGAATGGAAGTCAAAGACATTGATGATCCAACTTTATATTGCACTGGCCAGACCGCACCTTGAATACTACGTCCATTTCTGGTCACCAAGAAACAAGAGAGACGTTCAAGTGCTGGAGCCAATAAGGCTGATTTCCAATGTCAGGGGTCTCGAGTTAACCCTGAATATTACATTAAACCATGGGATTACAGCTAGGGGAAACTGGTTTAAACTAGTAAAAAGTAATTTTAGGGCAGATATAAGGAAATTCTTCTTCACACAAAGAGTGATCAATGTATGGAATAAACTTCCAGATAGAGTAGTGGAGCTGAAAACCCTGAAATCATTTAAGAAACAAGTAGATGCTACAATTGGGGTGGGGGGCAACATTAGGATCTCACTGGATGCATGAATTAAGATGGGCCAAATGGCCTTCCTCATCTGTAATTATCTTGTGATTTAATGTTAAGGGACAGATTTCTGGAAATAGTTCCAAACAACTTAAGAATCTGAAATAAAAAGAGAAAATTCTTAAGGGGGAAGGAGGAGGAGAGGAAGAGTAATGGTGGTAGTTGCAGGGGATTCTATAATTCAGGGGACAGATAGCATCCTTTGTATCAAGATCGAGAGTCCCACATGGTATGTTGCCTCCCTGGTGCCAGGGGTGAGGGACATCTCGGACCGGCTTGAAAGGATATTGGAGAGGGAGGGGGAGGATCCAGTCATTGTGGTCCATGTTGGGACCAACAACATAGGGAAGAGTAGGCAAGAGTTCCTGTTTGGGGTAGTACCAGGAAGTAGAAACTAAATTGAAGAACAGGACCTCAAGGGTTATAATCTCTGGATTATTATGTGAGCCACCGTGCAACTTGGCATAGGGATAAGCTGATTAGGGAAGTGAACACATGGCTAAAGGATAGGTGTGGGAAAGAGGGGTTCCATTTCATGGGGCACTGGCACCAGTATATGGACAGGAAGGAACTATACCGTTTGGGACGGGCTCAACCTGAACCAGTCTGGCACCAGGGTCCTAGTGGAAAGGATAAATAGGGCGATCACAAAGGCTTTAAACTAGTAAATGGGGGGGAGGGCTGAGATGGAAATTGTATTACAAATAGTAGTTCAAAACAAACGAAAGGGAAGAGAGTAGAGGAACAGTTAGAAATTGTGCTTTAGGCCACTACAGGTAAAGGGAAAACTAAAAGATGTAAAGCGATTAAACCAGGAGAGAGAAATAAGAAATGTGAGAGTAAAACATCAGAGCTGAAGGACAGGCTTAGGGTGTGTGGCCCAAATAAGCGTTCTTTATACAAATGCACAGAGTATCTATATATATAAACGAGTCGATCTGTCTGTCTATCTGTCTGTCTGTCTTTCTGTCCTCACTTGTGCGTGTCTGTCCGGCTATGCGCTCGAAAGTTATAGAGCGTACCTACGCGTGCGTTACGTCGAAAGAAAGCTTACCTTTCCAAAACGGTGGTAAGCGTATTTACGTTTCGGCCGGACAAAAATCGCTCCCGCGGTATCCGAAAAACGTTCAAAAATTCCGCCTCATTAGCATCTCATTCATCCGCTCATTAGCAACAGAGTGACCTCGAGGTCGACCAATCGTACGCCGGGTTGCTGGTTGCGTGTGGCCGGGCCCCCCTACGGTCGAGTGACGGGACGATTGACCAATCCTACGCTTTGGTGACCTGTACGGTTTTCGACCAATCGGTGCGTGTGTGGGCGGGCCTTATCGTTCTGAACCGAGGTGAGTCGCCGCCATCTTGATTCCAAACTTTTCCTTTCTTCTTCCCGCTTTCTGCGTCTTTCAAAAAAACGTTGCTTTTAAAACACATTGTTTATTAAAAAAGTTATTACATTCTAAATCTTTTATCTAATCTCATTAATTTTCCTACCTTTCCCCATTTTTCCAGGTAGGCCTCGAAGCCTCGGCCTCTCCTCCGCACCCACGCCCCAGCTAGGCACCTCCCGGCCCCAGTCAACAAGCGGCCCCCGATCGCCGCCATCTTTGTGAAGGCTGGAGGAGCGGGCCACAGCCGAGCGCCGCTACCTTAGTAAAGGGTGCGCACGCAGCAGGAGCAGCTGAGACGCGGCGTCTCTCTCTGCTCCCCGCTCGGCTCGGGCGGGGCTCTCGGGAGTGCTGATCTCGGGCGGGGGCTTGGAGAGCGGGTAGGGTACCCCGGCAATTGGGCCCGCCGGCCGTCTCTCACAGCCGCAATCGGCGCTCTTCAAGCCAGCTCGGGAGGGCGGGGCCATGTCAGTGCATGGGGCGGCACGGAGCTCCGTGGAGCCATCGCCGGCGCTGGGCTCGGGTGCTTTGTGGCCTGCGGTCCGAACAGCGGTTGTGGACCTCGAGCTGACTGGGGCGCTGGACTCGGCTGGCC
>NC_140989.1:164883174-165195406 GCF_052327205.1 Somniosus microcephalus | reverse complement strand
CTTTCTCTCTTCCCCCCCCAGTCGCTTTCTCTCTTCCCCCCCAGTCGCTTTCTCTCTTCCCCCCCAGTCGCTTTCTCTCTTCCCCCCCAGTCGCTTTCTCTCTTCCCCCCCAGTCGCTTTCTCTCTTCCCCCCCAGTCGCTTTCTCTCTTCCCCCCCAGTCGCTTTCTCTCTTCCCCCCCAGTCGCTTTCTCTCTTCCCCCCCAGTCGCTTTCTCTCTTCCCCCCCAGTCGCTTTCTCTCTTCCCCCCCCAGTCGCTTTCTCTCTTCCCCCCCAGTCGCTTTCTCTCTTCCCCCCCAGTCGCTTTCTCTCTTCCCCCCCAGTCGCTTTCTCTCTTCCCCCCCAGTCGCTTTCTCTCTTCCCCCCCAGTCGCTTTCTCTCTTCCCCCCCAGTCGCTTTCTCTCTTCCCCCCCAGTCGCTTTCTCTCTTCCCCCCCAGTCGCTTTCTCTCTTCCCCCCCAGTCGCTTTCTCTCTTCCCCCCCAGTCGCTTTCTCTCTTCCCCCCCAGTCGCTTTCTCTCTTCCCCCCCAGTCGCTTTCTCTCTTCCCCCCCAGTCGCTCTCTCTCTTCCCCCCCAGTCGCTCTCTCTCTTCCCCCCCAGTCGCTTCTCTCTCTTCCCCCCCCAGTCGCTCTCTCTCTTCCCCCCCCAGTCGCTCTCTCTCTTCCCCCCCAGTCGCTCTCTCTCTTCCCCCCCCAGTCGCTCTCTCTCTTCCCCCCCCCAGTCGCTCTCTCTCTTCCCCCCCCCAGTCGCTCTCTCTCTTCCCCCCCCCAGTCGCTCTCTCTCTTCCCCCCCAGTCGCTCTCTCTCTTCCCCCCCCAGTCGCTCTCTCTCTTCCCCCCCCAGTCGCTCTCTCTCTTCCCCCCCCAGTCGCTCTCTCTCTTCCCCCCCCAGTCGCTCTCTCTCTTCCCCCCCAGTCGCTCTCTCTCTTCCCCCCCCAGTCGCTCTCTCTCTTCCCCCCCAGTCGCTCTCTCTCTTCCCCCCCAGTCGCTCTCTCTCTTCCCCCCCAGTCGCTCTCTCTCTTCCCCCCCAGTCGCTCTCTCTCTTCCCCCCCAGTCGCTCTCTCTCTTCCCCCCCAGTCGCTCTCTCTCTTCCCCCCAGTCGCTCTCTCTCTTCCCCCCCCAGTCGCTCTCTCTCTTCCCCCCCAGTCGCTCTCTCTCTTCCCCCCCAGTCGCTCTCTCTCTTCCCCCCCAGTCGCTCTCTTCCCCCCCTCTCTCTTCCCCCCCCAGTCGCTCTCTCTCTTCCCCCCCAGTCGCTCTCTCTCTTCCCCCCCAGTCGCTCTCTCTCTTCCCCCCCAGTCGCTCTCTCTCTTCCCCCCCAGTCGCTCTCTCTCTTCCCCCCCAGTCGCTCTCTCTCTTCCCCCCCCAGTCGCTCTCTCTCTTCCCCCCCAGTCGCTCTCTCTCTTCCCCCCCCCAGTCGCTCTCTCTCTTCCCCCCCAGTCGCTCTCTCTCTTCCCCCCCAGTCGCTCTCTCTCTTCCCCCCCAGTCGCTCTCTCTCTTCCCCCCCAGTCGCTCTCTCTCTTCCCCCCCAGTCGCTCTCTCTCTTCCCCCCCAGTCGCTCTCTCTCTTCCCCCCCAGTCGCTCTCTCTCTTCCCCCCCAGTCGCTCTCTCTCTTCCCCCCAGTCGCTCTCTCTCTTCCCCCCCAGTCGCTCTCTCTCTTCCCCCCCCAGTCGCTCTCTCTCTTCCCCCCCAGTCGCTCTCTCTCTTCCCCCCAGTCGCTCTCTCTCTTCCCCCCCCAGTCGCTCTCTCTCTTCCCCCCAGTCGCTCTCTCTCTTCCCCCCCAGTCGCTCTCTCTCTTCCCCCCCAGTCGCTCTCTCTCTTCCCCCCCAGTCGCTCTCTCTCTTCCCCCCCAGTCGCTCTCTCTCTTCCCCCCCAGTCGCTCTCTCTCTTCCCCCCCAGTCGCTCTCTCTCTTCCCCCCCAGTCGCTCTCTCTCTTCCCCCCCAGTCGCTCTCTCTCTTCCCCCCCAGTCGCTCTCTCTCTTCCCCCCCAGTCGCTCTCTCTCTTCCCCCCCAGTCGCTCTCTCTCTTCCCCCCCAGTCGCTCTCTCTCTTCCCCCCCAGTCGCTCTCTCTCTTCCCCCCCAGTCGCTCTCTCTCTTCCCCCCCAGTCGCTCTCTCTCTTCCCCCCCAGTCGCTCTCTCTCTTCCCCCCCAGTCGCTCTCTCTCTTCCCCCCCAGTCGCTCTCTCTCTTCCCCCCCAGTCGCTCTCTCTCTTCCCCCCCAGTCGCTCTCTCTCTTCCCCCCAAGTCGCTCTCTCTCTTCCCCCCAGTCGCTCTCTCTCTTCCCCCCAGTCGCTCTCTCTCTTCCTCCCCAGTCGCTCTCTCTCTTCCTCCCCAGTCGCTCTCTCTCTTCCCCCCAGTCGCTCTCTCTCTTCCCCCCCAGTCGCTCTCTCTCTTCCCCCCCAGTCGCTCTCTCTCTTCCCCCCCAGTCGCTCTCTCTCTTCCCCCCCAGTCGCTCTCTCTCTTCCCCCCCAGTCGCTCTCTCTCTTCCCCCCCAGTCGCTCTCTCTCTTCCCCCCCAGTCGCTCTCTCTCTTCCCCCCCAGTCGCTCTCTCTCTTCCCCCCAGTCGCTCTCTCTCTTCCCCCCCAGTCGCTCTCTCTCTTCCCCCCCAGTCGCTCTCTCTCTTCCCCCCCAGTCGCTCTCTCTCTTCCCCCCCAGTCGCTCTCTCTCTTCCCCCCCCAGTCGCTCTCTCTCTTCCCCCCCAGTCGCTCTCTCTCTTCCCCCCCAGTCGCTCTCTCTCTTCCCCCCCAGTCGCTCTCTCTCTTCCCCCCCCAGTCGCTCTCTCTCTTCCCCCCCAGTCGCTCTCTCTCTTCCCCCCCAGTCGCTCTCTCTCTTCCCCCCCAGTCGCTCTCTCTCTTCCCCCCCAGTCGCTCTCTCTCTTCCCCCCCAGTCGCTCTCTCTCTTCCCCCCCCAGTCGCTCTCTCTCTTCCCCCCCCAGTCGCTCTCTCTCTTCCCCCCCAGTCGCTCTCTCTCTTCCCCCCCAGTCGCTCTCTCTCTTCCCCCCCAGTCGCGCTCTCTCTTCCCCCCCAGTCGCTCTCTCTCTTCCCCCCCAGTCGCTCTCTCTATTCCCCCCCAGTCGCGCTCTCTATTCCCCCCCAGTCGCGCTCTCTATTCCCCCCCAGTCGCGCTCTCTATTCCCCCCCAGTCGCGCTCTCTATTCCCCCCCAGTCGCGCTCTCTATTCCCCCCCAGTCGCGCTCTCTATTCCCCCCCAGTCGCGCTTTCTATTCCCCCCCAGTCGCGCTCTCTATTCCCCCCCAGTCGCGCTCTCTATTCCCCCCCCAGTCGCGCTCTCTACTCCCCCCCCAGTCGCTCTCTCTTCCCCCCCCCAGTCGCTCGCTCTCTTCCCCCCCCCCAGTCGCTCTCTCTCTTCCCCCCCCAGTCGCTCTCTCTCTTCCCCCCCCAGTCGCTCTCTCTCTCTCTTCCAACAACAACATGCCCTCGAAAAAGCCTCGGCACCGCCGGGCACTCCAGCTAGTGAGGAATAAATTGAATGAACTGCAGGCACAAATTCAAATTTGGAGGGTATGACATTGTAGCCATTATTGAGACATGGCTGCAAGATGGTCAAGACTGGGAACTAAACATATCAGGTTATAAGGTCCACAGGAAAAATAGGGAAAATGGCAGAGGGGGAGGAGTAGCTTTAGTGATTAATGAAATCACTTCAATGATAAAAGATATAGAGAGGTAAGCAGGCAGTGGTGACTTTAAGCAATAGGAAAGGATATAAGACTGCAGTTGGAGTTGTGTATAGGCTCCCTGGTAGCAGCTGTGAAGTGCCAGATTGTATAAATGCAGAGATTAGACAAGCATGTAGTAAAGGCAGAGTGGTTTTAATGGGGGATTTTAACTTTCAAATAGATTGGGATAAGCAGACTAGCACCTGTCAGAAAGGTAGTGAATTTCTTGAGTGTGTCCGGGATAGTTTTCTACTACAATATGTCTTAGAGGCAACAAAGGGGCAAGCCATATTAGATTTAATAATGAGTGATGAGCCAGATTTAGTTAACAGCCTAACTGTGCATGAATATTTATCCAATAGCGATCATAACAACATGATCAAGTTCAACATAGTGTTTGAAAAGTAGAAATGCGAAACAGCTACTAAGATTCTGGATTTAGGTAAGGCCGACTTCAATGGGATGAGGCAGAGACTGTCGACAGTAAAGTGGGCAAATCTGTTAATGGGGATAACGACAGAAGATCAGTGGGATATGTTTAAAAAAGAATTTAATGTGATACAGAACCATTTTATACCCCTGAGGGGCAAGAGCTCTACTTGCGGAAAAAAACAGCCATGGACGACTAAAGAGGCAAAGGACAGCATTAAACTAAACTTTAAAAAAAAAGCTACAAAAATGTAAAAAATACCACAGATCTTGGTGAATGGGAAAGATACAAAGAACAGCAAAGGGTCACAAAGCAGATAGTAAGAGCTACAAAAAGGCAGTATGAAAAAAAACTTGAAAGGGATATCAAAAACAATACGAAGAATTGTTAGTTACATTAGGGAAAAAAGGGTTGTCAGGAGCTATGTTGGCCTCTTAGAATCTGAAAGAGGTGATATTATCAATCATAATACGGAAATGGCAGGCATGTTGAATAATGACTTTGCGTCAATATTTACAGTAGAGGAAGAGGGTAGCATGCCAGAAATCCCAAAGAAACTAATATTGAATCGGGGACAGGGACTAATAAAATTAACGTAAGTAAAATAACAGTAATGAAGAAAATAATGGCACTAAAGAGTGACAAATCCCCAAGACCAGATGGTTTCCATCCCAGGGTTTAAAGAAAGTAGGTGAGCACATTGCAGATGCCCTAACTATAATCTTCCAAAGTTCTCTAGATTCAGGAACCATTCCTTCAGATTGGAAAATTGCACATGTCACTCCACTATTTAAGAATGGCGAGAGGGGGGAACCAGGGAATTATAGACCAGTTAGCCTAACATCTGTTGTCAGGAAATTGCTAGAGTCTATAATTAAGGATAGGGTGACTGAACGCCTCATATTTTCAGTTGATCAGAGAAAGCCAGCATGTATTTGTGAAAGGTAGGTTATGCCTGACAAACCTGATTGAATTTTTTGAAGAGGTGACTAAAGTAGTGGACAGGGGAATGTCTATGGATGTTATTTATATGGACTTCCAGAAGGCATTTGATAAAGTTCCACATAAGAGACTGTTAACTAAGGTAGAAGCCCACGGAATTGAGGGCAAATTATTGACCTGGTTCGGAAATTGGCTGAGCGGCAGGAGACAGGCAGTAGGGATAATGGGTAGGTACTCAAATTGGCAGGATGTGACTAGTGGTGTCCCGCAGGGATCTGTGTTGGTGCCTCAACTATTCACAATATTTATTAACAACTTGGATGTTGGCACGGCAAATCATATATCCAAATTTGCCGATGACACAAAGATAGGTGGCATTGTAGGCAGTGTAGATGAAAGCGTAAAATTGCAAAGGGATATTGATAGATTAAGTGAATGGGCAAAACTGTTGAAAATTGATTTCAATGTAAGCAAATGTGTGGTCATCCACTTTGGACCTAAAAAGGATAGAACAGGCTACTTTCTAAATGGTGAAAAGCTAAAAAGACTTGGGGGTCCAGGTACATAGATCATTAAAATGTCATGAACAGGTACAGAAAATAATCAAAAAGGCTAATGGTTGCTGGCCTTTATATCTAGAGGACTAGAATACAAGGGGGTAGAAATTATGCTGCAGCTATACAAAACCCTGGTTAGACCACACCTGGAGTACTGTGAGCAGTTCTGGGCACCACACCTCAGGAAGGATATATTGGCCTTGGAGGGAGTGCAGCGTAGGTTTACCAGAATGATACCTGGACTTCAAGGGTTAAGTTATGAGGAAAGATTACACAAATTGGAGTTGTATTCCCTAGAATTTAGAAGGTTAAGGTCTATCTGATCAAAGTTTTCAAGATATTAAGGGGAACAGATAGGGTAGATAGAGAGAAACTATTTCCGCTGGTTGGGGTTTCTCGGACTAAGGGGCATAGTCTAAAAATTAGAGCCAGGCCTTTCAGGAGGGAAATTAGGAAACACTTCTATACACAAAGGGTGGTAGAAGTTTGGAACTCTCTTCTGCAAATGGCAATTGATGCTAGATCAATAGTTAATTTTAAATCTGAGATTGATAGATTTTTGTTAACCAAAGGTATTAAGGGATATGGGCCAAAGGCGGGAACAGGCTCAAGGGGCTGAATGGCCTAATCCTGTTCCTATGAAACACTCAGAGAAATAGAGTTAACGTTTCAGGTCGCTACCCTTTCATCAGAACTTAATAATCTGGTTACTTGATGAGGTTTGCAACACTTTCGAGCAGCTAGGCACATGTACTGATCGTTTCATGAACTCACAAGCACAGATGAGCCATCGCATGGGTGAGACTATATACCGCACGCTGTCCCGCGGGCAAACCCCTCAATGAGCCAGCTGCTCAGTGTATGCCAGGTTACAGCAGACAAGAAGAACGCGGGTTACAGGACGGTGGTTTAAATGTGGCAAGATGGGCCACAACATGAACCACCACTGTTCTCTTAGAAACCCGATGATGCACACCAAAGAAAGAAAGAACTTGCATTTATATAGCACCTGTCACAACCTCAGGACGTCTCAACATACTTAACAGCCATTGAAGTACTGTTTTTCTAAGTTTAGTCAATAATGTATTGTGGGAAACACAACATCAAATTTTTCACAGCAAGATCGCACAAACACCAGTCAGATAAATGACCAGATAAGCTGTTTTAGTGATGTTGGTTGAGGGATCAATGTTGGCCAGGACACCAGGGAGAACTCCCCTGCAGGAAACGGCATGAGCTCGCAAGGTATGAGATGGCCATTTACATGCTGGTCGGCTATGTGAATAGGCTGACTGCTTAACTTTGCGCTGTTGCAGTGAATGGTATACACGTAAAGGGAGTCGCGAGACACTGGCTGCTGTTTTGCAGTAGTGCTCTGCAGGCTGGTGAAGAACTAGCACTATGGAAAGGGCAAAGTAGTGTGCATTCAAAGACAATGGCCAACCACAGAGTTACCCATGGGTAGAGTTTGGCGGCAATATTTAGTCACATGGGTGACACAACTAGGAGTCTATTTGTCTGTGGCATTTGAGAAACCGGTGATGTTAACTCAGGACAATATCGGCGATGGCCCTGAAATTTATAATAACTATTTCGCATCTAACTGTCTCTGGACTTTTGGCTCATCTGAGCCCCTTTCCCGGGGTCTGTCTACATGGCCAGGGGGGCAGACAATACATCCTAGTCACATAGGAACAGGAGTAAGCCATTCAGCCCCTCAAGCCAGTTCTGCATTTCAATTAGATCATGGCTGATCTATACCTCAACCCCATTTACATAGGATTACATAGGATATACAGCACAGAAACAGGCCATTCAGCCCAAGCAGTCCATGCCGGTGTTTATGCTCCACTCGAACCTCCTCCTGCCTTTCCTCATCTAAATCTATCAGCATAACCCTTTATTCCCTTCTCCCTCATATGCTTGTCTAGCCTCCCCTTAAATGCATCTATACTTTTTGCTTCAACCCCTCCCTGTGGCAGTAAGTTCCACATTCTCACCACTCTTTGGGTAAAGAAGTTTCTTCTGAATTCCCTATTGGATTTCTTGGTGACTATCCGATATTGATGGCCTCTAGTTATGCTCTTCCCCACAAGAGGAAACGTGTTCTCTGTATCCACTCTATCAAAACCTTTCATAATTTTAAAAACCTCTATTAGGTCACCCCTCAGGCTTTTTTCAAGAGAAAAGAGACCCAGCCTGTTCATCCTTTCCTGATATGTATACCCTTGCATTTCCGGCATCACCCTTGTAAATCTTCTCTGCACCCTCTCCAGTGCCTCTATATCCTTTTTATAATATGGCAACCAGAACTGTACATAGTACTCTGTGTGGTCTAACCAAGGTTCAATACAGGTTCAGCATAACTTCCCTACTCTTCAATTCTATCCCTCTAGAAATAAACCCTAGTGCTTGTTTTTTTTTATGGCCTTGCTAACCTGTGTCGCAACTTTTAGTGATTTGTGTATTTGTTCTCCGAGATCCCTTTGTTACTCTACCCCACCTAGACTCGCACCCTCCAAGTAATAAGTGACCGCCCTATTCTTCCTACCAAAATGTAATACCTCACATTTATCTGTGTTGAACTTTATTTGCCAATTATATGCCCATTCTGCAAGTTTATTAATGTCCTCCTGTAATTTGTTGCAGTCCTCCTCAGTATTGAATATCCCCCCGCCCCCCCAAATTGGTGTCATCCGCAAATTTAGAAATTGTGTTTTTGATTCCAAAATCTAAATCGTTAATATAAATTGTGAACAACAGTGGTCCCAGCACTGATCCTTGTGGAACACCACTACCCACCTTCTGCCACTGTGAATAGCTACCCTTTACTCCCACTCTCTGCTTTCTGTCTTGAAGCCAGCCAGCAATCCATTCTGCTACTTGTCCCCTGACTCTGCATTCTCTGACCTTGTTCATCAGCCTATTATGGGGGTACCTTATCAAAGGCCTTTTGAAAATCTAAATAAATTGCATCGAATACATTACCATTGTCTATTCTCTCTCTTACCTCTTCAAAAAATTCAATGAGGTTGGTCAAGCAAGACTTTCCCTTTTGAAATCCATGCTGATTATTCATTACTATATTTTTGGTTTCTAGATATTCTATTTTCTCCTTTAGTAGGTGTGGTGTATGTGCCTTTAAGAGCCCCCTGTGTACTGTAATGCCGGTAATGGCCACTCGGGCTATATAAGCCTGTATATTGTCTTGTATCTGTTAGTTCACCTCCAGACCTTGTCCAGTAAACACATGTAAACCAACTCCTGCATTCCGTGTCTCCATTAACACATGGATACAACAGTGGCGACGAATTGGAAACGGACTTACCTGCAATTCGGCAGCACCTCAAGCAGATCGATTCCTCAGACGAAGGAAGAAGAAAAAAAACGAAAAAAAACTGTGGTTTCACCAGCTAGCCAGGCTGGTGGCAGGTACTGCAATAATCCTTCCTGGGCAGCTGGCTGGGGCTCGATCGGCTGGCTCTACAGCGGGGCCAAGCAGTGAAGGCGCAGGCAAACAAATACGAAGGGTGAAGCACTCGGGAGACGGCCAGCTCTGCAAAGCAGGTCAGCGTTCGGACCACGCAGAGGGCGGGGAAAGTCCCAGAGAGTCCGGCGGGAACAAGTCTCCGACTATTAAAAATATTTGTATAAATAAAAAGCGCGGAGAACAGCGTTGTCAGCAGCAACAGCGGCGGGAACGCCATTTTTTTTTCAGCAAGGAAAAAAGGAAAGCGCGGGAGGCGCCATTTTTTTTTAGGATGCCTAAGACTGGCAACATTACTACTTTCGATAGTGATGCAGAGGATTGGGCCACATATGTGGAAAGAGTGGAAGTATATTGCACAGCGAATGAAATAAAGGATGATATAAAGGCATCGGTACTTCTAAATCTAATGGGCGCGAGGACATACAGGCTGTTACGAAACTTAATCACTCCAGCCAAACCGATGGACAAGAATTTTAAGGAGATTGTTGATACCCTACACTGCCAATTCAGGGCAGGACTGGCAGATTCTCTACGAGACAAATTCGTCTGCGATCTCCTAAGTGAAGGAACACAAAAAAGGCTACTTCCTGAGAAAGATTTGACACTGGACAAGGCTTTCAGTGTAGCTGTATCATACGAAGCAGCAGCAAGAGGAGCTGCAGAGATACAGCAAAAGCCACAGGACTTCGGCACCCATGAAATGACACGGGGTTTCGAGAGATGTTATCGCTGCGGCAGATCCACCCATGACCAGAGGGACTGCTGGTTCAAGGACAAAGCATGCAGGCAATGCGGAAAGATGGGACACATTACACGTGTATGCCGATCTGGAAACAAAAAATCCACTGACAGAAAAAAAATCAATAAGGAAAAGTACAGAAAGGTACAAATGATGACGGACAGTAGCTCCGAAGACCAGAAGAGCGATAGCGACTCCGGAAACAAGAGACTAAGCTCTCTCAAATTACATAATGTAATTGCCAAAGAAGATTACCAGACCATTTGGGTTACCCTCACAATAGCGGGGTCCCCAGTTAAAATGGAGCTAGATACAGGATCAGCTCTGACCGTCATAAGTAGACGGGATTACGAGCGGCTATTTCCGCATATACCTTTGAAAGACACATCTTGAAAACATATACGGGGCAGAAAGTATACCCCAAAGGGAAAATAAAGGTGCCTGTTGTATATAACGGCAAGGAAATACAGAAGTTGTATTTATACGTTCTGCAAGATGGTGGTCCACCGCTGTTGGGACGTGAATGGATCAGGAAGATACGTTTGGACTGGCACTCCATTCAGGCACTGACGGTGACCAGTAAGAAAAAAAATGATGATGACATCATGCCTGAACGATTAAAAGACATCTTGGCCAACGCCAAAGAAGTGTTCCAACAGGAACTAGGAACCTTGAAAGGCGTCACCGCCTCAATAAAGGTGGAAGATGCGGCAATTCCCAAGTTTTTTAAGGCAAGGCCGGTGCCATACGCAATTCGTCCAGCAGTCGAGGCAGAGCTGGAGAATTCGGAAAAGACAGGCGTGTTATCCAAGATAGATTGGAGCGAGTGGGCAACACCCATCGTCCCGGTCATGAAGAAAACGTTAAATAATGATAAATCTGAAGAACAGAGAAAAATTCGCATCTGTGGGGACTTCAAGGTGACTGTAAACCCAATCCTTCACACGGTACAGTAGCCTCTTCCAAGGATAGAAGGTATTTTCGCCTCACTATCCGGAGGGAAACGTTTCACAAAAATTGACTTGGCACAGGCATATCTACAGATGGAGGTCGAGGAGGCCTCTTAAAAAGTATCTCACAATAAACACACACAAAGGCCTGTACCAGTACAATCGACTGGTTTTCGGAATAGCATCAGCTCTAGCTATCTGGCAAAGAGCTATGGAACAAGTTCTGCAAGGGATTCCTGGGACTCAATGCTACCTAGAAGACATCCTTGTAACAGGAGAAAACGACAACGAACACCTTGCCAATTTGGAGAAGGTGCTCACTAGGCTGAGAGAATGGGGCCTACGAACAAACCGCCCCAAGTGCAAATTTTTCCAGAAACAAATATCATATTGTGGCCACATAATTAATGAAGAAGGGTTGCATAAGTCCCCTGAGAAAATTGAAGCGGTCATAAAAGCACCAGCACCTGAAAATGTCTCACAATTAAGGTCATTCCTGGGATTGATAAATTACTACCATAAATTTTTACCGAACTTGTCAACTGTTCTGCACCTTCTTAATGAACTGCTACAAACGGGAGTAATTTGGGAATGGAGCGAGGACTGTAAACGTGCCTTCCATAAATGTAAAGGCTTGATCACGTCCAAGGAAGTTTTGGCTCATTACAACCCATCACTGCCAATCAGACTGGCGTGTGATGCATCCCCTTACAGCGTAGGAGCGGTATTATCACATAGATTCCCTGATGGCTCAGAACGGCCGATAGCTTTTGCGTCACGCTCATTGAACTCAGCTGAGCGTAACTATGCCCAGATCGACAGGGAAGCACTCAGCCTGGTATGGGAAGTGAAGAAATTCAACCATTACCTACACGGACAAAAAATTTACCTTGTTGACTGACCATCAACCCCTCGTCTCCATATTCAACCCTAAAAAGGGTGTTCCCATTATGACAGCGCAAAGGCTACAGAGGTGGTCCCTTTTCCTAGGGGCACACCAATATGACATAGAATACAAAGGATCAAAACAGCATGGGAATGCTGACGGTTTATCGCGCCTACCGTTGCCAACAGTAGAAGAGGCACCTACAGTAGACCCAGTGGAAATGTTCCACTCAACCATAGTGGAATGTCTACCAGTAACAAATTCTGCCATTGAAAAGGAAACAAGAAATGACCCGACTCTCTCACGAGTCTACGATTTAACGGTGAAGGGATGGCCAGCACATGGCAAACCACTGTTGCCAGCATTCTCGCAAAGAAGAGAACAGCTGTCAGTGTGCCGAGGAACCTTGATGTGTGGATCCAGAGTGGTGATTCCACCCAAACTCCAGGATAAAGTGCTAAAGGAGCTTCACGAGGGGCATCTGGGTGGAGTGAAAATGAAGAACCTAGCCAGAGCATTTGTGTGGTGGCCAGGTATCGATGGAGACATCGAAGAAATGACCAAGAGCTGCCTAGGATGCCAGAAGGTCCAAAACGGCCCACCACAAGCCCCTCTACATCCATGGGAGTGGCCCTCATCTCCATGGCAAAGGGTACACATCGACTTTGCTGGTCCATTTATGGACTCAATGTTCTTAATCGCGGTTGATGCACACTCCAAGTGGCCGGAGGTAATAAAGATGTCCTCCACCACCACGGAAAAAACCATCACAGTATTAAGGACCATATTTGCCAGGAATGGGCTGCCTGAACAGATCTGTTCTGATAATGGACCGCAATTTGTGTCCGAAGAATTCAGGAAGTTCTTAAAAAACAATGGGGTTAAGCACTACACGTCCGCCCCATACCATCCCGCCACCAATGGATTGGCTGAAAGGTTTGTCCAGACCTTCAAGAAGGCCATAAAGGCCATGGGTAATGAAGATATAAAACTTCAGCATAAGGTAGATAACTTCTTGTTTGCATACAGGAATGCAACACATGTGGTTACAAACCAAACTCCCGCCATGATGTTCTTCAATAGAAGCCTAAGATGCCGGCTGGATTTGATCAAGCCAAACATCAGAAGGGACATAGAGAACCGGCAATTTCAAGGCATGAATGAAAGGCCAACTAGAACCTTCCAGATAGGCCAACAAGTTTTGGCCCGGGACTACCGTACCGAGAAATGGCAGCCTGGAACTATTTGCACACGTCTAGGACCGCTGATGTATACCGTGGACATTGGAGAAAGCATAATAAGGTACCATGCTGACCAGATCATAGTCATCCGAAAAGGGACAACCTACACCACAACTCTATACGCCTAATGATGAAGTAGAGATACCCATAGTATCTACCTCCGATCCGATGATACTGGAACCAGATGAACCCGACACTGGCATTCAAGCCGAATCAGCCTTGCCAAAAGAACCTACTACACTACCAGAAACTACTACACCACCGAGGCGTTATCCGGACCGAGTCAGGAAGCCTCCAGAGAGACTGACTTATAATTGATTAACTGCAGCAATGTGTAGATTATTGTTCTTGTAACATGTTAATTAATGATTACTTAAAATATTATGTACTGGTTGGCTAAAAGGGGAGGAATTGTAGTGTATGTGCCTTTAAGAGCCCCCTGTGTACTGTAATGCCGGTAATGGCCACTCGGGCTATATAAGCCTGTATATTGTCTTGTATCTGTTAGTTCACCTCCAGACCTTGTCCAGTAAACACCTGTAAATCAACTCCTGCATTCCGTGTCTTCATTAACACACGGATACAACAGTAGGGATTCCATTATTTTTCCTACCACCGATGTTACGCTGACTGGTCTATAATTCCCTGGACATGTTCTATCCCCCTCCTTAAATATAGGTATTATGTTAGCTATCTGCCAGTCCTCTGGCACTACACCTTTTTCTAACAAATTATTAAATATGTATAGCAGTGCCTCTGCTATCTCTTCCCTAGATTCTTTTAAAATGCATGGATGCAATCCATCGGACCAGCGGCTTTATCCTCTTTGAGTTTGATTAGTTTATTTAATATATCCACTCTTATTTTAATTGCACTTATCTCATTACTAATCTCGTCATCCAATGTCATGTCCACCTGTTCTATCTACCTGGTAAATACTGAAGCAAAATAATTGTTTAATATTTCTGCCATCCCTCTATCGTTACCTGTGGTATTATCCTATCTATCCTTTAATGGCCCTATTCCCATCCCGATCTTCCTTTTTTATTGATGTGTTTGTAAAATATTTTACTATTATGTTTTATGTTCCTTGATAATTTAATTTTATAGTTCCTCTTTGCCTTCCTAATTTTTTTTTTATTACTTCTCTCCTAATCTCTTCATATTCTCCCTTATCATGCACTCCTCTGCTGTCTATCTACTTAATGTATGCCTCTTTCCTTACCCTCAATTGTTCCCTTATGGCTTTATTCATCCATGGAGTCTCATTAGTGTTTAGTTTGTTCTTTCCTCTTAGCGGCATATAATGGGCCGGATATTCCGATCCTTATGGGTGGGTACGCGCTGTCTACCCATCCGTAGGGACATTGGAAATGCTGGTTTCAGGCATGCACTGTGCATGCACTGGAAACCGGCATTTCCAATCTGTCAAGACAGCTCTTGACAGATCCTCCGGCTGCCCTGGAGCAGGCCTCTGTGAGCGGATAATTCCGCTTTTGGAGACCCTCCGTCCACAGAAAACACTTACAATTCTTGCGCCTGGTGAAAGCAGGCATAAGGCCTGCTTTTACCAGGATAAGAATTGAAAAAAGTAAAAAAAAAAAAAAATTCCCACTGATTTATCATTTAAAAATACATTTTTTTTTAAAAAGGTAATTTTATTTTTAGCCCCGTAAAAAACTTTAATGTTTTGTTTAAAATAGTTAATTTATTGTACTTTCTCATTATGTAAAAAGCCCAACAAGGGAGGATTCGCTATTAGATCTCGTAATGGGGAATGAACCAGAGCAGATAAGAGAAGTAAAAGTAGGGAAACAGCTAGGCAATAGTGACCATAATATAATATGCTTTAAGATGATAATTGAGAAGGACATAAGTATGATGAAAACCAGGGTAATAGATTGGAGAAAAGCTGATTTAAAAAAAAAAAATATTTAAAGTTTTACTATGTTTTGGGGGTGATCTCCATTCATATATTTGACAGGTCTTCCTGTCAAATGTATGAAGGGAGATTCCCTTCTTTGATTGGCTCCCCATGGCCCACGTGATCCCAGGGATGCTGCAAACTACCTGCGCCTCTGGTATATGTGGGTCCTGCACACTGGCAGTTTGGAGAGGCCCAGCACCGGAATTGTGCGCCTCCCGGGAGCCCTCGGGTAACGGCGCAGATTTTTCCAGATCGCAGTCCTCCACCCGCGTGAGGCCTGTGATCGGAATATCTGGGCCATTGTTCCTGCACTCTGTTGAACACCGTTTTAAATGTTTCCCATTGCTGTTCTACATCGTTGTTTGCCAATATTGTTGCCCATTTTACTTTCCCAAGTTCTATTCTCAGCTCCTCAAAATCAACTTTTCTCCAATCTATTACCCTGGTTTTTGTCATACTTATGTCCTTCTCAATTATCATCTTAAAGCATATTGTATTATGGTCACTATTGCCTAGCTGTTCCCCTACCTTTACTTCTCTTATCTGCTCTGGTTCATTCCCCATTACAAGATCTAATAGCGAATCCTCCCTTGTTGGGCTTTTTACATATTGGGTTAGAAAGGAGTCCTGTACACGTTGTAGGAACTCCATTCCCTTATCCCCTTTACCTACCTCTTCTGTCCAATTAATACCGGGATAGATGAAATCCCCCATGATGATTATTCTATGTTTTTTATTCATTTCCCTAATTTATCAGCATATTTCTTCTTCCACCTCCCTTCCACTATTAGGTGGTCTGTAGACTGCACCTATTAGTGTGATTGATCCTTTATTATCTTTTATCTCTATCCGTATGGATTCTATTTTTGTCTTGCTGATAGCTGTGTCACTTTTTTCTACTGCCATTATGTTATCCCTAGTAAGTACAGCTACTTCCCTTTTTCCCTCTCTATTTTTTCTAAATATGTTACACCCTGCAATGTTTAATTCCCAGTCCTGATTTTTCCTGTAGCTTTGTCTCAGTAATTCCTACTATGTCTGGTTCCTTGAACGCATGATTGCCTCCAGCTCCCCTGTTTTGTTAGACACTGTGGGCGTTGCTGGACAGACAGTTCAACTCATTTTTAATAAGATTTCCTCCCACTTTATGTTTACCCATCTTTTTAGATTCCTGTTCTGTAATTCTATTTATTCCCTCAATGTTCTCCCTTACTTTTTTCTTTCCCGTGCCCTCTTTTCCTGTTTTGTTTATAATTAGGCTGGTTACATTTCTTGTAGATCCCTCCCCCCATCTTACTAGTTTAAAGCCTTTGCCACCTCCCTATTTACCCTTCCCGCTAGGACACGGGTTCCATCCCAGTTCAGGTGGGGCCCGTCCCATTGGTACAGCTCCTTCCTGCCTTTGTTTCATATCCCTTGATACCCTCACCTAACAAAATCTCAGTCCATGGTTTCCTGCCAAAGGCTTTCTTTCTTAACCAGCAGGGATCAACTGGTGAAAATACAGAACTTAATTCATACAGTACAACTTACCCTTGCATAATGATATAAACTCCATGGATTATCTTACTTTACTTAAATAAGATAATTTCTGACTATTCTCTCCCGTAATCCGCCTTCTCGCAGCCTTTTGCTGCCTGAGCCCCTCAGCGTTCTGTTGCAAATACCTCCCTGACTGTCTGTTATCTTTCACTGTTAAGAAAGAAAGACTTGCATTTATGCAGCGCCTTTCACGACCGCTAGACGTCCCAAAGCACTTTACAGCCAATGAAATACTTTTTTTTTTTAAGTGTAGTCACTGTTGTAATGTAGGAAACGCGGCAAGAATTTGCACACAACAAACTCCCACCAACAGCAATGTGATAATGACCAGATAATCTGTTTTAGTGATGCTGATTGAGGGATAAATATTGGCCAGGACACCGGGGATAACTCCCCTGCTCTTCTTTGAAATTTATGTCCACTTGAGAGAGCAGACGGGGCCTTGGTTTAATGTCTCATCTGAAAGAGTTGTGTTACGTTTTTTTTTATTTTGAAGGTGCTCTAACAAGTTATTTATTATTTACAGTCTAGGGGACACAGCAGCAATGTTGGTTTATTAGCATCTTAACTACCTATCGTCTCAGAGCCCCTTTCTTTTTAAAACTAGCAGGAATGCACTGCTTTTAAAAACCCAACATTAAAAGTAACTCTCTTTCCAATTTTTTTGTGTATAAATAGTCAACAGATCATAAAATGTGGCGGGCATCAAATATTGCATCCAAACCATTAAACAGTCCAGTTGACAGCCTGACTATTGAAAGATGGTGACTGTTGGGTCAGGGTTTCCCATCCCAGGTGGTGCATAGATACAATGATTAGTTTCTGCACAGCTTTCACTGACTTATGACAAAATGGAAATGTTTCTGCAATCGTATGACACTGAGCCAGTGTTGTGATGTTCCATACATTCTGGAGTAACTGTAGCACTCATTCAACATTCATTTAAAACCTATCTCTATTTAGATTCCTGTTCATCCAACTTTTGCTTTTTGTAACCCATTTGTGTTCGTTGCGGGATCATCTAGTGGGCCATTTCATGCAACCTCTTGGGAACTTATCTCCACTTAGTCCTCATCGGTTCCCAACTAGGACTTTGATTTAGTTCTTCCTAAGTTTGAACCTTTGAGTGTGAGTTTAAGTTTTTTAAATGGAAAATTGGATTGTAGGTGTTATTTTTGGCTCTGACTAACTGAACCTCCAGTTGTGATTTTAGATCAGCAGTATTTGATTTGGCTTTCTGACTTTGTGGTTCCAAGGCACTCTTTTTACTGTTAACTTCTTTTAGGGTTCCAAGTAATCCAAGATCGAATGGAAAGGAATAGCTTTTAGGGTTTCAAACACACAGCAATATTCAGCAGTTCAGCCTCGCTAACAAACTCCATCTTCAGCCTCTTGCTTATAAACTCCATCTTCAGCCTCTTGCTTAGAGCAGTCTGAATCAAACTAGTTGCCTAACTGAGACATCGTCAGATACTGATTGTTCAGGGAAAGTCTCTACATTACATGGTCAAACTAATATGAAACAAAAACATTCCGAAGTCCATAGGAGAAGGAAAGAAAGATTGTCATTTGCTGCCCTTGTGAAGGAGAGGTAGAGAAAGCAATGTTGTGACCGGCAGCTCTTTTACATCAATCTGCAAGGAATCGTCTTGCCTTGAGCTGTCTGTCTCCTACTGGAACCTGCTGAAAGAATGCAGCCTGCTCTCTGAAGACAGGGACTCTCTCCCACTACTCGCTGAGGCACTCCTTTGAAATCTCCTTCTGCACTTGTTTAATTTGAACAGGATGTGGGTGAGGCGAGCCCATGGCCACAAAGATTACTGGAGTCAGGGATTTTTTTTTTCATTCTATATGGGATATGGGTGTCGCTCGCCAGGCCACCAAGGTGGTGGAGAGTTGCCTTCTTGAACCACTGCAGTCCGTATTGTGAAGGTACTCCCACCGTGCTGTCAGGTAGGGAATTCCAGGATTTTGGCCCAGCAATGATGAAGGAACGGCGACGTATGTCCATGTCGGGATGGTGTGTGACTTAGAGGAAACTTGGAGGTAATACTGTTCCCATGCACCTGCTGCCCTTGTCCTTCTAGATGGTGGAGGTCACCAGAGGCAATGGCCATGTGGCTATGCAGGCTCTACTGCTGCTAAAGCCATCCAGTAAATAAAATATTCATTGGGCCTGGCTCCACTGTACACAGTGAAAGATATCTGAAGAGGTCACCACCTCCATTCAAACTCATAACAACAACTTGCATTTATATAGCGCCTTTAACATAGTAAAATGTCCCAAGGTGCTTCACAGGAGCGATTATCAAACAAAATTTGACACCGAGCCACATAGAGATATTAAGACACGTGAAATAGGTAAGTTTTAAGGAGCGTCTTAAAGGAGAAGTGAGAGGCAAAGAAATTTAGGGAGGGAATTCCAGAGCTTAGGGCCGAGGCAGCTGAAGGCACGGCCGCCAAAGGTGGAGTGAAGAAAACTGGGGATATGCAAGAGGCTAGAATTGGAGGAGCACAGAGATCTCGGAGGGTTGTAGAGCTGGAGGAGGTTACATAAATAGGGAGGTTAGAGGCCAAGGAGGGAGTTGAAAATGAGGATGAGAATTTTAAAATCGAGGCGTTGCCAGACTGGGAGACAATGTAGGTCGGTGAGCACAGAGGTGATGCGTGAACAGGACTTGGTGTGAGTTCGGATACGGGCAGCGGAGTTTTCGATGACCTCAAGTTTATGGAGGGTGCAAGGTGGGAGGCTGGCCAGGAGAGTATTGGAATAGTCGAGTCTTTCAGTTTGAGCAGTTCTAACCTGGATGGAAGCACTGCTTGTATTCTTTGCAGTTACACACTGTCCACTTCTGTGCTTTTGTCTTTCATTCCCAGCAAGAGTCTTGCCCATCTGTCAAGAGTGTCGAGCCCCAGTGGCTGTCTCTGTATTGAGGTGTGCAACAAGCATCTGTAACCCTTTACCCATTCTTCCTATTGTGTGTTCACCCAATGTCACCAATGACCAAGGTAGGAGACTTGCTGAAGTCAGGAGGTAGCTTTAAATGCTCAACTGTGTGATGGGCCTTCAATAACCACAAAACTAGAAGTTATAGACTTAAACAAGTTGGCTTTTAATCACTAAGATCAGAGCTAACATCTCAACACGCCGACTGGTTCACAGGAATGAGTCATACAGATCCTGGGATCTTTATGTAAGAGAAGTCAGGGACGGAGCCAAGAGCCAAGACCTGGAACCTCCCAGGTTAGTCGGGAAAGAGGAAGTGAAACTATACACAGTGGGGGAGGGTAATATACATGAGTGCAAAACGAATACAGGATCAAGGCAAACAGATTTCATTACACTGTGTCATTGCATCTCTTATTTATATCCAAATGGTTCCTGTGGTGTATGTAACCGTTCCACCTTTAAGAGAACTATTTTAAGAGATGCACTACTTTATCTTGGCTGCTGTATACTGTAATACCGGTGGTGACCACACCGGTATATAAGTGCTGTGTAATGATTTATTGGGCAGTTCAGCCTGACCTCCGACTAGTAAAGACCTGTTGAATTTACTCTTGTGGTCTGTGTGCAGTGATTCTTATTAACAATAACTAGAACACACAGACTTAACAGTGGCGACGAGGATGGGATACCTTGCAAATTTGAAACTGGTGCTCACCAGATTGAAGGAATATGGACTTCGAGTTAATCGCCAGAAATGTGAGTTCTTTCAGAAACGGATCTCGTACTGTGGTCATGTCATTGACCAGGAGGGGCTGCACAAGTCACCTGACAAGATCGAAGCTGTTGTGAAGGCTCCCGCTCCGGAAAATGTATCCCAGTTGAGGTCGTTCCTAGGGTTGATTAACTATTACCATAAGTTTCTGCCAAATCTATCCACGGTGCTGCACCCGCTGAACGCTCTTTTGCAGAAAGAAGTACCATGGAAGTGGAGCGAGGACTGTAAGAAGGCCTTTCGCAAAAGCAAGGCATTGATCACCTCAGAGGAAGTGTTGGCTCACTTCAACCCAACGCTACCTATTCGTTTAGCTTGTGATGCTTCTCCTTATGGTATTGGAGCAGTACTCTCACACAAGTTGCCAAATGGCTTGGAAAGGCCAGTCGCATTTGCATCCAGATCATTGACCTCCGCTGAGTGCAACTATGCTCAGATAGATAGGGAGGCTCTCAGCCTTGTGTGGGGAGTAAAGAAGTTTAATCATTACCTGCAGGGCCAGAAGTTTACACTGCTGACAGACCACCAGCCGTTGGTATCCATTTTTAACCCTAAGAAGGGTGTTTCGGTGATGACAGCACAAAGGCTCCAGAGATGGTCCCTTTTCCTAGGGGCACATCAATATCAGATAGAATTCAAAGGTACAAAGCAGCATGGTAATGCTGATGGGCTGTCGCGCCTGCCACTACCTACTGAGGAGGAGGCACCGACGGTTGACCCGGTGGATTTATTTCACTCGACCATCATCGAATGTTTACCTGTCACCAATGCAAATATTGAAAGGGAGACTAGGAATGACCCGACACTGTCCCGGGTCTACGAATTGACAGTAAAGGGATGGCCAGCCCATGGTGATCCACTGTTACCGGCATTCTCAGCAAGACGAGAACAGCTGTCCATCTGTCAGGGAACATTGATGTATGGAACAAGGGTGATTATCCCTCCTAAGTTAAGAGAGAGAGTTCTAAAAGAACTACATGAAGGTCATCTGGGGGGAGTCAAGATGAAAAGCCTTGCTAGGGCTTATGTGTGGTGGCCGGGTATCGACCAACAGATAGAGGATCTGACGAAAAGCTGCTCAGGGTGCCAAAAAGTCCAAAATGCACCTCCGATTGCACCGCTGCATCCATGGGAATGGCCTTCAACCCCATGGCAACGTGCACATATTGACTTTGCTGGTCCATTCATGGATTCCATGTTTTTAATTGCAGTGGACGCACATTCTAAATGGCCAGAAGTGATTAAAATGACTACCAGTACCTCGGAGAAGACGATCGCGGTGCTAAGAACGATATTTGCAAGAAATGGATTGCCAGAGCAAATATGTTCAGACAACGGACCACAGTTCGTGTCAGAGGAATTCCAGAAATTCCTGAAGAAGAATGGGGTGAAACATTATACCTCTGCCCCATATCATCCAGCTATGAATGGGCTGGCCGAGAGGTTTGTACAGACGTTCAAAAAGGCAATAAAGGCCATGAGCGAAGATCAGATTCCACTGCAACACAAGGTGGACAATTTCCTACTGGCATATCGAAACGCCACCCATGCAACAACAAACCAAAGTCCTGCCATGATGTTCTATAACAGGAGGTTGCGGTCCAGGTTGGACTTGTTAAAACCAAATGTGCGGAGGGAAGTCGAAAACAAACAGTTCCAGCATATCAATAACAAGCCCACTCGGAGTTTTGAAATAGGACAACCGGTGTTAGCCAGGGACTATAAAAACGAGAAATGGCAATCTGGAACAATTCGGGCCAGACAAGGACCCCTGATGTACACGGTAGATGTTGGTGAAAATGTAATGCGACGTCATGCTGACCAACTGGTGGGATCGAGAACAAGGGTCGAGCCCATGGTTACGACAGAGACAACCGTGGAGGAAGTTAGTGAACCTGAAGCATCTACCTCAGAAGTGAATATACCTGATGATGATGTCCTATCCATAGGGGATCAACTAGATGAGTCACCCCAGCAACGAGAACCAGAGACCCCTGAAAGGCGTTATCCGTCTCGGATCAGGAGGCCTCCTCAGAGACTGAATCTGTGAACTGTTTTTACATGAAGTTGTGTATATATGTTATTATGTTATGTTTAATGGGGAATATATACTGTTAAGCTAAAAAGGGAGGATTGTGGTGTATGTAACCGTTCCACCTTTAAGAGAACTATTTTAAGAGATGCACTACTTTATCTTGGCTGCTGTATACTGTAATACCGGTGGTGACCACACCGGTATATAAGTGCTGTGTAATGATTTATTGGGAAGTTCAGCCTGACCTCCGACTAGTAAAGACCTGTTGAATTTACTCTTGTGGTCTGTGTGCAGTGATTCTTATTAACAATAACTAGAACACACAGACTTAACAGTTCCTTTACTATTTTTTATTTGCAAGTGATCCCGTAATATAGCATTTGTTGTTACACAGGATCTTTTTACTTGTTGAAACGAATAGTCTTAACATAGTCATATTTAGAAACTTCACCCTTTCAACAGTTCTCCATAAGTCTTCCTGGATACTAAAGTATTAATATAATCGTAATAGAAGTAGTATTAATAATATACGCACTATTAGTAGTATTCACAGCAGTTAGTAGTATTGGCAGTATCAGTAGTATAAACATGCTGTAAGTGTGTCATACCTCTAGGTAGCACCTCAATAGGATTTCCCATCATTCGGTGAGCCACTAGCTGTCACGGCCTCCAGTCACACCATCAGCTTCAGGCTATACAACAAGTGGAGGTGTAGAACCTCTGGGTCACTGCAAATAGTTCAGCCTCACTTCAGATAAGTCTTTTTTAAATAAATCTTTTAGATTTTCAGCTCAACTTCAGGTAAGAAGGTAAGTTTAAAAATATATATATATATTGTATATTCTTTCCTCTTGATGTTATTCCCTCCCTCCAGCTACTCACTGCCCTGCTCAATTTCAATGTCAGCCTGCCGGCCCCACCTCAGTTCTTCACTGGGCCTCCAAACTCCCAGTTAAGAACATAAGAACAGGAGTAGGCTATACAGCCCTTTGAGCCTGTTCTACCATTCAATTAGATCATGGCTAATCTGTATAGCAAACCCATTTACCTGCCTTGGTTCCATAACCTTTAATAGCCTTTCCTAACAAAAATCTATCAATCTCAGTTTTGAAATTTTCAATTGACCCCCAGCCTCAACAGCTTTTTGGGGGCGAGAGTTCCTCATTTCCACCACCCTTTGTGTGAAGAAGTGCTTCCTGACATCACCCCTGAATGGCCCGGCTCTAATTTTAAGGTTATGCCCCTTGCTTCTGTTTGTCTCCATGTGCTCCCTGTCTTCGCCCACTGCATTTTGGAAATGTGGGTCCCAGGTGCACTTCCTTTCGCCTTGCTTGTGGTCTTTCTGCTCCATTCCATGGAATTTCTTACTGTTTTCCAAGGCTCCCAACCATTTCTGCTACCTCTTAAGAACATAAGAAAACAGGAGTAGACCATTCAGCCCTTCGAGCCTGCTCCGCCATTCAATATGACCATGCCTGATCCTCTACCTCAACTCCACTTTCCCACACTATCGCCGCATCCCTTGATTCCCTTAATATCCAAAAATCTAGCGATCTCTGTCTTGAATATACTCAACAACTGAGCATCCACAGCCCTCAGGGAGAGAATTCCAAAGATTCACAACCGTTTGAGTGAAGAAATTTCTCCTCGTCTCTGTCCTAAATGGTTGACCCCTTATTCTGAGACTATGACCCCTTGTTCTAGATTCCCCAGCCAGGGGAAATATCCTGGGGAAGCCCTGTAAGAATTTTATAAGTTTCAATGAGATCATCTCTCATTCTTCTAAACGCTAGGGAATATAGGCCTAGTCTACTCAATCTCTCCTCATAGGACAATCTCCCCCATCCCAGGAATAAGTCTAGTGAGCCTTCGTTGCACTCCCTCTAAGGCAAGTATATCATTCCTTGCATTAAGACTTCTTTACTCTTATACTCCAATCCTTTTGTAATAAAGGCTTAACATACCATTTGCTTTCCTAATTGTTTGCTGTACCTGCATGTTAACTTTCTGTGTTTCGTGCACTAGAACACCCAGGTTCCCCTGAATACCAACATTTTCCAGTCTCTCTCCATTTAAAAAATATTCTGCTGTTCTATTTTTCCTACCAAAGTGGATAACTTCACATTTCTCTGCATTATATTCCATCTAGCACGTTCTTGCCCACTCACTTAATCTGTCTATCCCTTTACAGCCTCTTTGCATCTTCCTCACAATTTACTTTCCCACCTAGCTTTGTATCGTCAGCAAGCTTGGATACATTACATCTGGTCCCCTCATCTAAGTTATTGATATAGATTATGAATAGCTGAGGCCCAAGAACTGATCCTTGCGGTACCCCACTGGTTACAGCCTGCCAACCTGAAAATAACCTGTTTATTCCTGCTCTATGTTTTCTGTTAGAGTCATAGAGTCATAGAGTTATACAGCACGGATAGAGGCCCTTCGGCCCATCGTGTCCGCGCCGGCCATCAAGCCCTGTCTAATCTAATCCCATATTCCAGCATTTGGTCCGTAGCCTTGTATGCTATGGCATTTCAAGTGCTCATCCAAATGCTTCTTGAATGTTGTGAGGGTTCCAGCCTCCACAACCCTTTCAGGCAGTGAGTTCCAGACTCCAACCACCCTCTGGGTGAAAAAGTTCTTTCTCAAATCCCCTCTAAACCTCCCGCCCTTTACCTTGAATCTATGCCCCTTAGTTATTGACCCTTCTACTAAGGGAAAAAGCTCCTTAGTATCCATCCTATCTATGCCCCTCATAATTTTGTACACCTCAATCATGTCCCCCCTCAGCCTCCTCTGCTCCAAGGAAAACAAACCCAATCTGCCCAGTCTCTCTTCATAGCTGAAGCGCTCCAGCCCTGGTAACATCCTGGTGAATCTCCTCTGCACCCTCTCCAAAGCTATCACATCCTTCCTGTAGTGTGGCGACCAGAACTGCACACAATATTCCAGCTATGGCCTAACCAGTGTTTTATACAGCTCCATCATAACCTCCTTGCTCTTATATTCTATGCCTCGGCTAATGAAGGCAAGTATCCCATATGCCTTTTTTACCACCTTATCCACCTGTTCCGCCGCCTTCAGGGATCTGTGTGCTTGCACACCCAGATCCCTCTGACCCTCCGTCTTGCCTAGGGTCTTACCATTCATTGTGTATTCCCTTGCCTTGTTAGTCCCCCCAAAGTGCATCACCTTGCACTTTTCCGGGTTAAATTCCATTTGCCACTGTTCCGCCCATCTGACCAACCCATCTATCTCGTCCTGCAGACTGAGACTACCCTCCTCGCTATTTACCACCCTACCAATTTTTGTATCATCCGCGAACTTACTGATCATACCTTTTACATTCATATCCAAGTCATTAATGTAGACCACAAACAGCAAGGGACCCAGCACCGATCCCTGTGGTACCCCACTGGCCACAGGCTTCCAGTCACAAAAACAACCTTCGACCATCACCCTCTGCCTTCTGCCACTAAGCCAGTTTTGTATCCAATGTGCCAAGGCACCCTGGATTCCATGGGCTCCTACCTTCTTGACCAGTCTCCTGTGCTGGACTTTATCGAAGGGCTTACTGAAATCCATGTATACCACATCCACTGCGTTACCCTCATCCACACACCTCGTCACCCCCTCAAAAAATTCAATCAAATTAGTCAGACATGATCTTCCCTTGACAAAGCCATGTTGACTATCCCTGATTAATCCTTGCCTCTCCAAGTGGAGACTAATTTTGTCCCTCAGAATTTTTTCCAATAATTTTCCTACCACTGATGTTAGGCTCACTGGCCTGTAGTTCCCCGGTTTTTCCCTACTCCCCTTCTTGAATAATGGTACTACATTAGCGGTTCTCCAGTCCTCTGGCACATCCCCTGTGGCCAGAGAGGTTCTGAATATATGTGTTAGAGCCCCCGCAATCTCTTCCTTTGCCTCACACGGCAGCCTGGGATACATTTCGTCCGGGCCTGGGGATTTATCCATTTTTAGGCCTGCTAAAACCGCCAATACCTCCTCCCTCTCGATGTTAATATGTTCGAGCATATCACAGTCCCCCCGCCCTATTTCTATGTCTACATCGTCCCTCTCCATAGTGAAAACAGATGCAAAAAATTCATTTAGAACCCCTCCTACATCTTCCGGCTCCACACACAGATTGCTACTTTTGTCCCTAATGGGCCCTAATTTTTCCCTAGTTATCCTCTTACCCTTAATATACTTATAAAACATCTTAGGATTTTCCTTTATTTTGCTCGCCAGTGTTATTTCATGGCCCCTCCTTGATCTCCTAATTTCTTTTTTAAGTATCCCCCTGCACTTTTTGTACTCCTCTAGGGCTTCCTCCGTCTTTAGCCTTTTGTATCTGCCAAAAGCCCTCCTTTTTTTTCTAATCCATTCTCGTATATCCCCTGACATCCAAGGTTTCCTGTGGTTTTTAGAACCCCCCTTGACCTTTACGGGAACATGTTGTCATTGTATGATCTCAATCTCCCTTCTGAAAGCCTCCCATTGCTCCAATGTGGATTTTCCTACAAGTAGCTGATCCCAGTCCATTTTGGCCAGATCCTGCCTTATCCTATTAAAATTGGCCTTCCCCCAATTTAGAACCTTTCATTAACCAATCTTCAATCCATGCTAATATATTACCCCCCAATCCCATGAGCCCTAATTTTGTTTAATAACCTCTTGTGTGGCACCTTATCGAATGCGTTTTGAAATCCAAATACACCACATCCACTGGTTCCCCCTTATCTACCTTGCTAGTTACAACCTCAAAAAACTCTAACAGATTTGTCTAACACGATTTTCCTTTCATAAAACCATGTTGACTCTACCTATTCATGTTGTGATTTTCCAAGTGCCCCGTTACCAGGCCTTAATAATAGATTCTAGCACTTTCCCTACTACTAATTGTAACATTTGCATGTTGGATTGTCATTGGCCTGCAGGAATACCTATTATATTCACGTGATCACATGCTGAGTTGTCATTGGCCTGCAGGCATCTGTAAGGACTGCTATTGTTTAGAAGACCCAGGGGTCCTAACTCCATCTCATCCACATGGTGCTGTACTGTTGTGAGTCAGAACAGACCTGATGCTTCATTAAAAGAGTTTAAACTGTAATACTCCGTTGTCCTGCAATTTATTATTTTTGTACAAAGTGTGCAAAACAAGACATGGTGTCAGAACAGGGATTTGAAATGGACATCGTTGGAGCTCCCTTACCTCGAATGAATTGGGAATCTTTGAACTTACATAGAGAATGGTGCAAGTTCAAGCAACACGTGGAATTGATGTTCTCGGGTCCGTTGAAAAGCAAAGGGGAGGAAGAAAGATGCAGCTACCTACTCCTGTGGATCAGAGAAAAAGGGAGAGACATTTTTAACACATGGTCTCTCACCGCAGATGAAGCAAAGGTACTGAAAAGTTATTTTGACCGTTTTGAATCATATGTGATGCCCAAGACAAATACGATATTTGCTAGGTACAAGTTTCAGGAGAAAGTACAAGGAGCTAGTGAGTCGTTTGAACAGTTCATGACTGAGTTAAAACTGCTGGTAAAAGATTGTGTATATGCAGATAAAGATGAGATGGTCAGAGACCGCATCATGTTTGGAATACGTTCAGCTAAAGTGAGAGAGAAACTTTTGAATGTTGGGTCTGGGCTAACGCTGGACAAAGCTATTGACAAAGCTAGATCGCACGAGATAGCCCAAGCACAGTTGAAAACCATAACCGGTGCCACGAGCAGCTCACGTGAACAGACAGTGCACGCAGTTAATAGACACACACCAAAGAACACCGCCCAGAGAGCATGTTTCAGAACAGAAAGAACAGCGAGAGTTCTAAAAATGGGCGACACAGACATAAAACGCTTCAAAAACTGTGGATATTGTGGAAACAACTGGCATGGAGAAAAGGAGTACTGCCCTGCCAAAGGAAGGCAATGTGGTAAACGGAACCACTTTGCTAAAGTTTGCAGGACTGTTTTCAGAAAAACAGTTCACACAGTGAGTGACAGCCAAATGCCAGATAGAGAGCCAAATGCAGAGGAACTGTTTATTGATTCTGTGTCACAGAAAAAAACAGATTTCAGAGACTGAGCAAGCTTTTGCCGATATTGAGATAGGAAAACAGGGCAAAGAGCTTAAGTTTAAACTAGACACTGGATCTCAGGTTAATGTAATTCCTCTGAGTGAGAATCACAGCTTGAAGGATGAGTGTGAGCTACAGCCCACCTCATGCAGACTGACTGGCTATGGGGGTGAGCAGCTCATTGTAAAATACACATGCGTGATGAAATGCAAGTACAAAGAAAGCGACATGATGTTGGACTTTTACATTGTTGACACTCGAGCACCTCCAGTGCTAGGTCTAAAGGCATGTTTAGACATGGGCCTCGTCAAGCTAGTGCTATCATTGACAGCACCAATTGAGAAGCAGACAGTCATGGAGGAGTTTGCTGACGTTTTCAAAGGAATCGGACTATTCCCAGGTGAATGCACTATTCACCTTGACCCAACAGCAACCCCTGTGGTTTGCCCACCGAGAAGAATACCCCTTGCTATACGTAGTCGCCTGAAGGAGGAGCTGCAGAGCATGGTGTAAGGATTCCGGGGGCTTCTTTTAAACTGGTTTAATGTAATCTGCCTGGCCAGCAGTCTTTTTGCTGCTACACTCTAAACCAATTTACAAACAGTGGTTTCGAATCGCTACCCCTCCTTTAGTTCTGAGTGGAGGAACTTATAATTAATGATATTAAAACGGAACACGTGGTTTGGATGAGAGAAAAAAAATCAAGCTTTATTAACTAAAAGAAACTACAATCAAAATATCAAACTATCCCACACGAACACAGTGAAATTGTAAAACTATATAACGGGGGTTGCAGACGGCGAAAACAAGGGATACAATGGCTACAATGTTATTTAAACAATCTTAGCAATTCCCTTAAATCACCATCCCCCCTTAACTCCTGCTAGGTTGCCTTGTTGAGGAGTCAGAAACTCTGCTCACATGTGGTCCAGCGAGGAGAGAGAGAGAGCTCACCTGTGGTCCCAGGAAGTCAAGAGAGTGAGATAGCTTCAGCATCTATCTTTATACCTGGTGAGCCCCTCCCATTCTGCCTTGCAAGGCTGTGTGCAAAATTCCCCACCCAAAAGGGTCCAATACACAAGAGAAAGCTGTGATAGGCTAACTCAAAGTGGTTGGATTGAGTTAATGTGATTTTCGGAGCTCCCTGTGCTGAAACAAAAGGGAGATACGACTGCTCTATTGTCCAGTACTGGGGTGATTTAAAATCCATTCAAATGTTAATGCTTCCCATTCAAGATACAAAAGTCTCTTCTGCAGTTTAGATGTCCTCCACTCGATATACAAACAAATGCTAATAGCATTCAGTTGCTTTGTAAACAAAGCATTGTCCTTTGTCTTCATCGAACCTTACTTCCAGACACAGAAAGCTGCATTCCAAGCCTCTTTTGTCATTCAGCCATGTGGTGCGACTGCCATTTTTATCCCTGGAAATTTAAAAGCACATTGCCCAGGGATACTTTAATCAGAAAAATGAATCTTCAGAACTGTAAATTATTGCGAATTCTTACAGTCCACCCTTGGATACTTCCAGCTTGCTTGTAGTATCTCTTGAAGAAATGAGCAATGATTTCTGACCCCCCACAAACAACCGTCCCCTGTATTTACCTAATAGCTATCTGCCACTGATCCCCGTCCCGTCTATTCCTCTTAAATTCCAGAAAAAAACCCATGGTACGGTAGGCATCTTACAGATACTTCAGTTTTCAATAAGAGGTCTCATACCCCTACACGCTTGTAAAATTATACAGTGTAAACCAAATTTACAATCACCTTTTTTTACATCATAAGTTATTACAAAATGTTGCAATCTTAGTTACACAACGTACTCAAATTATCGCAAGCACGGAGAGGGTCCTACGCCTCTGCTCAACTTGGAGTTGTCACAAACTGGTCCCAAGCACGGAGAGGATCCAACGCCTCTGCTCAACTTGGGGCTGCGACACAAAATACAAAAAATCATTAAACAACATGCTTAAATGAACCCCGATCATCACGTGCCGATAATGGGTCGCGAAATTCGAGTGGGCGTTGCTCCTCCCACTCGGGCAGTAAAAGTAACTTCCACCCCCTTTGATCAGCTTAAACTTTAAAACAGGCAGAATGGATATACCGACCAGCCTGCTCCGCCAGCCCCGAACCGTTCCCTTGTCCCTTTGTGGAGGCGGGGTACCCCTCACGTTTAAAATTTACCTTGGCACAGACCGAGACCGGGGAGTATGGGATCTCATGACTCCCAGTCCCTCCCCCTCCCGTCTTCCCTCGACTGGCTGCAGAAAATGATGGGTGCCTGTGTGGCGGCACTCCCTGGCCCCACACTGATCCAGCCACCCACTCATCCTTCCCAGCCACAACTTATCTTCTTTGCCCGTGGGCCCCCGGGTGAGTTCCTCCCTCCCCCGACCGCACCCACGCGACTCTTGGGTCTCCCCCCTCCTCTATACAATCATTCCCGGGCCATCACCACCCACCCCCGAGGAACGCGTCCCTATGACCAGGCGCCCGCGCTTCCCCATCGTGACTCCTCGACAGCGAGGCCTCCCACAAGTGAACTTCGGTCAGGATAGTGCTGGGTTGGGGGTCATCTCCTCCCCGTAGGAGGAGTAGGCAAGTTCCTCCAGACTCTGTCTGGTTTTTCCCGAAGATCGCTGCGGGGTCTCCTGGATTCGTCCAGTGGCGAGGTGATCCCCAACATTCCGTATCTTCATTCGATGTCCAGCTCGGGCTGGGCGAACATGGCTGCTTCATTTTCCAATCCCCTGCAAAACTTAAAAGGGCATGCAACCAGCTCTCACTGACCTGCTGCCTTAGGTGGAGACACGGTCGGGTCCCTTGACCTCGGACCAAAATACAAACATTCGGCACACATGTAAATTTAAACTCTTTAAACTTAAACTTAAGACTAGTTAAATCAACAAAACTTAAAATACACCTTAAAGCAAGCTATATACACACACATAGCTATAATACAAATGCCGCCCGTCTCCGGACGGCCAGTCTAATCTCTGGCACTGTCACAGATTGCTGCTGGCTGCAGTGAAGCTGGACTGCCTCCTGTCTCTGGTCCCTCGCAGCTTATGGCTGTTGAGTGGGGGCCTCTGTTCTCTGGCTTCTCCCTGGCTCGGGAGTCCGCCCTACTCCACTGTAAAGTGGGTGACCGTGCTTTCTTAGGCTGGGGCACCCGCTGAGACCTTCTGAGGGGTGTCTCTAGGGGGGAAACTTTGGCTGGCGGACCCTGAGCTTGGGTCACAGCCCCAGCTGGCTGGGAACCTTCTCCCCCATGTCCAAATAGCCCACACTGTACAATGTACCTGGCAGCCTGCCAGTGCAAATCTCTCTCTGTGTTTTTCTGCTCTTCCCTGCCCACTCCTGTGCTGGGCGCAGGTATACTCTCACCACCCGCTGCTGGTGGCTGGAAATTTTCCTCCCCATGTTTAAAACCTGGTGTCAGCTCCCTCCCTATGTCTCCTGCAAGAGGGATTGCTATCCCTGCCCCCGCAGGGTCCCACATCATGGGGGGGACCACTCTAGAAGCGGGCTGGGAAGCTGGCCCCTTTAAACAGGCCACAGTGCCTGTCTTTACAGGCGGTGAACTTGAACTTGCCTTGTACAATTTGCATTGGTTGACGTGGA
The DNA here is from genome assembly GCF_052327205.1 of Somniosus microcephalus. Classification (NCBI taxonomy): domain Eukaryota; kingdom Metazoa; phylum Chordata; class Chondrichthyes; order Squaliformes; family Somniosidae; genus Somniosus; species Somniosus microcephalus. The sequence continues at coordinate 165,163,551 of NC_140989.1, read as the reverse complement.
ACCACTTTGTGCACCGGGGTAGTTTTACAGCATAGACCATGGGGCTGGCCCTATCCACTATAGTATAGGGTCCCATGTAGAGTGGCTCTAAACTTCCCACCCGGGCATAGTTTCTCACCATCACTAGGTCTCCTATCTCCCACTGGTGGCTCTTGCTAGGCTCGAGCAGCAGCCGGTTATTCCGATGCTGCTTCCCCATGCTGTCTGCTGCCTGCCCATAAATCCGTTTGAGGTGTTCTAGGAGGTTTCGGGCGAATTTATCCCGGTTTATTTCCTGCAGTTGTCCTTCGGTGAGAACTGGGGCAAGGACATGAGTGGGGTTCCTCATAACTCTGCCGGTCATGAGCTCATGTGGTGAATGCCCTGTACTTTTGGACTGACTGGCCCGGATCCCCATGAGGATCAGAGGTAGGGTCTCTGCCCATTTTTGGGGCGACCCCACGACCTCTTTCCTCAATCTTTCTTTAAGGGTACGGTTCATACGCTTCACAATCCCTGAAGACCGTGGGTTGTAGGCGACGTGCCACTTCCCTTGAATACCAAGCAGCCTGAGGGTGTTCTGCATGACTTGGCCAGTAAAATGGCCTCCCTGGTCAGACTCCACGAACTGGGGCAGTCCCCACCGCGAGAACACCTCCTTCACCAAGATCTTTGCAGTCTCCATTGCTGTGGCTGTCCTGCAGGGGAAGGCTTCCACCCACTTGGAAAACACATCCACCAGGACGAGGCAGTACTTACAGCCTCCCTGGGTGGTGGGCAAGGGCCCTATATAGTCGATCTGGATCGACTGCCATGGTCCCTTGACCCTCCTAATGTGTCCCATGGGCACCTTCCTTTTGTGGGGATCGGGATTATTTGCTGCACACACAAGACAGCTAGCACAGAACTCGCGGACATCATCCCGGAGTTCTGGCCACCATCCCGCCTGTTCCACCTGTTGCCAAGTGGTCGCCGGCCTGGGGTGTCCCGCTCCCGGCCCCTCATGGGCCAGCTGAAGGAACTCCCTCTGGTGCTGCTGGGGTACTACCCACTGTTCCCCCCTGAACAGCATGCCTTCCCTTATGGAGAAGTGCATTGAGGGGTCTCCCTTTCCAGAGAGCATGGGAATTTGGTTCACCATGCCTCTGAGCTGTGGGGTATCATAAGGTATGAGAAAGGTATTCTGAACAGCCCCTGGGTTATCATTCACGGGCTGACCGTACCTCCGTTGTCTGAGGGGGTACACTGGTCCTGGTCCCCGCCTGCCTAGCGGGACCTGCTGGCGTTCTACCATCCCATTGTCCACCCCTCCTTGCTGCCCGAGCTCCCCAAAACCCGGAGCTGTGGGCTGCTGTCTTCGGATCTCTAATTCCCTAGCCAGCCTTTCCCTGGGTGTTGCCTCTGGGGCGGTTTGATTTGGGCTGCCAGTAAAATCCAGCTGACTTGCCTTCGGGCCGATCACGCAAATCATTCCCCTTGCTACCTTTAAAGCCACGTTAAGACTTTCTATCTCTGCCCTACAGGGGCCATGATCTGCTTCACCAAACCTGGCATTCTCTTCCCGCAGCCTCATCTCATTTTCCCTGGCCTCAGTGATTTGGTACTTTAGGAATTCTATCTCGTTTCTCGCATGGCTCTCTCCCTCGCTAGCTTCTTGGGTGAGGTGTGCATTCTCCTCTTGTAGTCTCATCTCTCTGTCCCTCGCCTCTGTGACTTCCTGCACAAGGCGCTCTATAAATGCCTGGCATTTTGTGACCTCTAGTGTGAGGCGTGCATTCTCTTCCCGCACCCTCATACCACCAGCTCTGGCCTCATACACCTCTCTGAGGCGTTCTACCTCCGCCTGGCATTTTCCAAGCTGGGACTCCCGATTCTTGGCCTCTTTAAACTCCTCCTGCTCTCCCATCTCACCCTTCCTAGCCCAGCCACCTATACCCCGATAGGTCAGCTTACACACTGCCACTACCTTCCGCAGGGCTGCCCACAGACTGAAAGCAAGAAAGACAATAACTGATGCTTTCTCTAGATCCAGACCACTTATCATATCAAAACTGCCTCCACTCCTGGCTGGCTCGCCATTGTAAGGATTCCGGGGGCTTCTTTTAAACTGGTTTAAGGTAATCTACCTGGCCAGCAGTCTTTTTGCTGCTGCACTCTAAACCAATTTACAAACAGCGGTTTCGAATCGCTACCCCTCCTTTAGTTCTGAGTGGAGGAACTTATAATTAATGATATTAAAACGGAACACGTGGTTTGGATGAGAGAAAAAAAATCAAGCTTTATTAACTAAAAGAAACTACAATCAAAATATCAAACTATCCCACACGAACACAGTGAAATTGTAAAACTATATAACGGGGGTTGCAGACGGCGAAAACAAGGGATACAATGGCTACAATGTTATTTAAACAATCTTAGCAATTCCCTTAAATCACCATCCCCCCTTAACTCCTGCTAGGTTGCCTTGTTGAAGAGTCAGAAACTCTGCTCACATGTGGTCCAGCGAGGAGAGAGAGAGAGAGAGCTCACCTGTGGTCCCAGGAAGTCAAGAGAGCGAGATAGCTTCAGCATCTATCTTTATACCTGGTGAGCCCCTCCCGTTCTGCCTTGCAAGGCTGTGTGCAAAATTCCCCACCCAAAAGGGTCCAATACACAAGAGAAAGCTGTGATAGGCTAACTCAAAGTGGTTGGATTGAGTTAATGTGATTTTCGGAGCTCCCTGTGCTGAAACAAAAGGGAGATACGACTGCTCTATTGTCCAGTACTGGGGTGATTTAAAATCCATTCAAATGTTAATGCTTCCCATTCAAGATACAAAAGTCTCTTCTGCAGTTTAGATGTCCTCCACTCGATATACAAACAAATGCTAATAGCATTCAGTTGCTTTGTAAACAAAGCATTGTCCTTTGTCTTCATCGAACCTTACTTCCAGACACAGAAAGCTGCATTCCAAGCCTCTTTTGTCATTCAGCCATGTGGTGCGACTGCCATTTTTATCCCTGGAAATTTAAAAGCACATTGCCCAGGGATACTTTAATCAAAAAAATGAATCTTCAGAACTGTAAATTATTGCGAATTCTTACATGGAGTATACAGAAATCATCGTCCGGGAAACAGAACCGACAGAGTGGGTCAACGTGTTAGTAGTGGTTGAGAAACCACGTACAGGCAAGCTCAGAGTCTGTCTCGACCCCAGAGATTTGAACAAGGCTATCAAACGCCCTCACTACCCTCTACCAACACTAGATGACATAACACCCAAGCTAGTGGGAGCACGTTACTTCAGTATAATGGACGCACGATCAGGATACTGGACTATCAAGCTCACGGAAGAGTCATCTAAGCTAACAACGTTCAACACACCATTTGGACGCTACCGATTTCTGCGTTTAGCATTTGGTCTTATCTCAGCTCAGGATGAATTCCAGCAGAAGATCGACGAAACCTATGAAGGCCTCGACGGAGTAGTCGCAATCATAGACAACATCCTCATCTATGGCAGGAATAGAGAGGAACATGACAGGAACCTCCGTGCGATGCTACAAAGATCACGGGAGAAAGGTATCCAGCTCAACCCCGAGAAAAGCATAATCGGATCCACCAAGATCAGTTATTTCGGGCATCACCTCTCAACTGATGGCATTAAGCCGGATCCAGAGAAAATCTCCGCCATCAAGAAGGTGGAGCCGCCGAAGAACCGCGCAGAGCTAGAGACAGTACTAGGCATGGTTAACTACTTAGCCAAGTTTGCCCGAGCCCCTCCAAAATCAACGCACCCATGCGTCAGTTGCTCAAACAATCCAATGAGTTCCTGTGGGACAAACAACATGACACATCATTTCAGAAAATGAAAGACCTAATCACCAGAGAACCAGGACCAGTTCTTGCCTACTTCAACCCCAACAAAGCGCTCAGACTACAAGTGGATGCGTCAAAGTACGGACTAGGCACAGTATTACTGCAAGAAGGAAAGCCCATTGGCTACACTTCCAGATCTCTCAGATAGTGAAATCAACTATGCTCAAATCGAGAAAGAGCTATATGCAATTCTGTTTGGATGTAAGCGTTTCCACCAGTACGTCTATGGCCGACAAGTCATTGTGGAATCCGACCACAAGCCCCTCGAGTCAATCATGAGAAAACCACTAGCCGCAGCCCCACCAAGGCTACAGAGAATGATCCTTCAGCTACAGAAATACGACTTCACAATCATTCACCGTCCAGGCAAAGACATTCCTGTCGCAGACATGCTCTCCAGAAAGTCTCTTAGCTACCAGGACAGCAGCCTCAGTGAAGGCATGGATGTGCAGGTGCACATGGTGTACAACAGCTTACCTGTGAGTGACTCAAAACTGAAGGAGATCCGAGCAGAAACAGAGAAAGATGCACAACTCGCACTGCTGAGCAAAGTCATACATGAAGGATGGCCTGAGGAAAGGAGGAAATGCCCTCAGAGCATATCTGAATTCTGGAACCACAGAGACAAACTGTCACAAATCAACAGAATCGTCTTCAAAGGGAAGAAAATCATCATTCCTACCAGTCTCCGAGAAGAGATGTTGACAAAAATTCATGCTGGACATATGGGCATGGAAAAATGCAAACTAAGAGCACGTGACATGTTTTGGCCTGGAATGTGCAAACACATTGAGGACATTGTCGGAAAATGTTCCATTTGTCTAGAACGCCGCCCATCAAATGTCAAAGAGCCCATGATACCTCACCGTATCCCAGACAGGCCCTGGCAGGTCGTCGGCTGCAAGCAAGTGCATGCAAAACGTGTACAGAGACAGCAACACCAAAAGAGATACTATGACAGGTCAGCTAGACTACTGCCGCCGCTGCACAATGGAGAATCCGTCAGAATCCAGGAGCATGACTACTGGAAGCCAGCAGTCGTCATCCAGCCAGCTGACACTGAGCGATTGTATCACATCCGCACCCCAGAAGGACAGGTGTACCGCCGCAATCGCAGGCACCTCCTGAACACCAAGGAACAACACCATCATTCCGACGAGAGGATCAGTGCAACAGAGTGTGATGAACAGAGCAATACACAAAACACATCATACTTACCTGAACCTAAACCTGAACCTGATTTGTTGACCGATTCAGGAGCATGCTCAATTCCATACCACACAAGGTCGGGACGAGAGGTTAAGCCTAGAGTTATCCTTTACTTGTGAACTGCCAAAGGGTGTAGGCGGATCGCTGCCCTAAAAAAAACTGTACATCGTTATTGAAACGTTGAGATGTTTTCAGTGCTAGTTAAATGTTGAGTTGTAGGAATCGACTGATCCCCAACTAAAGTACTGAGGTTGAGTCGGTTCGATAAATAAATGAAGTTTAATTAAAACTAGAGAACAAAACAAAGGCATGCAGGAGCAACAGTAAACAGGTCTTTTCAGGTGCTGGTTTCACGAGGTCTGGTTTGGGAACCTCTCACTCTCTGACGTCATGACGTTATCACGTTTCCTGCCGTTCGGGGCATCACGTGACCAACGTGATGACGTCATTGCGTTGATTCTGGGACTTATCCAGAAAGGCTATTTACATGCAGTAAACAAACATAGGTGCTGTAGCACTCTGTTAAAGACAGTTATACATTTGTACAGGAGTCCGTTGGTGGCTTTGCCACAGAGTTTACTTTTATGTTGATGCTACTGAGAACATTAGGTAGAAGAAAGGTTTAAAAGTAATGCATAACATTTTTCTTTTAAAAGAAAGGGGATGTAACATTTGCATGTTGAATTGTCATTGGCCCGCAGGCATCTGTAAGGAATACCTTGTTGAGGCTGCCGCGGAACACGAATGGAGGCCGAACCGATCTGAGGAACACATGGCTTTTTATTACATTCTCTTGAGAGATGGCTGCCCCAGCTCTTCTCTCTGCTAAAACCGAAACCAGAATGGGGTGACGCCCGCGCTTTTGTGTACACACAGGGTGACGCCCGCTCCTTTGTCATGCCTTAAAGGCAGCATGCTTCTTAAAGGCAAGGTGCCCGATTTATTGTCCACGGACGGAAAAGTGGATTGCGCCCGTTTAGGTGGCGATCTGCCACACAGCTCCCTGCAGAATCCGCTTAGGAGGTGTGGACGAGACGGTGCGGCGGTCTGATGGGCCAGCTGGAGCGGCTCTTGTAGGACGCCGGTGGACGTGGAACAGCCCGGCGTGGAGCAACCGGGTGTACTGGCTTGAGGGCAGGTTGGCCGCGTGGTGGTGGACGAGCTACTGGGACCTGCTCACCGGACTCCGAGTGTGCTGACTTGAGTCGGTCAACCGACACTTTTTCAGTCCTGTCGCCCACTTGTAGGGCGAAAAATTTGTCCCCAGCCTGTAGCACTTTGTAGGGCCCGTCGTACGTGGGTTGAAGGGGTCCACGGTGGGCGTCGTGCCGGACGAAAATGAACCATGCCTGGTGCAGGCTTAGCGGGACGTGTGAGGTGGATTCGCCGTGCCAGGAAATGGGCACCGGGGCGAACTGTAGCGCCAGTGAGGCGAAGTCGTGGCGTTGCTGGTCGGCTGACCAGGGTGTCGTGGCGGTGGGCAGGAACTCGCCAGGTACGCGCAGCGGCTGGCCGTACACGAGCTCTGCTGCCGATGCATGGAGGTTTTCTTTAACCGTGGAGAGCAGGCCGAAGAGGACCCACGGGAGTCGGTCGGTCCAGGCGCCATCCTGGAGGCTGGCTCGCAGAGATGCCTTCAAGGATCTGTGGAACCGCTCACACAGTCCGTTGGCTTGGGGGTGGTACGCTGTGGTGCGGTGAATGGTCACCCCGAGATTGCGTGCGATGGCGGTCCAGAGTTCAGAGGTAAATTGCGGACCTCTGTCCGACGTCATGTCGGAGGGGACGCCGAACCGTGCGACCCAGGTGCTGACGAAGGCTCTGGCGATGTCGGCGGTGGTGGTAGAGGTCAGTGGAATTGCCTCGGGCCAGCGCGTGGTGTGGTCGACGATCATTAGCAAGTGCGTGTGGCCTTGCGACGGCGGCAGGGGCCCGACGATGTCCACGTGGATGTGGTCGAATCTACGTGAAGGGACGGTGAACTCCTCAAGGGGTGCTTTCGTGTGTTGCTGCACCTTGGCCCATTGGCAGGCTAGGCAGGAGTTGGCCCAAGTACGCACATCCTTGCGAAGGCCGTGCCAGACAAAGCGGTTGGCTACCAATTTGATGGATGCGCGGGCGCCGGGGTGGGAGAGGTTGTGGAGAATCTCGAATACCCGGCGGTGCCAGGACGCTGGGACGATGGGCCGAGGTTGAGATAGGGATATGTCGCACTTGACCGTGACTGCGGTCGGGCCGCAGGCGACGTCGGCCAGGCGTAGCCCTGGTAGGTTGGTAGGTGCGGAGAGCAGATCAGGGTCCGTGAGCTGGTCTGCTGCGAGTTGAGCGTAGTCGACTGCCAGGTGTGCGGCGTGGATGGCGGGGCGGGAGAGGCAGTCGGCTACCACGTTGTCTCGGCCGGAGACGTGTTGGATGTCCGTGGTGAACTCAGACACTGCCGCGAGCTGGCGCTGCTGCCTGGCGGACCAGGGGTCGGTTGTCTTTGCCATTGCGAATGTCAGGGGTTTGTGGTCGACAAACGCAGTGAAGGGGTGGCCCTCCAGCAAAAACCAAAAATGGCGGACCACCAGGTACAGCGCGAGGAGCTCGCGGTCGAAGGTGCTGTACTTGACCTCCGGGGGGCGTAGTTGGCGGCTGAAGAAGGCAAGTGGTTGCCAGGCGCCGTTGACCCATTGCTCGTACATGGCGCCGACCGCGTGGTCGGAGGTGTCCGTGGTGAGCGCTACTCTGGCATTGGGCCGTGGGTGCGCGAGCAGGGTGGCGTCAGCGAGCGCGGTCTTGGTGGAGTTGAAGGCGGCTGATATGTCTGCCACCCATTCGACCGCCATCTTGCCACTCCTGCCCCGGAGGGCTTCATACAGGGGCCTCATGAGGGACGCCGCTTTGGGGATGAAGCGGTTGTAGAAATTCACCATCCCGAGGAACTCCTGGAGTCCTTTGATGGTGGTGGGGCGGGGAAATTGCTGGACGGCCTGCACCTTGGTGGGCAGGGGAATGGCCCCAGCATGGGTGATGTGGTGGCCGAGGAAGTCGATCTTGTCCAGGCCGAACTGGCACTTGGCTGGGCTGAGGATGAGCCCGTGGTCGCTGAGGCGCCCGAACAGGATGCGAAGGTGTTCGAGGTGTTCCTGCTTGGAGGGACTGGCTACCAGGATGTCATCCAGGTAGACAAACAGGAACTTCAGGTCCCGAAGGACCGAGTCCATGAGCCGTTGGAATGCCTGGGCCGCGTTTTTGAGGCCGAAGGGCATCCGCAGGAACTCAAAAAGCCCGAAGTGGGTGATTACGGCCGTCTTGGGGACGTCCGCGGGGTGGACGGGGACTTGGTGGTAGCCGCGTACCAGGTCGACTTTGGAAAAGACTGAGCAGCCGGCCAGTCTAGCCGAGCAGTCCTGAATGTGCGGCACGGGGTACCGGTCAGGGGTGGTGGCGTCGTTGAGGAGGCGGTAATCCCCGCAGGGGCGCCAACCCCCGCCTGGTTTGGGAGCGATGTGGAGTGGGGAGGCCCAGAGACTGTTGGAGCGGCGGATGATGCCCAGAGACTGTTGGAGCGGCGGATGATGCCGAGCTGTTCCATAGTGGCAAACTCGGTCCGCGCGATCTCCACTTTGGCCGGGTCCAGCCTGCAGGTGTGGGCGTACACTGGGGGGCCTGTGGTGGGGATGAAGTGTTCCACCCCATGTTTGGCGACCTCCACGGAGAAGGTCGGGTTGGTGAGGGCTGGGAATTCGGCCAGGAGTGCCGAGTAGTCATCCGTGGCCCGGGCGTGGCACTGTGACGCCATGTCGGCGGGTTGACGGGGGGCCATGGCGCCCAGGATGGGGGACATGGTGTTCATGTCCACGAGGCAGTGTCGAGGGATGTCTACCAGTAGGCCGTGGGCACACAGGAAATCTGCGCCAATGAGAGGGGAGAGTACCTGTAAGATTCGCAATTTTCATTAATAACCACGCAGTAAATTAGGGTTAATAAGACAGTTTTATTGACCAAAAGATGCTTGTACAGAGAAACCTTTGATAAAAGGGCACACAAAATGGCCGCCGGACCTCCTGACCAGTTTCTGGGACCATTTGAATTTCTGTTACTGCAAGTCAGACAGGCTTGTGGATTGAGGACATTAAGCCCGCGAAAACCAGTTTCGGGAAACCGAAACTCAGGGAACTGAGCATACATATTAATTAGTTTATAAGTACAGGACAGTTTTGGGTAGCAGGATGAGGCCCATCAAGAAATGGGCGGACAATTGAACGGACACTTAAACCCATTTACTGTACAAAGAAAAGCCATTTAACAGCCATCAAGGGCAATCTCCAGACCGATCAATATACAAACCGAGTTACGGTGACAAAGCAAAGACATTATCGGCCCAGGAAGGCCAGTTCAGCCATCACCGACTCCCGTTATGAAGACAAAACACCCCTGCAGAGAATTCTGCCCGCCAAAAATATTACAAAGACAGGACTATGATCTGGCGGGAGATAAGAATGTTCCAAAAGGGTATAACTGTGGATTGAAAAGGTCCATCAGTACGCTTCACTTCACGATTCACTTCGGTACGCTTCGTAGTTTCGCTTCACTTGTAGTACACTTCTTCAGGACGATTCGTAGCTTCGGAACTTCTACGACTCTTCGGTTAAGACAGCACTTCGGTTTCGGAACGTGGTCGGTGTTCGGCCAGGCAAGGCTCAGCCACGACGGGAAGACGACGAGGGTGGCCCGGGTACTTTTGTCGGGAGATCATCGACGACCCAGGCCGAAGAAGAAGACACCCTCAGGAGGACATTATGACTGCATAAAGAAAGCTTTTTGGGACCAGCGTCCCGCCCCGAGGAAGACCATCGGGAGATCGACGACCCAGGCTGGAGAAGAAGACACTCAGGGCCCGGCACTCCAGTGTCTCAACATCACATCGGTAATGGATTCACCCATGTGCATCCAGTTCTTAAAGTCACGTCGGTAACGGATTCATCCATGGCGAGCGCTCACCAAGGCTGTATCGACTGCCTCATCGCGGGAGAACCAAGAGGAAAACAAGCTGCGCCAGAAGTTTCCAAATCCACGTGACGACGGAAAGCTGTGTCAAAAAGGCTGCGAACCCCTTTTCGCAATTCTGAAAGTGGTGAGCATGATCCCGAGTTCCTCAAGTCAAAACTTAGTTAGGTCTAGGGGAGGGGGTTAAGGGTAGTTGTAATGTGTTACCCCTTTTACGATGTGCCGTGTGTTCCCCATTTCCATAGAGTTAAGTTCATAGATGTGTGCATGCTTGTAGTAGCTTTAATCTGTGCTTATGACATAATGCTGCAAACTGTTTAATAAAAGCATCCATTTCGTGCTATTCAACCTGGTCTATTGAGTTTTCTCTGCACTACAGTTCCCTGCACCTAAGTCCAAGGTCTAGAACCATAGGGAAGAGTGGGTCGAACCATGCAAGGGTAATTATTGCAAGAAGCCTGGCAGGAGACCAGAGCAAGCAAGAGAAACCCCCTACATACCTTGGCAGTGATGAACTCCCATCGGTAGCGGCGACCAGCGAGGTCGAGGGTGACTGTGCGGGTGCTGTACGTCCGGATGTCCGAGCCGTTAGCGGCAGCCAGCGCCTGTCCTTGTTCGCCCTTTTGGATGTCGAGGGCGGAGGCTGGGATGATGCTGTGCTGAGCTCCAGTGTCGCACAGGAACCGGCGGCCGGTTTTGTCATCCGTGACGTACAGCAGGGAGCCCGCGTGGCCCACGGCCATTGCGGGGGCTGGTACGGGGGCGGGCTTGAAGGAGCAGGGAGGTGTGCACCATTGTGCCCTGGCGCCGAACCGTGCGTGGTAGTAACAGTAGCCCGGGTTTGTGGGGCGCGAAGGCCCCGTGGGCCCCGTGGCTGGGCCTTGTGGCCGCGTGGTGGCCGGTGAGGGGCGAGCCCAGGCTGTGGCTGCCAGGTCCGGAGCGACGTCGCGGCTGGAGTGAGCGGACAGCAGCTTGTTGGCCTCGTCGGCCAGGGCTTCTAGGTCCGTGAGGCCGGACGCCACGATCGCTGGGCGGATGCTGGGAGGTAGCTGGCGGATGAACAGCGTGCGGAAGAGGGACCCGGGTGGGCTCTCGTCGGTGAGTGAGAGCATGTGGGAGAGGAGGTCTGACGGTGAGGCGTCACCGAGGCCTGGAAGGTCGTGGAGGCGGCAGTTTCGCTGTTATGTCGAGGTCGTAAATTTTTTAAGGAGCGCAGCCTTAAGGTGTGCATACTTGCCCTCCTCTGGTGAGTTCTGCAGCGCTATCCAGACCTTCGTGACTGTGGACCTACCGAGTGATGCGACAAGGTAGTCATACTTCGTCCCATCTGTGGTGATCTGTCGCAGCTGGAATCGGGACTCAGCTTGGAGGAACCAGGCTTCGGGCTGGTTTTCCCAAAACCCTGGCAGTTTCACGGAAACTGCGTTCGTGTCCGCCATTGCAGTGCTCGGAATACGTTCTGAGCGTCAGGGTCACCAATGTTGAGGCTGCCGCGGAACACGAATGGAGGCCGAACCGATCTGAGGAACACATGGCTTTTTATTACATTCTCTTGAGAAATGGCTGCCCCAGCTCTTCTCTCTGCTAAAACCGAATCCAGAATGGGGCGATGCCCGCGCTTTTGTGTACACACTGAGGGCGACGCCCGCTCCTTTGTCATGCCTTAAAGGCAGCATGCTTCTTAAAGGCAAGGTGCCCAATTTATTGTCCACGGACGGAAAAGTGGATTGCGCCCGTTTAGGTGGCGATCCGCCACAACCTATTATATTCACGTGATCACATGCTGAGTTGTCATTGGCCTGCAGGCATCTGTAAGGACTGCTATTGTTTAGAAGACCCAGGGGTCCTAACTCCATCTCCGCCACACGGTGCTGTACTGTTGTGAGTCAGAACAGACCTGATGCTTCATTAAAAGAGTTTAAACTGTAATACTCCGTTGTCCTGCAATTTATTATTTTTGTACAAAGTGTGCAAAACAAGACACTGATGTCAGGCTTCTCCCATGCACACAGTCTTTCTGCCCCATCTTCAATCACACTCCTACTATCCTGCTCTCTGAGCTGGGATCTTCCTGCTGGTATTACTGCGTAGGGATGAGACTGCTGCTGCTGGGTTAGAATCATCCTGGTTGTTGGCGTGGTGTGGGTGTGGAGCCGGGTGTAGGTGTGGAGTTGGGTGCGGGTGTGGAGCCGGGTGCTGGCGTGGGTGTGGAGCCGGGTGCTGGCGTGCTGTGGAGCCGGCTGTTGGCGGAGCTGGTTGTTGGCGTGGTTTTGGCGTGGAGCTGATTGTTGGCGTGGTGTTGGTGGAGCTGGTTGCAGGCTGACCGCTGGGGGCCGCTGTTCCCACCCGGCCCGCCTTTGTTGCCGCAGCGCCGCCTGGCGGTGATGGGGGCGCCTGCAGCCGGCCTCCCGGCTGGAGCCGAGGAGCTGCAAACGGCGACAGAGAAGGAGCCGCCAGGCTGGCCCTGGGCACTGACAGTACGGGGCAGTGCAGCACTGGACCCTCGGCAACCGGGCGGCAGAGCTGGTGGGACCCGCGCACGGTCCGCCTGATGGGAAGGAGACTGCGGGCGGGGAGCATCCACCGACAGCAGCCGAGGAGAGGAGAGGAGGGGCGGGGCGGGGGTGTGTGTGCAACCGAGCTGGAGAAAATCTCAGTCCAGAATTGATCGGAGTGAGACTGAGGGGTTGGACCCGAACTGTAGCCCAATCCTAACCAGAATCCCACATTTTACCTCAATCATAACTTCGATTGTAATTCCAACCCTCATCTCATCCCCAACCCTCATTCTAATCCTATTCCCAGCCCTAATCCCAACCTAAATCCCATCTCCAACATTAATTCTAATCTCATCTCCAACTTGAATCCTAACACTAATTCTAATCCCATCACCAACCCGAATCGAAATCCCATCCACAATCCTAATCCCATCCACAATCCTAATTTCAATCCCTAATCCTAATTTCAATCCCCAATCCTAATTTCAATCCCCAATCCTAATCTCAATCCCCAATCCTGATCCCAACTCTTATTAAAAAAAAATCCTAATCCCAATACTGATTTTAACCTGAATTCCTACTCTAATCCTATCCCAAACCTAATCCCAACTCACCCCTATCCAATCCTAACCTCTAATCCCAATCCCAACTCACCCCTATCCAATCCTAACCTCTAATCCCAATCCCAACTCACTCAGTGTCCACTGTATTTGGATCTCCTTTTGCCCCATGGGTACTAACATTGTGCTGGAGTGGCTGAAGAGCCTGAAGTTGGCCCAATACGCTGAATCCTTCATGGACAACGGCTATGATGATCTGGAGGTTTGTAAGCAGATCGGGGAGCCTGACCTAGACGCTATCGGGGTTGAGGCTCCCAGGCACCGGCAGCTCATCAAGGCGGCTGTGGCACGACTCCGTGAGGAAGAAGAAACTGGCACCGTGGTTTACTTCACTTTGGAACCACGGACTGCATCCCTTTGCCAGCCCTATATTTATACCAACCTGGAGGAATACCGGCCCAGACTGAGGACCGTACTGTGGAGGAGAGCACGAGGAACCAGTAGAGAATTGCAGAATGACATGGCATCAAACAGGAGAGCAGACCACAAGAAGAGGGTCACTTACTCCAAACTCATACTGAAGATCCGGAATAAACGACTTCGGGGCAGCAGTAATATGAACAAACTTCCTTACGCCAACAAGGTGGGTGATGGGCAGTGGGAAAAGAGGTCTCCTTCATCCTAAATGATTGTGTTTTGTGAGGATATCATATACAGGTAGCACACAACAAATGAACGGGTATAAAATAGTCAATATGATTTACGTTAAAAGGTGGAGTAATAAATGGAGGGTTGGTAACAGATGTGCAGGAGTTTTATCTTGTAACATGGACTGTTTATTTACCTAGGATGAAGGGATGTGCAGAGGGTGAAAGGTCAGTCAAAGGGGTGTGACCTTGTTCGACATATAGCTGGAATGTGTAAAGCAGCCACATAAGGATATATTGAAATTTGCTGGCAATTTGTTCTATAGGAACATATGGGAATTTTGGTTCCATATCAATATGTAGGAATCTGCGGGTAATTTGAGTTCTGGATAAATATTTGAAGCAGAGCAAAACACAGAGTGATGGGGAGAGCACGGGGTAGTGGGATTGGTTTTGGAGTGGTCCAGCAAAGAGCTGGCACGGATACAGTGAACTAAATGGCCTCCTAATCTGCAAACATCTGTGGTTCTACAAGGATATACATAGGCATCAGCCATGTATTTGCGTTCTGTACAGAATATATGAATCTGTCAAATATTTGAGTCCTACAGGGATACATATGGGAATGTGTCGAGCATTTAAGTTCTATGGGGTTGTCATGTTTCGGGATATGTACCTCCCTTTAGAACTCAAGTAACACACAGATTTCTATGTATCTTATTCATTCAGGTCCGCCACAGGTATCTCCAAGTTCAATGGTGTCAGTCATTCCCCTAAGCAGTTTGACTTTATGCCTGATGGGAAAGGCATGGTCATGCCCCCTGTTGACCTGCACTCAATGAAAACTGGCCAGTCACGCTGAGGGGAATGGCACGAGCAAGGATCTGTTGCAAAATCTGTCTCTAAGTAAAGGAGATTTTCAAGGTGCTTCAGTCATTTCAGTAGGGCAACAGAAGTGACAAATTGCTGGGTGTTAAATATGCTTTAAGAGGAAAAGAATTAGATCAACAAATTAGTCCCAGTCTTAATCTATTCTTCAGACTGATTGCCCCGGGGAACCGGAGTTCTTTCATTCAGTTTGTTACAGGGATGTCATACCAACATTTTTCTCTCATTTGGATTTCTGTATGAGTATTGATGTGGCTGTCGTTTTGTTCATATTTTAGCCCAGCTAATTTGGTGAAGGTACAGGATGTTGAGTTTTTTTGCACTGAATCGTGCATGAAAGATGGCTGAATGTAATAATTCTTGGCAATGTAAAATTAATCGAACTTGTACACTGATAGACACTCATGCTTCTGACTGGCATGATTTCTTGAAATACGTTCATCTCCCAAACATACTCAATATTCCGGAGATCACAATCCTATGTCAATCATGCCAATCAGCAATTTCGCTCAGCCGACCCTGTTGTCTCGGTAACCGTTCCCCAGCAGCAAATGATGTGTGCCTGACAACCAATTTGACACTGAATTGGAAATTGAAAGTGACCCCTCGTTATACCGAGGCCAGGGAAAGTTGGCAGTGTACTAAAATGATTGGCGTTTGAAGGAGCACTGTGTATTGTGTTAAAGAAAGCTCCTTTAATGATCCCCTTTTTATCATGGGCCAGCATAATTGTTTTAATACTATGCAAATAAATTAAAAAGCACTTGAATAAGGACGCCTGGCAATTTAAAGACGCTCACCATTGAATCTCAAAAAAAATCCCAAGTTCAAGAGAGCTGACAATGGATTTCTAAAATATGTTTCAAATTAAATAATGTTCAAATGTTACTGTATCTTTTGGAACAATAATGTGGCAATGTGACTATCTTCTGAAAGAGATAATGTGGAAATGATACAGTATCTCCTGAGCGAGAGCATGTGGAAATGGTACAGTATCTCCTGAGAGAGAGCATGTGGAAATGGTACAGTATCTCCTCATAGATAATGTGGAAATATTACAGTATCTCCAAGATACTGTGGAAATGTTACAGTATCTCCAGGGAGAGAGAGTGTGGGAATGTTACAGTATCTCCTGGGAGAGAGAGTGTGGGAATGTTACAGTATCTCCAGGGAGAGAGAGTGTGGGAATGTTACAGTATCTCCAGGGAGAGAGAATGTGGAAATGTTACAGTATCTCCAGGGAGAGAGAATGTGGGAATGTTACAGTATCTCCTGGGAGAGAGAATGTGGAAATGTTACAGTATCTCCTGGGAGAGATAATGTGGGAATGTTACAATATCTCTTGGGAGAGAGAATGTGGGAATGTTACAGTACCTCCAGGGAGAGAGAGTGTGGGAATGTTACAGTATCTCCAGGGAGTGGGAATGTGGGAATGTTACAGTATCTCCAGGGAGAGAGAGTGTGGGAATGTTACAGTATCTCCAGGGAGAGAGAATGTGGGAATGTTACAGTATCTCCAGGGAGAGAGAGTGTGGGAATGTTACAGTATCTCCAGGGAGAGAGAGTGAGGGAATGTTACACTATCTCCAGGGAGAGAGAGTGTGGGAACGTTACAGTGTCTCCAGGGAGAGAGAGTGTAGGAATGTTACAGTATCTCCAGGGAGAGAGAGTGTGGGAATGTTACAGTATCTCCAGGGAGAGAGAGTGTGGGAATGTTACAGTATCTCCAGGGAGAGAGAGTGTGGGAATGTTACACTATCTCCAGGGAGAGAGAGTGTGGGAATGTTACAGTGTCTCCAGGGAGAGAGAGTGTAGGAATGTTACAGTATCTCCAGGGAGAGAGAGTGTGGGAATGTTACAGTATCTCCAGGGAGAGAGAGTGTGGGAATGTTACAGTATCTCCAGGGAGAGAGAATGTGGGAATGTTACAGTATCTCCTGGGAGAGAGAGTGTGGGAATGTTACAGTATCTCCAGGGAGAGAGAGTGTGGGAATGTTACAGTATCTCCAGGGAGAGAGAGTGTGGGAATGTTACAGTATCTCCAAGGAGAGAGAATGTGGAAATGTTACATTATCTCCAGGGAGAGAGAATGTGGGAATGTTACAGTATCTCCAGGAAGAGAGAGTGTGGGAATGTTACACTATTTCCAGGGAGAGCGAGTGTGGGAATGTTACAGTATCTCCAGGGAGAGAGAGTGTGGGAATGTTACAGTATCTCCTGGGAGAGAGAATGTGGAAATGTTACAGTATCTCCAGGGAGAGAGAGTGTGGGAATGTTACAGGATCTCATGGGAGAGAGAGTGTGGGAATGTTACAGTATCTCAAGGGAGAGAGAATGTGGGAATGTTACAGTATCTCCTGGGAGAGATAATGTGGGAATGTTACAGTATCTCCTGGGAGAGATAATGTGGGAATGTTACAGTATCTCCTGGGAGAGATAATGTGGGAATGTTACAATATCTCCTGGGAGAGAGAATGTGGGAATGTTACAGTATCTCCAGGGAGAGAGAGTGTGGGAATGTTGCAGTATCTCCTGGGAGAGATAATGTGGGAATGTTACAATATCTCCTGGGAGAGAGAATGTGGGAATGTTACAGTATCTCCAGGGAGAGAGAGTGTGGGAATGTTACAGTATCTCCAGGGAGTGGGAATGTGGGAATGTTACAGTATCTCCAGGGAGAGAGAGTGTGGGAATGTTACAGTATCTCCAGGGAGAGAGAGTGTGGGAATGTTACAATATCTCCAGGGAGAGAGAGTGTGGGAATGTTACAGTATCTCTTGGGAGAGAGAATGTGGGAATGTTACAGTAGTTCCTGCGAGAGAGAATGTGGGAATGTTACAGTATCTCCTGGGAGAGAGAATGTGGGAATGTTACAGTATCTCCAGGGAGAGAGAGTGTGGGAATGTTACAGTATCTCCAGGGAGAGAGAATGTGGGAATGTTACAGTATCTCCAGGGAGAGAGAGTGTGGGAATGTTACAGTATCTCCAGGGAGAGAGAGTGTGGGAATGTTACAGTATCTCCTGGGAGAGAGAGTGTGGGAATGTTACACGATCTCCTGGGAGAGAGAGTGTGGAAATGTTACAGTATCTCCTGGGAGAGAGAGTGTGGGAATGTTACACTATCTCCAGGGAGAGAGAGTGTGGGAATGTTACAGTATCTCCAGGGAGAGAGAGTGTGGGAATGTTACAGTATCTCCAGGGAGAGAGAGTGTGGGAATGTTACAGTATCTCCAGGGAGAGAGAATGTGGGAATGTTACAGTATCTCCAGGGAGAGAGAGTGTGGGAATGTTACATTATCTCCAGGGAGAGAGAATGTGGAAATGTTACAGTATCTCAAGGGAGAGAGAGTGTGGGAATGTTACAGTATCTCCAGGGAGAGAGAGTGTGGGAATGTTACATTATCTCCAGGGAGAGAGAATGTGGAAATGTTACAGTATCTCAAGGGAGAGAGAGTGTGGGAATGTTACAGTATCTCCAGGGAGAGAGAGTGTGGGAATGTTACAGTATCTCCAGGGAGAGCGAGTGTAGGAATGTTACAGTATCTCCAGGGAGAGAGTGTGTGGGAATGTTACAGTATCTCCAAGGAGAGAGAATGTGGAAATGTTACAGTATCTCCAGGGAGAGAGAATGTGGGAATGTTACAGTATCTCCAGGGAGAGAGAATGTGGGAATGTTACAGTATCTCCAGGGAGAGTGTGGGAATGTTACACTATCTCCAGGGAGAGAGAGTGTGGGAATGTTACAGTATCTCCAGGGAGAGAGAATGTGGGAATGTTACAGTATCTCCAGGGAGAGTGTGGGAATGTTACACTATCTCCAGGGAGAGAGAGTGTGGGAATGTTACATTATCTCCAGGGAGAGAGTGTGGGAATGTTACACTATCTCCAGGGAGAGAGAGTGTGGGAATGTTACAGTATCTCCAGGGAGAGAGAATGTGGAAATGTTACAGTATCTCCTGGGAGAGAGAATGTGGGAATGTTACAGCATCTCCTGGGAGAGAGAATGTGGAAATGTTACAGTATCTCCAGGGAGAGAGAATGTGGGAATGTTACAGTATCTCCTGGGAGAGAGAATGTGGGAATGTTACAGTAGCTCCAGGGAGAGAGAATGTGGGAATGTTAAAGTATCTCCAGGGAGAGAGTGTTTGGGAATGTTACAGTATCTCCTGGGAGAGATATTGTGGGAATGTGACAGTATCACCAGGAAGAGAGAGTGTGGGAATGTTACAGTATCTCCTGGGAGAGAGAATGTGGGAATGTTACATTATCTGCTGGGAGAGAGAATGTGGAAATGTTACAGTATCTCCTGGTAGAGAGAATGTGGGAATATTACAGTATCTCCTGGTAGAGAGAATGTGGGAATATTACAGTATCTCCTGGGAGAGAGAATGTGGGAATGTTACAGTATCTCCTGGTAGAGAGAAGGTGGGAATATTACAGTATCTCCTGGGAGAGAGAATGTGGGAATGTTACACTATCTCCAGGGAGAGAGAGTGTGGGAATGTTACAGTATCTCCAGGGAGAGAGAATGTGGGAATGTTACAGTATCTCCAGGGAGAGAGAGTGTGGGAATGTTACAGTATCTCCAGGGAGACTGAATGTGGAAATGTTACAGTATCTCCAGGGAGAGAGTGTGTGGGAATGTTACACTATCTCCAGGGAGAGAGAGTGTGGGAATGTTACAGTATGTCCAGGGAGAGTGAGTGTGGGAATGTTACAGTATCTCCAGGGAGAGAGCGTGTGGGAATGTTACAGTATCTCCAGGGAGAGTGAGTGTGGGAATGTTACAGTATCTCCAGGGAGAGAGAGTGTGGGAATGTTACAATATCTCCAGGGAGAGAGAATGTGGAAATGTTACAGTATCTCTTGGGAGAGAGAATGTGGGAATGTTACAGTAGTTCCTGCGAGAGAGAATGTGGGAATGTTACAGTATCTCCTGGGAGAGAGAATGTGGGAATGTTACAGTATCTCCAGGGAGAGAGAGTGTGGTAATGTTACAGTAGCTTCAGGGAGAGAGAATGTGGGAATGTTACAGTATCTCCAGGGAGAGAGAGTGTGGGAATGTTACAGTATCTCCAGGGAGAGAGAGTGTGGGAATGTTACAGTATCTCCAGGGAAAGAGAGTGTGGGAATGTTACACTATCTCCTGGGAGAGAGAGTGTGGAAATGTTACAGTATCTCCTGGGAGAGAGAGTGTGGGAATGTTACACTATCTCCAGGGAGAGAGAGTGTGGGAATGTTACAGTATCTCCAGGGAGAGAGAGTGTGGGAATGTTACAGTATCTCCAGGGAGACAGAGTGTGGGAATGTTACAGTATCTCCAGGGAGAGAGAGTGTGGAAATGTTACAGTATCTCCTGGGAGAGAGAGTGTTGTAATGTTACAGTATCTCCAGGGAGAGAGAGTGTGGGAATGTTACAGTATCTCCAGGGAGAGAGAGTGTGGGAATGTTACAGTATCTCCTGGGAGAGAGAGTGTGGGAATGTTACACTATCTCCTGGGAGAGAGAGTGTGGAAATGTTACAGTATCTCCTGGGAGAGAGAGTGTGGGAATGTTACACTATCTCCAGGGAGAGAGAGTGTGGGAATGTTACAGTATCTCCAGGGAGAGAGAGTGTGGGAATGTTACAGTATCTCCAGGGAGAGAGAGTGTGGGAATGTTACAGTATCTCCAGGGAGAGAGAGTGTGGAAATGTTACAGTATCTCCTGGGAGAGAGAGTGTGGGAATGTTACAGTATCTCCAGGGAGAGAGAGTGTGGGAATGTTACAGTATCTCCAGGGAGAGAGAGTGTGGGAATGTTACAATATCTCCTGGGAGAGAGAATGTGGGAATGTTACAGTATCTCCAGGGAGAGAGAGTGTGGGAATGTTGCAGTATCTCAAGGGAGAGAGAATGTGGGAATGTTACAGTATCTCCTGGGAGAGAGAATGTGGAAATGTTACAGTATCTCCTGGGAGAGATAATGTGGGAATGTTACAATATCTCCTGGGAGAGAGAATGTGGGAATGTTACAGTATCTCCAGGGAGAGAGAGTGTGGGAATGTTACAGTATCTCCAGGGAGTGGGAATGTGGGAATGTTACAGTATCTCCAGGGAGAGAGAGTGTGGGAATGTTACAGTATCTCCAGGGAGAGAGAGTGTGGGAATGTTACAATATCTCCAGGGAGAGAGAGTGTGGGAATGTTACAGTATCTCTTGGGAGAGAGAATGTGGGAATGTTACACTAGTTCCTGCGAGAGAGAATGTGGGAATGTTACAGTATCTCCTGGGAGAGAGAATGTGGGAATGTTACAGTATCTCCAGGGAGAGAGAGTGTGGTAATGTTACAGTAGCTTCAGGGAGAGAGAATGTGGGAATGTTACAGTATCTCCAGGGAGAGAGAGTGTGGGAATGTTACAGTATCTCCAGGGAGAGAGAGTGTGGGAATGTTACAGTATCTCCTGGGAGAGAGAGTGTGGGAATGTTACACTATCTCCTGGGAGAGAGAGTGTGGAAATGTTACAGTATCTCCTGGAAGAGAGAGTGTGGGAATGTTACACTATCTCCAGGGAGAGAGAGTGTGGGAATGTTACAGTATCTCCAGGGAGAGAGAGTGTGGGAATGTTACAGTATCTCCAGGGAGAGAGAGTGTGGGAATGTTACAGTATCTCCAGGGAGAGAGAGTGTGGAAATGTTACAGTATCTCCTGGGAGAGAGAGTGTGGGAATGTTACAGTATCTCCAGGGAGAGAGAGTGTGGGAATGTTACAGTATCTCCAAGGAGAGAGAATGTGGAAATGTTACAGTATCTCCAGGGAGAGAGAGTGAGGGAATGTTACAGTATCTCCAGGGAGAGAGAGTGTGGGAATGTTACAGTATCTCCAGGGAGAGAGAGTGTGGGAATGTTACATTATCTCCAGGGAGAGAGAATGTGGAAATGTTACAGTATCTCAAGGGAGAGAGAGTGTGGGAATGTTACAGTATCTCCAGGGAGAGAGAGTGTGGGAATGTTACAGTATCTCCAGGGAGAGCGAGTGTAGGAATGTTACAGTATCTCCAGGGAGAGAGTGTGTGGGAATGTTACAGTATCTCCAAGGAGAGAGAATGTGGAAATGTTACAGTATCTCCAGGGAGAGAGAGTGAGGGAATGTTACAGTATCTCCTGGGAGAGAGAGTGTGGGAATGTTACATTATCTCCAGGAAGAGAGAGTGTGGGAATGTTACAGTATCTCCAGGGAGAGAGAATGTGGGAATGTTACAGTATCTCCAGGGAGAGTGTGGGAATGTTACACTATCTCCAGGGAGAGAGAGTGTGGGAATGTTACATTATCTCCAGGGAGAGAGTGTGTGGGAATGTTACAGTATCTCCAGGGAGAGAGTGTGGGAATGTTACAGTATCTCCTGGGAGAGAGTGTGGAAATGTTACAGTATCTCCAGGGAGAGAGAGTGTGGGAATGTTACAGTATCTCCTGGGAGAGAGGGTGTGGGAATGTTACAGTATCTCCAGGGAGAGAGAATGTGGGAATGTTACAGTATCTCCAGGGCGAGAGAATGTGGGAATGTTACAGTATCTCCTGGGAGAGAGAGTGTGGGAATGTTACAGTATCTCCTGGGAGAGAGAGTGTGAGAATATTACAGTATCTCCAGGGAGAGAGAGTGTGGGAATGTTACAGTATCTCCTGGGAGAGAGGGTGTGGGAATGTTACAGTATCTCCAGGGAGAGAGAATGTGGGAATGTTACAGTATCTCCAGGGCGAGAGAGTGTGGGAATGTTACAGTATCTCCTGGGAGAGAGAGTGTGGGAATGTTACAGTATCTCCAGGGAGAGTGAATGTGGGAATGTTACAGTATCTCCAGGGAGAGAGAGTGTGGGAATGTTACAGTATCTCCAGGGAGAGAGAGTGTGGGAATGTTACAGTATCTCCTGGGAGAGAGAGTGTGGGAATGTTACAGTATCTCCAGGGAGAGAGTGTGTGGGAATGTTACAGTATCTCCAGGGAGAGAGATTGTGGGAATGTTACAGTATCTCCAGGGAGAGAGAGTGTGGGAATGTTACAGTATCTCCAGGGAGAGAGACTGTGGGAATGTTACAGTATCTCTTGGGAGAGAGAGTGTGGGAATGTTACAGTATCTCCTGGGAGAGATAATGTGGAAATGTTACAGTATCTCCTGGGAGAGAGAATGTGGGAATGTTACAGCATCTCCTGGGAGAGAGAATGTGGAAATGTTACAGTATCTCCAGGGAGAGAGAATGTGGGAATGTTACAGTATCTCCTGGGAGAGAGAATGTGGAAATGTTACAGTATCTCCTGGGAGAGAGAATGTGGGAATGTTACAGTAGCTCCAGGGAGAGAGAATGTGGGAATGTTAAAGTATCTCCAGGGAGAGAGTGTTTGGGAATGTTACAGTATCTCCTGGGAGAGATATTGTGGGAATGTGACAGTATCACCAGGAAGAGAGTGTGTGGGAATGTTACAGTATCTCCTGGGAGAGAGAATGTGGGAATGTTACATTATCTGCTGGGAGAGAGAATGTGGAAATGTCACAGTATCTCCTGGGAGAGAGAATGTGGGAATGTTACAGTATCTCCAGGGAGAGAGAATGTGGGAATGTTACAGTATCTCCAGGGAGAGAGAATGTGGGAATGTTACAGTATCTCCTGGTAGAGAGAATGTGGGAATATTACAGTATCTCCTGGGAGAGAGAATGTGGGAATGTTACACTATCTCCAGGGAGAGAGAGTGTGGGAATGTTACAGTATCTCCAGGGAGAGAGAATGTGGGAATGTTACAGTATCTCCAGGGAGAGAGAGTGTGGGAATGTTACAGTATCTCCAGGGAGACTGAATGTGGAAATGTTACAGTATCTCCTGGGAGAGTGAGTGTGGGAATGTTACAGTATGTCCAGGGAGAGTGAGTGTGGGAATGTTACAGTATCTCCAGGGAGAGAGCGTGTGGGAATGTTACAGTATCTCCAGGGAGAGTGAGTGTGGGAATGTTACAGTATCTCCAGGGAGAGAGAGTGTGGGAATGTTACAATATCTCCAGGGAGAGAGAATGTGGAAATGTTACAGTATCTCTTGGGAGAGAGAATGTGGGAATGTTACAGTAGTTCCTGCGAGAGAGAATGTGGGAATGTTACAGTATCTCCTGGGAGAGAGAATGTGGGAATGTTACAGTATCTCCAGGGAGAGAGAGTGTGGTAATGTTACAGTAGCTTCAGGGAGAGAGAATGTGGGAATATTACAGTATCTCCAGGGAGAGAGAGTGTGGGAATGTTACAGTATCTCCAGGGAGAGAGAGTGTGGGAATGTTACAGTATCTCCAGGGAAAGAGAGTGTGGGAATGTTACACTATCTCCTGGGAGAGAGAGTGTGGAAATGTTACAGTATCTCCTGGGAGAGAGAGTGTGGGAATGTTACACTATCTCCAGGGAGAGAGAGTGTGGGAATGTTACAGTATCTCCAGGGAGAGAGAGTGTGGGAATGTTACAGTATCTCCAGGGAGACAGAGTGTGGGAATGTTACAGTATCTCCAGGGAGAGAGAGTGTGGAAATGTTACAGTATCTCCTGGGAGAGAGAGTGTGGGAATGTTACAGTATCTCCAGGGAGAGAGAGTGTGGGAATGTTACAGTATCTCCAGGGAGAGAGAGTGTGGGAATGTTACAGTATCTCCTGGGAGAGAGAGTGTGGGAATGTTACACTATCTCCTGGGAGAGAGAGTGTGGAAATGTTACAGTATCTCCTGGGAGAGAGAGTGTGGGAATGTTACACTATCTCCAGGGAGAGAGAGTGTGGGAATGTTACAGTATCTCCAGGGAGAGAGAGTGTGGGAATGTTACAGTATCTCCAGGGAGAGAGAGTGTGGGAATGTTACAGTATCTCCAGGGAGAGAGAGTGTGGAAATGTTACAGTATCTCCTGGGAGAGAGAGAGTGACACACACAGAGATAGAGGGAGAGAGAGAGAGAGGCAGAGAGAGAGACAGAGACAGAGAGAGAGAGAGAGAGAGAGAGAGACAGAGAGAGTGAGAGACCGACAGAGAGACAGAGAGAGAGAGAGAGAGAGAGAACTCCAAAACAGGGGGAGAGAGAGAGAGAGCAGAGCCCGAGCAGCAACCGGAGCACGGAGCCTGAAGCCGGAGAAAGGCCCGAGGAACCGGGCCGAGCGAGGCACCGGAGAGAAGGAGAGCGAGCAGCAACAGGAGTCGACCCAGACCGGGAGGAGCGGCCCGAGCCAGTCAAAGAGGCGAGTGGAGAGGTAGGGGTGCCGGATCGGGTCGGGCCGGAGAGCGAGCAAGCCCGGGGCCTGAAACCCGAGAAACTCCGGGGTCGGAGAAACTCGGACAAAGACCGGGCCGGGACAGCACAGACGAGCCGAGGGGCTGGGGCCAGGGCAGAAGCCCGGAGAGAGCGCTGAGAGCTGAGAGCGCGAAATTTGAACGAAGGGAAACGGCTGAAAGGAGAAAAGGAGCAAAGAGAGACCGAGAGACCGAGCGACCCGTCACCAGGACACCGAGAGCCCGGAGACACCCGGGACACAGCCCGGCTCACCGAGACCGAGACCGAGAGACCGGCCCAGAGACACAGTGAGGCCCGGGGACAGAGAGAGAGAGAGCGACCGCGAGAACCAGAGAGAACGGTGTGTGACTCTGTCAACCGGAGCACGGGGCCTGAAGCCGGAGAAAGGCCCGAGGAACCGGGCCGAGTGAGGCACCGGAGAGAGGGAGAGCGAGCGGCAGCAGGGGTCGACCCAGACCGGGAGGAGCGGCCCGAGCCAGTCAGGGAGGCGAGTGGAGAGGTAGGGGTGCCGGATCGGGTCGGGCCTGGACAGCGAGCAAGCCCGGGGCCTGAAATCCGAGAAACTCCGGGGTCGGAGAGACTCGGCCGGGCCGGGACTGCACAGCTGAGCCGAGGGGCTGGGACCAGGGCAGAAGCCCGGAGAGAGAGCAAGCCCGGGGCCCGAAACCCGAGAAACTCCGGGGTCGGAGAAACTCGGACAAACACCGGGCCGGGACGGGACTGCACAGCCGAGCCGAGGGGCTGGGACCAGAGCAGAAACAGCCTGAGACCGACGCGAGGAGAGAGAGGAAAACTCCGGGTCCGGAGGAAAAAAGCTATACCTAGATCTACCTAAATTTAGTTAACCTAGAAAAAGAACAACAAACCCGAAGAAAAAAAAGAAAAAAAGAAAGAAAAAAAAAAAAAAAAAGGAATAGAAACCAGAGAGAAACGATAAACAACCCGAACCAGGAACCTGTGAGAGAGAGAGAGAGAAACTTTTAAGAGCAGCTATATCAAAGATGAACCCCTGAAAAACTCTCAATTTTGGACCTAAAAGTGGGATAAGGTGGAACACGACACAAAAAAGAGAAAAAAAGTTATCTACCTGAGACAAAACAAACGACTACAATGAGCAGGGAAATGAAATATCCTGAGCAATGCACAAAAAATAAAGCAAAGGAAAAACACAAGGACATAACACTAAAAAGTAACCCAGAGGTCCTCTACGTTGACTATACCACACACAAAGGGATTAAGACGAAGAACAACCTCATATTCTACACCGACTCCATTCCCTCATGGAAGGAGACTTTACAAAAATACTACGCATACGTCTCCAGCGAAGGTATTGGCAGTGGAGGCAGACTGAAAATATGTAAAGATGGAAATCTAGATAAAGATGACCCCCTGCTAACCATAAGCTACTACAACAAAAAAGGAAAGATCATGATACAGGGGAATGTAGAAAGTCTGGACTCCTTCGAAAAGGAATTCCCCCAGCTGAAAACTAAGGCAGACACAAATAGGACCAATGGACAGGAGGCAAAAGAGAATCGAACAGAGGATGATGAGAGCCAAGCGGAGGAAGAAGAAGAGAGTCCAGCAGAGACACACACCTCCCTGACCATCTCCACCCCCCCCACACCTCTCAACGCAAACAAACTGCTGAAAGAGAGTCTGTCCAAACTAGAACTCGAATTCAACGAATACAGAGAAACACAGACCAAGAACTGGACGGAGGAACTCAAACAGCTGAAAATGGAAAACGAGTCCACCATCCACAATCTGAGAAAGACCGTAGAGGAACAAATAAATAAGATCAAAGAACTCCATACCCAACTAAACAAAATGACGGAGGCCGTAGAAAGGCTCAGCAGGCAACACAAACCTCTTAAGGTCCAAAAAACAACACACACAAGGACACAGAACCCGTCGGATGCCACCCCACACGAGGACACACCGAAAGCCACAAACCCCGCTCCTGCCACACAGCTCACCACAGAAACCCAGCCAACAACCAGCCCTCAGTCGAGTCCTGCCCAGACTACCGCTACCCAGTCCTCACACACAGGGACGCAGAACCCGTCAGATGCCCCCCCACACGAGGACACACCGAAAGCCTCAAACCCCGCTCCTGCCACACAACATATCCCAGAAACCCAGCCAACAACCAGCCATCAGTCGAGTCCTGCCCAGACTACTGCTACCCAGTCTGAAAAACCAGCCCCTCAGGCGGTCCTGCTGACCGACTCCAACGGAAAGTTTCTGGACCCCCAGAGGCTGTTCCCAGGTCATCAAGTCCTGAAAAAATGGTGCAGCAACACAGAACATGCAATGAAGATCCTGAACAAAGAATCCCTTGGAAGCCCCAAATGGCTTGTGATCCACACAGGCACAAACGACCTACGCACCCTACGGGAAGGCACTGCTAGGGCGGTGAGCAGGATGGCGGAAAAGGCCAGCAAGGAATTCCCCGAGGCGCGGATCGTGATCTCCACACTACTGCCCAGAAAGGACACCCCAGCCTATATAATCCACAACACCAACAGGGAGATCGACACGAGATGTTCTGTCTTCCCCAACGTCTACCTGGCCCATCATCCAAACATCAACACAAGGGACCTCTATGACGAAATACATCTACTCAAACAGCGGATGTGGGTCTTTGCAAAAAACCTCATAAACACTGCCAAAAGACGCAGCCCTCCCACCCCCTCTACCATTGGGAGCCGTAACCCAAACAGGACCACCAATGTCCCCCACCCCCCTTTACAAAACCAACAACAGAACCCAAGACCCCCCTCTAGACCACAGACTGTAGACCAAGAACTGAGAAAGATCATGACGATGCTGAACAGCCTGATAGAAAGCCGGAGAAATTATTAATATTGTTATTTATCATTATCATTATTGTTATCTTATCAGTATTATTACTACTATTAGATAGATATATGTGCATGCCTCATGAAATTTATACTAAATCATCATTTAGCATTATAGAAAATAGTGTTTCCACACTCATCCCACAAAATAGGTCCATTTTATTTCGTTTTATTGAACTATATAAATGCGTTCTTTCCACATAAGCTGCTGGAATATCCAGGGCCTCCGCTCCTCAACTTTTGGGATGAAGAGTACAGACCCTGAATTCCTAAAAGCTATAAAAGACATTGATATAATTGTGTTAACAGAAACATGGTGCCAAAAGGACATGCCGACCCACTGTCCCCCAATGTACCATGAAATTATTGTGCCTTCAGTAAAGAACATTAAGACACGCAAGGGCAGAACCTCCGGGGGAATCCTGGTGTGGTATAAAGGAGAACTGAACAAACACATCTCACCGATAAAACAGGGAAAATCACACGTATGGCTAAAATTAGATAAAAATATAGGAATAGTAAAAAACGATGTTTACTTATGTGCGATCTACATACCTCCAATAGAATCGCCATATTTTGAAGAGGAGATATTTGACACTCTCCACATGGAAATCAGCCATTTCCAGGCCCAAGGAAAGGTGCTACTATGTGGGGACCTAAATGCAAGGACAGGATGTGAACCTGACTTCATAGACCCACAGGGCAACAACCATGTGTTTGGCCAGACCCCTCTATATGTCACACCAGCCATCGCAAACCGAAACAACCTCGATTGTGAAATAAATAAAAGCGGTAGGGAGGTAGTGCAACTCTGCCGAGCCTTAGGCCTGTACATAGTTAACGGTAGGTTCAGAGGGGACTCCTTAGGGAGACTCACATATTCCTCAACTCTTGGGTCTAGTGTGGTGGATTATACAATCACTGACCTGGACCCCTGCGATATCAACGCATTCACTGTCAGGCAGCAATCCCCCCTCTCAGACCATAACCAAATAAATGTGTACCTTAAACTTTCTGCCCAAACTACAGACACAAAAAAGGAACCCAGTAAGCTACATAAAATAAACCAGACATACAGATGGGCCCCAGACAGTGGAGATAAATTCATCACAGCACTAAATTCACCTGATCTCACAAGTAAAATTTCAAAATTTAAAGAAAATCTATATGAGATCACCAGAGATGGGGTAAACATGGCCATAGAGGATATAAATATGATCTTTCATGAGGCAGCTGTAAAAGCCGACCTCGTGAAACAGAAGAGGAAGAGTCACAAAAGACAAAATAAAAATAAGAAATGGTTTGACCACGAATGCAAAAATGCCAGAAAAGACCTGAGAAAAATATCAAACCAAAAGCATCGCCAACCAAACAATCCGGACCTACGTACTAGATACAATGAAACCCTCAAAAGATATAAACACACCATTAGGAACAAAACACAAAACTATACCCACAAAATACTAGAAGAAATTGAAAACTCCACCAACCCAAAACAATTCTGGGAAATGTGGAATAACCTGAGTACAACACAATTGCAAGCATTACCAATCCAAGATGGCGACATCTGGAGAACACATTTTGAAAACCTCTACAAAGACATCCCAATAAACGAAACAAACCCAAGTCAACATCAGGTCACAGAAAAACTCCACACATTAGAAGCAACAATCAAAGACAACCAAAACCCTCTAGACTCCCCAATCACATGGAAAGAAATGGCCACAAAAACAAAATCTCTCCACCTAAAGAAAGCCTGTGGCCCAGACAACATCAAAAATGAAATGCTCAAGTTCAGCAATATGGAGATGCAGGGTGCGGTACTCAAATTATTCAACATCATATTACGTTCAGGCTGTTTTCCCGATATCTGGTGCCAAGGACTAATCTCCCCCATATATAAAAGCGGAAACAAATCAGACCCAAATAACTACCGCGGCATCTGTGTCAACAGTTGTCTAGGGAAGTTATTCTGCAGTATTCTAAATAGTAGATTACTTGATTTTCTTAACAAACATAATATCCTCAGAAAAAACCAAATAGGCTTTCTTCCAAAACACCGCACCGCCGACCATATCTATACCCTTCACACCCTCATTGAAAAACATATACACCAAACAAAAAATGGGAAAATATTCGCCTGTTTCATCGACTTCAAGAAAGCCTTTGACTCTATATGGCACGAAGGGCTCTATTATAAACTTCTTCAATGTGGAATAGGGGGCAAAGTCTATGACCTTATTAAATCAATGTATCTGAAAAACAAATGCGGGGTCAAAATTGGAGACAAACGCACCGATTTCTTCACCCAGAGAAGAGGCGTCCGGCAGGGCTGCAATTTGAGCCCGACCCTGTTCAACATATACATAAATGAATTAGCAGACATGCTGGAGCAAAGCGAGTCACCAGGTCTCCGTCTCCTAGATGGAGAAGTGAAATCCCTGTTCTATGCGGACGACCTGGTTCTGCTGTCTCCCACAGAACAGGGATTACAGCAACAACTAGACCTACTCGACAAATACTGCCAAAATTGGGCTCTAACAGTAAATCTAAAGAAAACCAACATCATGATTTTTCAAAAAAGGCCCAGATGTCAGGAAAACAAATACCAGTTTACCCTCAGTGATATCACTATAGGACACACTATGAGCTACACCTACCTTGGTCTAACTATTACAGCATCAGGGAGCTTCAGCATAGCAGTGAATGCACTAAAAGAAAAAGCCCGAAGAGCCCTATATGCAATAAAAAGAAAATTCTACAACATCCAAATCCCAATCAAAATCTGGCTCAAAATATTTGACAGCATAATCCTGCCCATTGCACTGTACGGTAGTGAAGTATGGGGCCCGCTAAATCACCAAAGCTACACTAAATGGGAAAAACATACAATAGAAGCCCTACATGCAGAATTCTGCCGAAGCATCCTTCGCACCCAAAGGAAAACGCCAACAAATGCATGCAGAGCCGAACTAGGCAGATACCCACTGATAATAAACATCCAAAAACGAGCACTAAACTTCCTAAATCACCTCAAATCTAGCTCCCCAGACACCCTTCATTTCAAAGCCTTTCAGACCCAAGAGCTAAACCCAGAAAAGAGTCCCCTGAGTCAGCTGCTACGGAAACTAAGTACTCAGCCGGACCCTGACCAGCCCCAGACCAACACAGCCGCCCAAACACCAATCCGAGTGAACCAAATCATTAAAAAATGCAAAGAAACCTACCTGGAACATTGGAACAAAATAACCGAAAGCCAAAGCAGATTAGAATGTTACCGGGCCCTAAAAAGAGAATATAAACTGGCAGACTACCTCACGACCATCAGAGACACAAAACAGAGACAGACCCTCACCAGGTACAGACTAAGCGACCACCAACTGGAAATTGAAAAAGGCAGATACAAGAAATCCTGGCAGCCTAGAGAGAATAGAATATGCGATCAATGTCTGGCTGGCGAGGTTGAAACAGAAATGCATTTCCTCCTAAAATGCGAAAAATTCAACACATCAAGAAACATATTATTCAACAAGCTAAGCCAAACAACCCCAGATTTCAAGGAATTGGATGATCTGTCAAAATTGAGATTAGTCCTAGGAGAAGGAGACAGACCATACCTTGGGGCCAAATATGTAACAACATGTCACAACCTGAGGACTGTTTAAAATTAAGACTGTTTAAAATTAATATTGAACGTACCAAATGAAGTACAAAGACTGTTTAAAATTAATATTGTTTAAAAGTAATATTGTATGTACCCAACAAATGTCAAATCGATTGACACCTACAGAATGTTGGAAAACTGTACCTTTTTGCTATGTAAGCTTTGGCAATATGGTTCTCTGTAAACTTTCATGCCAATAAAGCATTTTAATTGGAATTGGAATTGGAATTGGAGTGTGGGAATGTTACAGTATCTCCAGGGAGAGAGAGTGTGGGAATGTTACAGTATCTCCAGGGAGAGAGAGTGTGGGAATGTTACATTATCTCCAGGGAGAGAGAATGTGGAAATGTTACAGTATCTCAAGGGAGAGAGAGTGTGGGAATGTTACAGTATCTCCAGGGAGAGAGAGTGTGGGAATGTTACAGTATCTCCAGGGAGAGCGAGTGTAGGAATGTTACAGTATCTCCAGGGAGAGAGTGTGTGGGAATGTTACAGTATCTCCAGGGAGAGAGAATGTGGGAATGTTACAGTACCTCCAGGGCGAGAGAGTGTGGGAATGTTACAGTATCTCCTGGGAGAGAGAGTGTGGGAATGTTACAGTATCTCCAAGGAGAGAGAATGTGGAAATGTTACATTATCTCCAGGAAGAGAGAGTGTGGGAATGTTACAGTATCTCCAGGGAGAGAGAATGTGGGAATGTTACAGTATCTCCAGGGAGAGTGTGGGAATGTTACACTATCTCCAGGGAGAGAGAGTGTGGGAATGTTACATTATCTCCAGGGAGAGAGTGTGTGGGAATTTTACAGTATCTCCAGGGAGAGAGTGTGGGAATGTTACAGTATCTCCTGGGAGAGAGTGTGGAAATGTTACAGTATCTCCAGGGAGAGAGAGTGTGGGAATGTTACAGTATCTCCTGGGAGAGAGGGTGTGGGAATGTTACAGTATCTCCAGGGAGAGAGAATGTGGGAATGTTACAGTATCTCCAGGGCGAGAGAATGTGGGAATGTTACAGTATCTCCTGGGAGAGAGAGTGTGGGAATGTTACAGTATCTCCTGGGAGAGAGAGTGTGAGAATATTACAGTATCTCCAGGGAGAGAGAGTGTGGGAATGTTACAGTATCTCCTGGGAGAGAGGGTGTGGGAATGTTACAGTATCTCCAGGGAGAGAGAATGTGGGAATGTTACAGTACCTCCAGGGCGAGAGAGTGTGGGAATGTTACAGTATCTCCTGGGAGAGAGAGTGTGGGAATGTTACAGTATCTCCTGGGAGAGAGAGTGTGGGAATGTTACAGTATCTCCAGGGAGAGTGAATGTGGGAATGTTACAGTATCTCCAGGGAGAGAGAGTGTGGGAATGTTACAGTATCTCCAGGGAGAGAGAGTGTGGGAATGTTACAGTATCTCCTGGGAGAGAGAGTGTGGGAATGTTACAGTATCTCCAGGGAGAGAGTGTGTGGGAATGTTACAGTATCTCCAGGGAGAGAGATTGTGGGAATGTTACAGTATCTCCAGGGAGAGAGAGTGTGGGAATGTTACAGTATCTCCAGGGAGAGAGACTGTGGGAATGTTACAGTATCTCTTGGGAGAGAGAGTGTGGGAATGTTACAGTATCTCCTGGGAGAGATAATGTGGAAATGTTACAGTATCTCCTGGGAGAGAGAATGTGGGAATGTTACAGCATCTCCTGGGAGAGAGAATGTGGAAATGTTACAGTATCTCCAGGGAGAGAGAATGTGGGAATGTTACAGTATCTCCTGGGAGAGAGAATGTGGAAATGTTACAGTATCTCCTGGGAGAGAGAATGTGGGAATGTTACAGTAGCTCCAGGGAGAGAGAATGTGGGAATGTTAAAGTATCTCCAGGGAGAGAGTGTTTGGGAATGTTACAGTATCTCCTGGGAGAGATATTGTGGGAATGTGACAGTATCACCAGGAAGAGAGTGTGTGGGAATGTTACAGTATCTCCTGGGAGAGAGAATGTGGGAATGTTACATTATCTGCTGGGAGAGAGAATGTGGAAATGTTACAGTATCTCCTGGTAGAGAGAATGTGGGAATATTACAGTATCTCCTGGGAGAGAGAATGTGGGAATGTTACACTATCTCCAGGGAGAGAGAGTGTGGGAATGTTACAGTATCTCCAGGGAGAGAGAATGTGGGAATGTTACAGTATCTCCTGGTAGAGAGAATGTGGGAATATTACAGTATCTCCTGGGAGAGAGAATGTGGGAATGTTACACTATCTCCAGGGAGAGAGAGTGTGGGAATGTTACAGTATCTCCAGGGAGAGAGAATGTGGGAATGTTACAGTATCTCCAGGGAGAGAGAGTGTGGGAACGTTACAGTATCTCCAGGGAGACTGAATGTGGAAATGTTACAGTATCTCCAGGGAGAGAGTGTGTGGGAATGTTACACTATCTCCAGGGAGAGAGAGTGTGGGAATGTTACAGTATGTCCAGGGAGAGTGAGTGTGGGAATGTTACAGTATCTCCAGGGAGAGAGCGTGTGGGAATGTTACAGTATCTCCAGGGAGAGTGAATGTGGGAATGTTACAGTATCTCCAGGGAGAGAGAGTGTGGGAATGTTACAATATCTCCAGGGAGAGAGAATGTGGAAATGTTACAGTATCTCTTGGGAGAGAGAATGTGGGAATGCTACAGTAGTTCCTGCGAGAGAGAATGTGGGAATGTTACAGTATCTCCTGGGAGAGAGAATGTGGGAATGTTACAGTATCTCCAGGGAGAGAGAGTGTGGTAATGTTACAGTAGCTTCAGGGAGAGAGAATGTGGGAATGTTACAGTATCTCCAGGGAGAGAGAGTGTGGGAATGTTACAGTATCTCCAGGGAGAGAGAGTGTGGGAATGTTACAGTATCTCCAGGGAAAGAGAGTGTGGGAATGTTACACTATCTCCTGGGAGAGAGAGTGTGGAAATGTTACAGTATCTCCTGGGAGAGAGAGTGTGGGAATGTTACACTATCTCCAGGGAGAGAGAGTGTGGGAATGTTACAGTATCTCCAGGGAGAGAGAGTGTGGGAATGTTACAGTATCTCCAGGGAGACAGAGTGTGGGAATGTTACAGTATCTCCAGGGAGAGAGAGTGTGGAAATGTTACAGTATCTCCTGGGAGAGAGAGTGTGGGAATGTTACAGTATCTCCAGGGAGAGAGAGTGTGGGAATGTTACAGTATCTCCAGGGAGAGAGAGTGTGGGAATGTTACAGTACCTCCTGGGAGAGAGTATGTGGGAATGTTACAGTATCTCAAGGGAGAGAGAATGTGGAAATGTTACAGTATCTCAAGGGAGAGAGAGTGTGGGAATGTTACAGTATCTCCAGGGAGAGAGAATGTGGAAATGTTACAGTATCTCAAGGGAGAGAGAGTGTGGGAATGTTACAGTATCTCCAGGGAGAGAGAGTGTGGGAATGTTACAGTATCTCCAGGGAAAGAGAGTGTGGGAATGTTACACTATCTCCTGGGAGAGAGAGTGTGGAAATGTTACAGTATCTCCTGGGAGAGAGAGTGTGGGAATGTTACACTATCTCCAGGGAGAGAGAGTGTGGGAATGTTACAGTATCTCCAGGGAGAGAGAGTGTGGGAATGTTACAGTATCTCCAGGGAGACAGAGTGTGGGAATGTTACAGTATCTCCAGGGAGAGAGAGTGTGGGAATGTTACAGTATCTCAAGGGAGAGAGAATGTGGGAATGTTACACTATCTCCAGGGAGAGAGAGTGTGAGAATATTACAGTATCTCCAGGCAGAGAGAGTGTGGGAATGTTACAGTATCTCCTGGGAGAGAGAGTGTGGGAATGTTACAGTATCTCCAGGGAGAGTGAGTGTGGGAATGTTACAGTATCTCCAGGGAGAGAGAGCGTGGGAATGTTACAGTATCTCTAGGGAGAGAGAATGTGGGAATGTTACAGTATCTCCAGGGAGAGAGAGTGTGGGAATGTTACAATATCTCCAGGGAGAGAGAATGTGGGAATGTTACAGTATCTCCTGGGAGAGAGAATGTGGAAATGTTACAGTATCTCCAGGGAGAGAGAGTGTCGGAATGTTACAGTATCTCCAGGGAGAGAATGTGGGAATGTTACAGTATCTCCAGGGAGAGAGAGTGTGGGAATGTTGCAGTATCTCCAGGGAGAGCGAGTGTAGGAATGTTACAGTATCTCCAGGGAGAGAGTGTGTGGGAATGTTACAGTATCTCCAAGGAGAGAGAATGTGGAAATGTTACATTATCTCCAGGAAGAGAGAGTGTGGGAATGTTACAGTATCTCCAGGGAGAGAGAGTGTGGGAATGTTACACTATTTCCAAGGAGAGCGAGTGTGGGAATGTTACAGTATCTCCAGGGAGAGAGAGTGTGGGAATGTTACAGTATCTCCAGGGAGAGAGAATGTGGGAATGTTACAGTATCTCCTGGGAGAGTGGGAATGTTACACTATCTCCAGGGAGAGAGAGTGTGGGAATGTTACATTATCTCCAGGGAGAGAGTGTGTGGGAATGTTACAGTATCTCCAGGGAGAGAGTGTGGGAATGTTACAGTATCTCCTGGGAGAGAGTGTGGAAATGTTACAGTATCTCCAGGGAGAGAGAGTGTGGGAATGTTACAGTATCTCCTGGGAGAGAGAGTGTGGGAATGTTACAATATCTCCTGGGAGAGAGGGTGTGGGAATGTTACAGTATCTCCTGGGAGAGAGGGTGTGGGAATGTTACAGTATCTCCAGGGAGAGAGAATGTGGGAATGTTACAGTATCTCCAGGGCGAGAGAATGTGGGAATGTTACAGTATCTCCTGGGAGAGAGAGTGTGGGAATGTTACAGTATCTCCTGGGAGAGAGAGTGTGGGAATGTTAAAGTATCTCCTGGGAGAGAGGGTGTGGGAATGTTACAGTATCTCCAGGGAGAGAGAGTGTGGGAATGTTACAGTATCTCCAGGGAGAGAGAGTGTGGGAATGTTAAAGTATCTCCTGGGAGAGAGGGTGTGGGAATGTTACAGTATCTCCAGGGAGAGAGAATGTGGGAATGTTACAGTATCTCCAGGGCGAGAGAGTGTGGGAATGTTACAGTATCTCCTGGGAGAGAGAGTGTGGGAATGTTACAGTATCTCCTGGGAGAGAGAGTGTGGGAATGTTACAGTATCTCCAGGGAGAGAGAGTGTGGGAATGTTACAGTATCTCCTGGGAGAGAGAGTGTGGGAATGTTACAGTATCTCCAGGGAGAGAGAGTGTGGGAATGTTACAGTATCTCCAGGGAGAGAGAGTGTGGGAATGTTACAGTATCTCCTGGGAGAGAGAGTGTGGGACTGTTACAGTATCTCCAGGGAGAGAGTGTGTGGGAATGTTACAGTATCTCCAGGGAGAGAGATTGTGGGAATGTTACAGTATCTCCAGGGAGAGAGAGTGTGGGAATGTTACAGTATCTCCAGGGAGAGAGACTGTGGGAATGTTACAGTATCTCTTGGGAGAGAGAGTGTGGGAATGTTACAGTATCTCCTGGGAGAGATAATGTGGAAATGTTACAGTATCTCCTGGGAGAGAGAATGTGGGAATGTTACAGCATCTCCTGGGAGAGAGAATGTGGAAATGTTACAGTATCTCCAGGGAGAGAGAATGTGGGAATGTTACAGTATCTCCTGGGAGAGAGAATGTGGAAATGTTACAGTATCTCCTGGGAGAGAGAATGTGGGAATGTTACAGTAGCTCCAGGGAGAGAGAATGTGGGAATGTTACAGTATCTCCAGGGAGAGAGTGTTTGGGAATGTTACAGTATCTCCTGGGAGAGATATTGTGGGAATGTGACAGTATCACCAGGAAGAGAGTGTGTGGGAATGTTACAGTATCTCCTGGGAGAGAGAATGTGGGAATGTTACAGTATCTGCTGGGAGAGAGAATGTGGAAATGTCACAGTATCTCCTGGGAGAGAGAATGTGGGAATGTTACACTATCTCCAGGGAGAGAGAGTGTGGGAATGTTACAGTATCTCCAGGGAGAGAGAATGTGGGAATGTTACAGTATCTCCAGGGAGAGAGAGTGTGGGAATGTTACAGTATCTCCAGGGAGACTGAATGTGGAAATGTTATAGTATCTCCAGGGAGAGAGTGTGTGGGAATGTTACACTATCTCCAGGGAGAGAGAGTGTGGGAATGTTACAGTTTGTCCAGGGAGAGAGAGTGTGGGAATGTTACAGTATCTCCAGGGAGAGAGCGTGTGGGAATGTTACAGTATCTCCAGGGAGATAGAATGTGGGAATGTTACAGTATCTCCAGGGAGAGAGAGTGTGGGAATGTTACAGTATCTCCAGGGAGAGAGAGTGTGGGAATGTTACACTATCACCAGGGAGAGAGTGTGTGGGAATTGTAAAATCTGTGTGTTCTAGTTGTAATTAATAACACACAGACTACAAGATTAAAGTTCAACAGGTCTTTACTGGTTGGAGGTCAGGACTATATACAGTACAATCTTACTACACAGTGCTTATATACCGGTGGTCGCCACCGGTACTACGTATACAGCAGCCAGAGAAAGTAGTACATCTCTTTAGGTGGAACAGGCTTAAGTTCTCTTAAGGTGGAACAGGTTACATACACCACAATCCTCCCTTTTTAGCTTAAAAGTCATATCCCCATTTAACATAATCTCATAACATATAGACATATATAACTTCAGGTATAAACAGTTCAAAGGTTCAGTCTCTCAGGAGGCCTTCTGATTCGGTCTGGATAACGCCTTTCAGTGGTCTCTGATTCTTGTTGCTGAGGTGACTCTTCTTGTTGGTTTCCTATGTATTGGACGTCATCATCAGGTACAGTCCCTGCCGAGGCAGATGCTTCAGGTTCAGTAACGTCTTCCACAGTTGTCTCTGTCGCAACCATGGGTTCGACCCTTGCTCTTGATTCTACCAGTTGATCCGCATGACGCCTTATCACATTGTTACCAATATCTACTGTGTACATCAGAGGTCCTTGTCTGGCCCGAATTGTTCCGGACTGCCATTTTTCGTTTCCATAGCCCCTTGCCAACACTGGTTGTCCTACTTCGAAACTTCGAGTGGACTTGTTATTAATATGCCGGAACTGTTTGTTTTCCACTTCCCTCCGCACATTTGGTTTTAACAAGTCCAACCTGGACCGCAACCTCCTGTTATAAAACATCATGGCAGGACTTTGGTTAGTCACTGCATGAGCGGCGTTTCGATACGCCATTAGGAAATTGTCCACCTTGTGCTGTAGCGGAATCTGGTCATCGTTCATGGCCTTTATTGCCTTTTTGAATGTTTGGACAAATCTCTCGGCCAACCCGTTTGTCGCCGGATGATATGGGGCAGAGGTATAATGTTTCACCCCATTCTTCTTTAAGAATTTTTAGAATTCTTCCGACACGAACTGTGGTCCGTTGTCCGAACAGATCTGTTCTGGCAATCCGTTCCTTGCGAATATTGTTCTTAACACCGCAATTGTCTTTTCTGAAGTAGTGGTATTCATCTTGATCACTTCTGGCCATTTGGAATGTGCGTCCACCGCAATTAGGAACATGGAGTCCATGAATGGACCAGCAAAGTCAATATGTACGCGTTGCCATGGGGCTGAAGGCCATTCCCATGGGTGTAGTGGTGCGATCAGAGGTGCATTTTGCACTTTTTGGCACCCAGCGCAGCTTTTTGTCAACTCCTCTATCTGTTGGTCAATACCCGGCCACCATACATAAGCCCTAGCAAGACTTTTCATCTTAACTCCCCCCAGATGACCTTCATGCAGTTCTTTTAGAACTCTTTCCCTTAACTTGGGAGGAATAATCACTCTTGTCCCGTACATCAAAGTACCATGGCAGACGGACAGCTGGTCTCGCCTTGCTGAGACTGCCGGTAACAGAGGATCACCACGTGTTGGCCATCCTTTCACTGTCACCTCGTAGACTCTGGACAGTGTCGGGTCATTCCTGGTTTCTCTTTCAATACTTGCATTGGTGACTGGTAAACACTCGATGATGGTCGAATGAAATAACTCAACAGGGTCAACTTTCGTCGTTTCTTCTTCTTCAGGTAGTGGCAGGCACGACAGCCCATCAGCATTGCCATGCTGCTTCGTACCTTTGAATTCTATTTGGTATTGATGTGCCCCTAGGAAAAGGAACCATCTCTGGAGACGCTGTGCTGTCATCACTGAAACACCCTTCTTAGGGTTAAAAATGGATACCAACGGCTGATGGTCTGTCAGAAGTGTGAATTTTTGGCCCTGCAGGTAATGATTAAACTTCTTCACTCCCCATACAAGGCTGAGAGCCTCCCTATCGATCTGCGCATAGTTGCGCTCAGCGGAGGTCAATGATCTGGATGCAAACGCGACTGGCCTTTCCGTGCCATTTGGCAACTTGTGTGAGAGTACTGCCCCAATACCATATGGAGAAGCATCACAAGCCAACCGAATAGGCAGTGTCGGGTTGAAGTGAGCCAACACTTCCTCTGAGGTGATCAATTCTTTGCTTTTGCGAAATGCCTTCTTACAGTTTTCGCTCCATTCCCATGGTACCCCCTTCTGTAAAAGAGCGTTTAGCGGGTGCAGTACCGTGGATAGATTTGGTAGAAATTTATGGTAATAGTTAATCAATCCTAGAAACGACCTCAACTGAGAGACATTATCCGGAGCGGGAGCCTTTACAACTGCCTTTATCTTGTCAGGAGACTTATGAAGCCCCTCCCGGTCAATGACATGACCACAGTACAAGATCCGCTTCTGGAAGAACTCACATTTCTGCCGATTAACTCTAAGCCCATACTCTTTCAGTCTGTTGAGCACCAGTTCCAAGTTTGCGAGGTGTTCTTCATCACCATCACCTGTAATCAGAATATCGTCCAGGTAACATTGTGTGCCTGGAATTCCCTGTAATACCTGCTCCATGGCCCTCTGCCAAATTGCTGGAGCCGATGCCACTCCAAAAACCAG
This sequence comes from Somniosus microcephalus, assembly GCF_052327205.1. Classification (NCBI taxonomy): domain Eukaryota; kingdom Metazoa; phylum Chordata; class Chondrichthyes; order Squaliformes; family Somniosidae; genus Somniosus; species Somniosus microcephalus. Next base: position 165,123,181 of record NC_140989.1, on the reverse strand, counting down.
TCTATTGTACCGGTACAAACCTCGATGCGTGTTGATCGTGAGGTATTGGCGTGACTCTTCTTCAACCTCCATCTGCAAGTACGCCTGCGCCAGATCTATCTTGGTGAAGTGTTTCCCGCCAGACAACGAAGCAAAAATATCCTCAATCCGCGGAAGCGGATACTGCACCGTGTGAAGCACCGGATTAACGGTGATTTTGAAATCTCCACAGATGCAAACCTTCCCTGGTTCTCCTGGCTTGTTGCTCGAAGGACGTTTCATAACGGGAACAATGGGCGTAGCCCACTCACTCCAATCTACCTTAGACAGTACACCTGAACGTTCTAGCGCTTCCAGTTCTGCTTCTACAGTAGGTCGTATTGCATAGGGTACCGGTCTGGCTTTAAAAAATTTTGGTTGTGCATGTTCATCAATCTTGATGTTTGCCGTAATTCCTCTCAGTGTTCCCAGTCCCTGCTGGAACACGTCTTTAGCATCATCCAATATTCTGGACAATCGTTTAGGTTTGACATCTGTTTCCCCGGAATCTACCGTTAGTGCCTTCAAGGAGTGCCAGTCCATATTCATTTTCCTAATCCACTCCCGTCCCAGTAGTGGTGGACCTCCTTCAGGTAGCACATATAAGTCCATTACTTGGCTTTCTTCGCCCTTGTGGACCACTTTTACCTCTATCTTTCCGACGGGGTACACTCTTTGCCCCGTGTATGTTTTCAATATAATCTCCGTATCCCGTAGGGGAATATGTTGGAATAACCTTTTGTAATCTTTCTTATTCATGACCGTCAATGCCGATCCAGTGTCCAATTCCATCTTTACTTGGACTCCTGCTATCTGAAGGGTGACCCAAATTGTCTGGAGATCTGCATCCTTACCAACGTTGTGTACTCTTAAGCTACCCAGTTCATTACTGCTAGCGTCTGAATCTGACTTCTGTTCGGTCGAACTGTTCTTTGTCACCTTGTGTACCTTTATGTATTTTCCTTGCGGTGACTTTTTGTTGCTGGTCTTCTTTCCTGACCGGCATACTTTAGCTATGTGGCCAAGCCTACCACACGTTCTGCATTCTTGGTTTTTAAACCAACACTGGTTCTGATCGTGCGTTGTCTTTCCGCAACGATAACATTTTACAGTACTCAAACCTAATTTATTTGTACTGAGTTCCGGTGACCGTAGCTGCATTACTGCCGTGCCTCTCGCTGCGGCTTCGTGTGCTGCTGCCATAGTGACCGCTTTCTCAAGCGTCAGCTCATTCTCCTCGAGCAATCGCTTTTGTGTATCTTCTTTTAATAAACCACACACAAATTTATCTCGTAGTGCCTCTGTCAATCTCGTTCCGAATTGACAGTACTTTGCTAGCTTACGCAATTCCATTAAATATTCAGCATTGCTTTCATCCTTCAGCTGCCTTCTGCTGTAAAATTTAAATCATTCCGCTAGCATCAGCGGCGTGGGGTTTAGGTGATTTTTCAGGACAGTAACAATCTCCTCGAACGTCTTATCCGTCGGTTCATCTGGTGATAAAAGGTGTTTCAATTGCCCGTATGTCTTCGCACCCATTAAGTTTAATAATGTTAGTGCTTTCTCTGCATCTGGGATTTTATTTGCTTTACAATAATTTTGTATGCGTTCTACATACATGGCCCAATCTTCGATGTCGCTATCAAAGGTATTAATGTTCCCATGTTTAGGCATCGTTGCAATTTAATTTCTTTTCATTTTTATCCAAGATGGCGGCTTCCGCGCTCTTGTCTTCGTCCTCCGCCTACAAAATGGCGGTTTTCCCGCGCTTGGCGGTCTTCACCCTTCCCCCGACGCTGTCTCCGCTCCACCGCAGCTCTCGCACCTTCAGTTGCCCCCAGACGCTGCGCCTTTTTAGCTCGAATGCGGCCCGGCCCTTATCACCAGCCACGATCAATGTCCCCGCGCTGCGCCTTTCGGCCCGAATGCGGCCCGGCCCTTATCTCCGGTCGCGATCGATCTCACCGCCCTTATTTCTCCGTCTTCCCTCCCCGTCTGTACAGCCAACGCGGCCGATTTTCTGGTCGCGTCGCTGCCCAGCTTACCCACTACCGAGGTAGAAAGAAGATAGCTGACAGCCGCTGATGGAGGCATCGAGTTCAGGATGTCTTCTGCACTCTGGTTTCTCGATGTCTGCCGCGCGACGTGTCTTCCAGCAGGGTGATGAGGGTGGAAACCTCTCTTCGACGTCCGTTCTGTGGACGAAGCCGCCGTGGATATAACTGCCGCAGGGTAAGAATCTGACTCGTCGCCACTGTAAAGTCTGTGTGTTCTAGTTGTAATTAATAACACACAGACTACAAGATTAAAGTACAACAGGTCTTTACTGGTTGGAGGTCAGGACTATATACAATACAATCTTACTACACAGTGCTTATATACCGGTGGTCACCACCGGTACTATGTATACAGCAGCCAGAGAAAGTAGTACATCTCTTAAGGTGGAACAGGCTTAAGTTCTCTTAAGGTGGAACAGGTTACATACACCACAGGAATGTTACAGTATCTCCAGGGAGAGAGAGTGTGGGAATGTTACAGTATCTCCAGGGAGAGAGAGTGTGGGAATGTTACAGTATCTCCAGGGAGAAAGAATGTGGAAATGTTACAGTATCTCCAGGGAGAGAGAATGTGGGAATGTTACAGTATCTCCAGGGAGAGAGAGTGTGGGAATGTTACAGTATCTCCAGGGAGAGAGAGTGTGGGAATGTTACACTATCTCCAGGGAGAGAGAGTGTGGGAATGTTACAGTATCTCCAGGGAGAGAGAGTGTGGGAATGTTACAGTATCTCCAGGGAGAGAGAGTGTGGGAATTGTGGTAAACCACTGTTTGTATTCCACTGTGTACATGCCTGTACATGCCTCGGCTGACTCCTCCCACGAATCCAGGTATAAAGGTGACTGCTCCACAGCCCCTTTGTATTCTGGACTGGTTGACCACTCGAGGCACACCTTCATTCTCTTGTTAATAAAAGCCTGTTAATTACTCGCTTAATCTCAGTCTTTTGAGTTATTGATAGCGCATCAATTTTATTAACAAGATTTTTATAATGGAGAAGATCCTCACACCAGCATGCCTGGATTTAGAGCATCGGGAGGCGGACTCATCCACCAAGTTTACTCACTGGCTTAGGTGTTTCGAAAAATTCCTGACCGCCTCCGCTGCAATCAAATCGGACGAGGACAAACTGGATGTCCTGACCTCCAAAGTGAACCACCGAGTGTACTCGGTCATCCAAGACGCGACCTCGTACGCGGATGCTATCAAGCTCCTCAAGGACCAGTACACGCGCACAGTGAACGAAGTGTACGCCAGGCACCTTCTGGGGAGTCGTAAACAACAACCTGGGGAATCGACCAAGGAATACCTTCAGGCACTGTCTGTGCTTGGCCGGGCCTGTGGTTGTAAGGATGTAAAGGCCGCCGTGTACACAGAGGAACTTATCCGGGACGCTTTTGTAGCGGGCCACAGGTCCAATTACACCCGACAGCGACTGTTGGAGCAGAGTGACCTCGACCTCAACAAGGCCTCTGAACTCGCACTATCATTGGACGCAGCCTACCGGGGCATGGATGCCTACTCCTCTGCACCGTGGACGCCGCGGGGAACGACAGCCTGGGACACGGTAGGACCGTCTCATAGCGCCGTGCCACCCCAGCCAAATCCCAGCAACGGCCCAACTACTGCAGCAGTGTCCCAAGGCCAGACAGCAGTGCCCCAAGGCCAGAAATGCTACTGCTGTGGCCAGGCCAAACACCCCAGAGCGCGCTGCCCGGCGAAAAATGCGATCTGCTCGGGCTGCGGGAAGAAGGGACACTACGCCAGCGTCTGCAGGGCCAAAGCCACCCCGAACCCCAGCAGCGCCGCGTGTGGGCCGTGCGGGCCGCCATCTTGGGCCTCCCCAGCCATGTGCGAACCACCGGAACAGCAGCCATTTTGGACGCCTCCAGCCACATGGGGATCATGGACGCCGCCATCTTGGACGACAGCCGGGACGCAGCAGGCCCCCAACACCGCCTCATCTGATACCCGCAGCGACCCACCGACCCCTACGCTGGCCTCCGTTACACTGGACCAAGCGAGACCGCACCAGCTGGCCAGTTCCACAATGGACATTAAGGTAAATGGTCACGAAACAATCTGCCTTTTTGACTCTGGGAGCACGGAGAGCTTCATCCACCCCAACACGGTGCGGCGTTGCTCTCTCCCAGTCCTGCCTGCGCACCAGCGGATTTCTATGGCCTCCGAGTCCCAGTCAGCGGACATTGGCGGCTACTGCGTGGTGACACTCGTAGTAGACGGGACTGTGTACGATAATTTTAAACTTCTGGTCCTGCCCGACCTCTGCACTGCCGTTCTACTGGGGTTAGATTTTCAGTGCCACCTTAAAAGTGTTACGATGGCGTACGGTGGACCCCTCCCCCCACTCACAGTCCGCAGCCAGCAGCTTCCAAATTGCCCGCCGCGCACCAGGTGCAACCTCTCCACACTCAGAGTCACCCCCCCCCCCCACTGTTTGCTAACCTCACCCCCGACTGTAAGCCCATCGCCACAAAGAGCAGGCGATACAGTGCCGGGGACAGGGTTTTCATTAAAACCGAAGTGGAGCGGCTCCTGAAGGAAGGGATTATTGAGGGCAGCACCAGCCCCTGGCGAGCCCAGGTTGTGGTCGTTAAGACCGGCGAGAAGCAGCGCCTGGTCATCGACTACAGCCAGACAATAAATCGCTACACCCTGCTGGACGCTTACCCACTCCCCCGCATAGCTGATATGGTCAACCAGATCGCGCAGTACCGCGTCTTCTCGACCATTGACCTGAAATCAGCGTACCACCAGCTCCCTATCCGCCCTGAGGACCGCCAGTATACTGCCTTTGAGGCAAACGGCCGCTTCTATCACTTCCTTAGGGTTCCCTTTGGCGTCACCAACGGGGTCTCCGTCTTCCAAAGGGAGATGGACCGGATGGTCGATCAAAATGCGTTGCAGGCCACTTTCCCATATCTGGACAATGTGACCATCTGCGGCCATGACTTGCAGGACCATGACGCAAACCTCGAAAAATTCCTCTGTACCGCCAAACTCCTCAACCTGACGTATAACAAGGAGAAGTGCATATTCCGCACAACCCGCCTCGCCATCCTTGGCTGTGTTGTGGAACACGGAGTCATCGGCCCTGACCCCGACCGGATGCGTCCCCTTATGGAACTCCCACTGCCCCACTGCCTCAAGGCCCTGAAGAGGTGCCTAGGGTTTTTCTCTTATTACGCTCAGTGGGTCCCCTACTATGCGGACAAGGCCCGTCCGCTGATCAAGTCCACCTCTTTTCCCGTGATGGCAGAGGCCCGCTTAGCCTTCCACCGTATCAAGGAAGACATTGCCAAAGCCACCATGCACACAGTGGACGAATCCATCCCCTTCTAGGTGGAAAGCGACGTGTCCGACTTTGCCCTGGCCGCTACCCTCAATCAGGCGGGGAGACCCGTGGCCTTCTTTTCACGAACCCTCCAGGGCCCGGAGACCAGACACTCCGCTGTTGAGAAGGAGGCCCAGGCTATTGTGGAGGCTGTGCGTCATTGGAGGCACTACCTGGCCGGAAAACGATTTACCCTGCTCACTGACCAGCGTTCAGTTGCTTTCATGTTTAACAACAAGCAGAGGGGCAAAATCAAAAATGACAAGATCTTGAGGTGGAGAATCGAACTTTCCAACTACAATTACAAGATCTTGTACCGGCCCGGGAAGCTCAATGAACCCCCGGATGTTCTATCGCGTGGCACCTGCGCCAGCACGCAGATCGATAGACTGCGGGCCCTCCACAATGACCTCTGCCACCCGGGGGTCACCAGGTTCTTCCACTTCATCAAGGCCCGCAACCTGCTTTACTCCATTGAGGAGGTCAGGACCATGACCAGGAACTGCCAAGTCTGCGCTGAGTGCAAACCGCACTTTTATAGACCAGACAGGGCTCACCCGATAAAAGGCACTCGCCCCTTCGAGCGCCTGAGCGTTGATTTTAAAGGGCCTCTCCCCTCCTCCGACCGCAATGTGTACTTCCTCAATATTATTGATGAGTACTCCCGTTTCCCGTTCGCCATCCCCTGCCCGGACATGACCAGTGCCACGGTCATTAAATGTCTGAACGACCTCTTCACCCTGTTCGGTTTCCCCAGCTATATCCATAGCGACCGGGGCTCGTCGTTTATGAGCGACGAACTCCGCCAGTACCTGCTCGCTAGGGGTATTGCCACAAGCAGGACCACCAGTTACAACCCCCGGGGGAACGGACAGGTGGAAAGAGAGAATGCGACAGTTTGGAAGGCCGCCCTGCTAGCCTTAAAGTCTAGGGGCCTTCCGACCTCACGCTGGCAGGATGTGCTCCCCGATGCGCTCCACTCTATTCGGTCACTGCTCTGCACTGCCACTAACGCCACCCCTCATGAGAAAATGTTTGTCTTCCCAAGGAAGTCCACATCGGGGACATCGCTACTGCCATGGCTGACGTCCCCAGGGCCGGTCCTACAGAGAAGACACATGAGGACCCATAAAACGGACCCCCTGGTCGAGAGGGTCGACCTCCTCCACGCCAACCCCCAGTATGCTTACATTGCGTACCCGGACGGGCGGGAGGACACAGTCTCCATAAGAGACCTCGCACCCTCGGGGGCCGCAGTAACCCACTACCCACTACCATCCCCCCCCACCACGATCCGATATCCAGCCCCAGCAGACGGCAGGCCTGGGCCCCGCGACCCGCTCGACACCTACGAGGACTACACACCAGTGCCCCAGCCTACGCGGGACTCGTCGCCGGAAGCTTCACTACTCCTGCCGTCGCCACGTCGCTCACAGCGGCAGACAAGACCTCCGGAGAGACTCCAATACACTAACTTTTAATACACTTCACCCCGCCGTACTCAATTTTAAACAAGGGGTGAATGTGGTAAACAACTGTTTGTATTCCACTGTGTACATGCCTGTACATGCCTCGGCTGACTCCTCCCACGAATCCAGGTACAAAGGTGACTGCTCCACAGCCCCTTTGTATTCTGGACTGGTCGACCACTCGAGCCACACCTTCATTCTCTGGTTAATAAAAGCCTGTTAATTACTCGCTTAATCTCAGTCTTTTGAGTTATTGATAGCGCATCAGGAATGTTACAGTATCTCCAGGGAGACAGAATGTGGGAATCTTACAGTATCTCCAGGGAGAGTGTGGATATGTTACACTATCTCCAGGGAGAGAGAGTGTGGGAATGTTACAGTATCTCCTGGGAGAGAGAATGTGGAAATGTTACAGTATCTCCAGGGAGAGAGAATGTGGGAATGTTACAGTATCTCCTGGGAGAGAGAATGTGGAAATGTTACAGTATCTCCTGGGAGAGAGAGTGTGGGAATGTTACAGTATCTCCAGGGAGAGAGAGTGTGGGAATGTTACAGTATCTCCAGGGAGAGAGAGTGTGGGAATGTTACAGTATCTCCAGGGAGAGAGAGTGTGGGAATGTTACAGTATCTCCTGGGAGAGAGAGAGTGGGAATGTTACAGTATCTCCTGGGAGAGTGTGTGTGGGAATGTTACAGTATCTCCAGGGAGAGAGAGTGTGGGAATGTTACAGTATCTCCTGGGAGAGAGAGTGTGGAAATGTTACAGTATCTCCTGGGAGAGAGAGTGTGGGAATGTTACAGTATCTCCTGGGAGAGAGAGCGTGGGAATGTTACAGTATCTCCAGGGACAGCGAGTGTGGGAATGTTACAGTATCTCCTGGGAGAGAGAGTGTGGGAATGTTACAGCATCTCCTGATGAGAGAATTAGGAAATGTTACAGTACCTCCAGGGAGAGAGAGTGTGGGAATGTTACAGTATCTCCTGGGAGAGAGAATGTGGAAATGTTACAGTAGCTCCAGGGAGAGAGAATGTGGGAATGTTACAGTATCTCCAGGGAGAGAGCGTGTGGGAATGTTACAGTATCTCCAGGGAGAGAGAGTGTGGGAATGTTACAGTATCTCCAGGGAGAGAGAGTGTGGGAATGTTACAGTATCTCCAGGGTGAGAGAGTGTGGGAATGTTACAGTATCTCCAGGGAGAGAGAGTGTGGGAATGTTACAGTATCTCCAGGGTGAGAGAGTGTGGAAATGTTACAGTATCTCCAGGGTGAGAGAATGTGGGAATGTTACAGTATCTCCAGGGAGAGAGAGTGTGGGAATGTTACAGTATCTCCAGGGTGAGAGAATGTGGGAATGTTACATTATCTCCAGGGAGAGAGAGTGTGGGAATGTTACAGTATCTCCAGGGAGAGAGAGTGTGGGAATGTTACACTATCTCCAGGGAGAGAGAGTGTGGGAATGTTACATTGTCTACAGGGAGAGAGAGTGTGGGAATGTTACATTGTCTACAGGGAGAGAGAGTGTGGGAATGTTACAGTATCTCCAGGGAGAGAGAGTGTGGGAATGTAACAGTATCTCCTGGGAGAAAGAGTGTGGGAATGTAACAGTATCTCCTGGGAGAAAGAGTGTGGGAATGTTACAGTATCTCCTGGGAGAGAGAATTTGGAAATGTTACAGTAGCTCCAGGGAGAGAGAATGTGGGAATGTTACAGTATCTCCTGGGAGAGAGAGTGTGGGAATGTCACAGTATCTCCTGGGAGAGAGAATTTGGAAATGTTACAGTAGCTCCAGGGAGAGAGAATGTGGGAATGTTACAGTATCTCCAGGGAGAGAGCGTGTGGGAATGTTACAGTATCTCCAGGGAGAGAGAGTGTGGGAATGTTACAGTATCTCCAGGGAGAGAGAGTGTGGGAATGTTACAGTATCTCCAGGGTGAGAGAATGTGGGAATGTTACATTATCTCCAGGGAGAGAGAGTGTGGGAATGTTACAGTATCTCCAGGGAGAGAGAGTGTGGGAATGTTACAGTATCTCCAGGGAGAGAGAGTGTGGGAATGTTACATTGTCTACAGGGAGAGAGAGTGTGGGAATGTTACAGTATCTCCAGGGAGAGAGTGTGGGAATGTTACAGTGTCTCCAGGGAGAGAGAGTGTGGAAATGCTACAGTATCTCCTGGGAGAGAGAGTGTGGGAATGTTACAGTGTCTCCAGGGAGAGAGAGTGTGGGAATGTTACAGTATCTCCAGGGTGAGAGAGTGTGGGAATGTTACATTGTCTACAGGGAGAGAGAATGTGGGAATGTTACAGTATCTCCAGGGAGAGAGCGTGTGGGAATGTTACAGTATCTCCAGGGAGAGAGAGTGTGGGAATGTTACAGTATCTCCACGGAGAGAGAGTGTGGGAATGTTACAGTATCTCCAGGGTGAGAGAATGTGGGAATGTTACAGTATCTCCAGGGAGAGAGAGTGTGGGAATGTTACAGTGTCTCCAGGGAGAGAGAGTGTGGAAATGCTACAGTATCTCCTGGGAGAGAGAGTGTGGGAATGTTACAGTGTCTCCAGGGAGAGAGAGTGTGGGAATGTTACAGTATCTCCAGGGTGAGAGAGTGTGGGAATGTTACATTGTCTACAGGGAGAGAGAATGTGGGAATGTTACAGTATCTCCAGGGAGAGAGCGTGTGGGAATGTTACAGTATCTCCAGGGAGAGAGAGTGTGGGAATGTTACAGTATCTCCACGGAGAGAGAGTGTGGGAATGTTACAGTATCTCCAGGGTGAGAGAATGTGGGAATGTTACATTATCTCCAGGGAGAGAGAGTGTGGGAATGTTACAGTATCTCCAGGGAGAGAGAGTGTGGGAATGTTACAGTATCTCCAGGGAGAGAGAGTGTGGGAATGTTACATTGTCTACAGGGAGAGAGAGTGTGGGAATGTTACAGTATCTCCAGGGAGAGAGTGTGGGAATGTTACAGTATCTCCTGGGAGAAAGAGTGTGGGAATGTTACAGTGTCTCCAGGGAGAGAGAGTGTGGAAATGCTACAGTATCTCCTGGGAGAGAGAGTGTGGGAATGTTACAGTGTCTCCAGGGAGAGAGAGTGTGGGAATGTTACAGTATCTCCAGGGAGAGAGAGTGTGGGAATGTTACAGTATCTCCTGGGAGAAAGAATGTGGGAATGTTACAGTATCTCCAGGGTGAGAGAGTGTGGGAATGTTACACTATCTCCAGGGAGAGAGAGTGTGGGAATGTTACAGTATCTCCAGGGAGAGAGAGTGTGGGAATGTTACAGTATCTCCTGGGAGAGAGAGTGTGGGAATGTTACGGTATCTCCTGGGAGTGAGAGTGTGGGAATGTTACAGTATCTCCAGGGAGAGAGAGTGTGGGAATGTTACAGTATCTCCAGGGAGAGAGAGTGTGGGAATGTTACAGTATCTCCAGGGAGAGAGAGTGTGGGAATGTTACAGTATCTCCAGGGAGAGAGAGTGTGGGAATGTTACAGTGTCTCCTGGGAGAGAGTATGTGGGAATGTTACAGTATCTCCAGGGAGAGAGAGTGTGGGAATGTTACTGTATCTCCTGGGAGAGAGAGTGTGGAAATGTTACAGTATCTCCTGGGAGAGAGAATGTGGGAATGTTACAGTATCTCCAGGGAGAGAGAGTGTGGGAATGTTACTGTATCTCCTGGGAGAGAGAGTGTGGGAATGTTACTGTATCTCCTGGGAGAGAGAATGTGGGAATGTTACGGTATCTCCAGGGAGAGAGAGTGTGGGAATGTTACAGTATCTCCAGGGAGAGAGAGTGTGGAAATGTTACAGTATCTCCTGGGAGAGAGAGTGTGGGAATGTTACGGTATCTCCAGGGAGAGAGAGTGTGGGAATGTTACAGTATCTCCAGGGAGAGAGAGTGTGGGAATGTTACAGTATCTCCAGGGAGAGAGAATGTGGGAATGTTACTGTATCTCTAGGGAGAGAGAGTGTGGGAATGTTACAGTGTCTCCTGGGAGAGAGTATGTGGGAATGTTACAGTATCTCCAGGGAGAGAGAGCGTGGGAATGTTACAGTATCTCCAGGGAGAGAGAGTGTGGGAATGTTACAGTGTCTCCTGGGAGAGAGTATGTGGGAATGTTACAGTATCTCCAGGGAGAGAGAGCGTGGGAATGTTACTGTATCTCCAGGGAGAGAGAGTGTGGGAATGTTACAGTATCTCCAGGGAGAGAGAGTGTGGGAATGTTACAGTGTCTCCTGGGAGAGAGTATGTGGGAATGTTACAGTATCTCCAGGGAGAGAGAGTGTGGGAATGTTACTGTATCTCCTGGGAGAGAGAGTGTGGAAATGTTACAGTATCTCCTGGGAGAGAGAATGTGGGAATGTTACAGTATCTCCAGGGAGAGAGCGTGTGGGAATGTTACAGTATCTCCAGGGAGAGAGAGTGTGGGAATGTTACAGTATCTCCACGGAGAGAGAGTGTGGGAATGTTACAGTATCTCCAGGGTGAGAGAATGTGGGAATGTTACAGTATCTCCAGGGAGAGAGAGTGTGGGAATGTTACAGTGTCTCCAGGGAGAGAGAGTGTGGAAATGCTACAGTATCTCCTGGGAGAGAGAGTGTGGGAATGTTACAGTGTCTCCAGGGAGAGAGAGTGTGGGAATGTTACAGTATCTCCAGGGTGAGAGAGTGTGGGAATGTTACATTGTCTACAGGGAGAGAGAATGTGGGAATGTTACAGTATCTCCAGGGAGAGAGCGTGTGGGAATGTTACAGTATCTCCAGGGAGAGAGAGTGTGGGAATGTTACAGTATCTCCACGGAGAGAGAGTGTGGGAATGTTACAGTATCTCCAGGGTGAGAGAATGTGGGAATGTTACATTATCTCCAGGGAGAGAGAGTGTGGGAATGTTACAGTATCTCCAGGGAGAGAGAGTGTGGGAATGTTACAGTATCTCCAGGGAGAGAGAGTGTGGGAATGTTACATTGTCTACAGGGAGAGAGAGTGTGGGAATGTTACAGTATCTCCAGGGAGAGAGTGTGGGAATGTTACAGTATCTCCTGGGAGAAAGAGTGTGGGAATGTTACAGTGTCTCCAGGGAGAGAGAGTGTGGAAATGCTACAGTATCTCCTGGGAGAGAGAGTGTGGGAATGTTACAGTGTCTCCAGGGAGAGAGAGTGTGGGAATGTTACAGTATCTCCAGGGAGAGAGAGTGTGGGAATGTTACAGTATCTCCTGGGAGAAAGAATGTGGGAATGTTACAGTATCTCCAGGATGAGAGAGTGTGGGAATGTTACACTATCTCCAGGGAGAGAGAGTGTGGGAATGTTACAGTATCTCCAGGGAGAGAGAGTGTGGGAATGTTACACTATCTCCAGGGAGAGAGAGTGTGGGAATGTTACAGTATCTCCTGGGAGAGAGAGTGTGGGAATGTTACGGTATCTCCTGGGAGTGAGAGTGTTGGAATGTTACAGTATCTCCAGGGAGAGAGAGTGTGGGAATGTTACAGTATCTCCAGGGAGAGAGAGTGTGGGAATGTTACAGTATCTCCAGGGAGAGAGAGTGTGGGAATGTTACAGTATCTCCAGGGAGAGAGAGTGTGGGAATGTTACACTATCTCCAGGGAGAGAGAGTGTGGGAATGTTACAGTATCTCCTGGGAGAGAGAGTGTGGGAATGTTACGGTATCTCCTGGGAGTGAGAGTGTGGGAATGTTACAGTATCTCCAGGGAGAGAGAGTGTGGGAATGTTACAGTATCTCCAGGGAGAGAGAGTGTGGGAATGTTACAGTATCTCCAGGGAGAGAGAGTGTGGGAATGTTACAGTATCTCCAGGGAGAGAGAGTGTGGGAATGTTACAGTGTCTCCTGGTAGAGAGTATGTGGGAATGTTACAGTATCTCCAGGGAGAGAGAGTGTGGGAATGTTACTGTATCTCCTGGGAGAGAGAGTGTGGAAATGTTACAGTATCTCCTGGGAGAGAGAATGTGGGAATGTTACAGTATCTCCAGGGAGAGAGAGTGTGGGAATGTTACTGTATCTCCTGGGAGAGAGATTGTGGGAATGTTACTGTATCTCCTGGGAGAGAGAATGTGGGAATGTTACGGTATCTCCAGGGAGAGAGAGTGTGGGAATGTTACAGTATCTCCAGGGAGAGAGAGTGTGGAAATGTTACAGTATCTCCTGGGAGAGAGAGTGTGGGAATGTTACGGTATCTCCAGGGAGAGAGAGTGTGGGAATGTTACAGTATCTCCAGGGAGAGAGAGTGTGGGAATGTTACAGTATCTCCAGGGAGAGAGAATGTGGGAATGTTACTGTATCTCTAGGGAGAGAGAGTGTGGGAATGTTACAGTGTCTCCTGGGAGAGAGTATGTGGGAATGTTACAGTATCTCCAGGGAGAGAGAGCGTGGGAATGTTACACTATCTCCAGGGAGAGAGAGTGTGGGAATGTTACAGTGTCTCCTGGGAGAGAGTATGTGGGAATGTTACAGTATCTCCAGGGAGAGAGAGCGTGGGAATGTTACTGTATCTCCAGGGAGAGAGAGTGTGGGAATGTTACAGTATCTCCAGGGAGAGAGAGTGTGGGAATGTTACAGTGTCTCCTGGGAGAGAGTATGTGGGAATGTTACAGTATCTCCAGGGAGAGAGAGTGTGGGAATGTTACTGTATCTCCTGGGAGAGAGAGTGTGGGAATGTTACAGTATCTCCTGGGAGAGAGTATGTGGGAATGTTACAGTATCTCCAGGGAGAGAGAGTGTGGGAATGTTACTGTATCTCCTGGGAGAGAGAGTGTGGGAATGTTACAGTATCTCCTGGGAGAGAGAGTGTGGAAATGTTACAGTATCTCCAGGGAGAGAGAGTGTGGGAATGTTACAGTATCTCCAGGGAGAGAGAGCGTCGGAATGTTACAGTATCTCCAGGGAGAGAGAGTGTGGGAATGTTACTGTATCTCCTGGGAGAGAGAGTGTGGGAATGTTACAGTATCTCCAGGGAGAGAGAATGTGGGAATGTTACAGTATCTCCAGGGAGAGAGAGTGTGGGAATGTTACAGTATCTCCAGGGAGAGAGAATGTGGGAATGTTACAGTATCTCCTGGGAGAGAGAGCGTCGGAATGTTACAGTTTCTCCAGGGAGAGAGAGTGTGGGAATGTTACAGTTTCTCCAGGGAGAGAGAGTGTGGGAATGTTACAGTGTCTCCTGGGAGAGAGAGTGTGGGAATGTTACAGTATCTCCTGGGAGAGAGAGTGTGGGAATGTTACAGTATCTCCTGGGAGAGAGAGCGTCGGAATGTTACAGTTTCTCCAGGGAGAGAGAGTGTGGGAATGTTACAGTGTCTCCTGGGAGAGAGAGCGTCGGAATGTTACAGTATCTCCAGGGAGAGAGAGTGTGGAAATGTTACAGTAGCTCCAGGGAGAGAGAATGTGGGAATGTTACAGTATCTCCAGGGAGAGAGAGTGTGGGAATGTTACAGTATCTCCAGGGTGAGAGAGTGTGGGAATGTTACAGTATCTCCAGGGAGAGAGCGTGTGGGAATGTTACAGTATCTCCAGGGAGAGAGAGTGTGGGAATGTTACAGTATCTCCTGGGAGAGAGAGTGTGGGAATGTTACAGTAGCTCCAGGGAGAGAGAATGTGGGAATGTTACAGTATCTCCAGGGAGAGAGAGTGTGGGAATGTTACAGTATCTCCAGGGTGAGAGAGTGTGGGAATGTTACAGTATCTCCAGGGAGAGAGCGTGTGGGAATGTTACAGTATCTCCAGGGAGAGAGAGTGTGGAAATGTTACAGTAGCTCCAGGGAGAGAGAATGTGGGAATGTTACAGTATCTCCAGGGAGAGAGCGTGTGGGAATGTTACAGTATCTCCAGGGAGAGAGAGTGTGGGAATGTTACAGTATCTCCAGGGAGACAGAGTGTGGGAATGTTACAGTATCTCCAGGGTGAGAGAGTGTGGGAATGTTACAGTATCTCCAGGGTGAGAGAGTGTGGGAATGTTACAGTATCTCCTGGGAGAGAGAGTGTGGGAATGTTACAGTATCTCCAGGGAGAGAGAGTGTGGGAATGTTACAGTATCTCCAGGGAGAGAGAGTGTGGGAATGTTACAGTATCTCCAGGGAGAGAGAGTGTTGGAATGTTACAGTATCTCCTGGGAGAGAGAATGTGGAAATGTTACAGTAGCTCCAGGGAGAGAGAATGTGGGAATGTTACAGTATCTCCAGGGAGAGAGCGTGTGGGAATGTTACAGTATCTCCAGGGAGAGAGAGTGTGGGAATGTTACAGTATCTCCAGGGAGAGAGAGTGTGGGAATGTTACAGTATCTCCAGGGAGAGAGAGTGTTGGAATGTTACAGTATCTCCAGGGAGAGAGTGTGGGAATGTTACATTGTCTACAGGGAGAGAGAGTGTGGGAATGTTACAGTATCTCCAGGGAGAGAGTGTGGGAATGTTACAGTATCTCCTGGGAGAAAGAGTGTGGGAATGTTACAGTGTCTCCAGGGAGAGAGAGTGTGGAAATGCTACAGTATCTCCTGGGAGAGAGAGTGTGGGAATGTTACAGTGTCTCCAGGGAGAGAGAGTGTGGAAATGCTACAGTATCTCCTGGGAGAGAGAGTGTGGGAATGTTACAGTGTCTCCAGGGAGAGAGAGTGTGGGAATGTTACAGTATCTCCAGGGAGAGAGAGTGTGGGAATGTTACAGTATCTCCTGGGAGAAAGAGTGTGGGAATGTTACAGTGTCTCCAGGGAGAGAGAGTGTGGAAATGCTACAGTATCTCCTGGGAGAGAGAGTGTGGGAATGTTACAGTGTCTCCAGGGAGAGAGAGTGTGGGAATGTTACAGTATCTCCAGGGTGAGAGAGTGTGGGAATGTTACATTGTCTACAGGGAGAGAGAGTGTGGGAATGTTACAGTATCTACAGGGAGAGAGTGTGGGAATGTTACAGTATCTCCTGGGAGAAAGAGTGTGGGAATGTTACAGTGTCTCCTGGGAGAGAGAGTGTGGAAATGTTACAGTATCTCCAGGGAGAGAGAGTGTGGGAATGTTACAGTATCTCCAGGGAGAGAGAGTGTGGGAATGTTACAGTGTCTCCTGGGAGAGAGTATGTGGGAATGTTACAGTATCTCCAGGGAGAGAGAGTGTGGGAATGTTACTGTATCTCCTGGGAGAGAGAGTGTGGAAATGTTACAGTATCTCCTGGGAGAGAGAGTGTGGGAATGTTACAGTATCACCTGGGAGAGAGAGCGTCGGAATGTTATAGTATCTCCAGGGAGAGCGAGAGTGGGAATGTTACAGTTTCTCCAGGGAGAGTGAGTGTGGGAATGTGACAGTATCTCCTGGGAGAGAGAGTGTGGGATTGTTACAAAATCTCCAGGGAGAGAGAGAGTGGGAATGTTGCAGTATCTCCAGGGAGAGATAGTGTGGGAATGTTACAGTAGCTCCAGGGAGAGAGAATGTGGGAATGTTACAGTATTTCCAGGGAGAGAGAGTGTGGGAATGTTACAGTATGTCCTGGGAGAGAGAGTGTGGAAATGTTACCATATCTCTAGGGAGAGAGAATGTGGGAATGTTACAGTATCTCCTGGGAGAGAGAATGTGGGAATGTTACAGTATCTCCAGGGAGAGAGAGTGTGGGATTGTTACAGTAGCTGCAGGGAGAGAGAGTGTGGGAATGTCACAGTATATCCTGGGAGAGAGACTGTGGGAATGTTACAGTATCTCCTGGGAGAGAGAGTGTGGGAATGTTACAGTATCTCCAGGGAGAGAGAATGTGGGAATGTTACAGTATCTCCAGGGAGAGAGACTGTGGGAATGTTACAGTATCTCCTGGGAGAGAGAGTGTGGGAATGTTACAGTCTCTCCTGGGAGAGAGAATGTGGGAATGTTACAGCACCTCCTGGGAGAGAGAATGTGGAAATGTTACAGTATCTCCAGGGAGAGAGAGTGTCGGAATGTTACAGTATCTCCAGGGAGAGAGAGTGTGGGAATGTTACAGTATCTCCAGGGAGAGAGAGTGTGGGAATGTTACAATATCTCCAGGGAGAGAGTGTGTGGGAATGTTACACTACCTCCAGGGAGAGAGAATGTGGGAATGTTACAGTATCTCCAGGGAGAGAGAGTGTGGGAATGTTACAGTATCTCCAGGGAGAGAGAGTGTGGGAATGTTACAGTATCTCCTGGGAGAGTGTGGGAATGTTACAGTATCTCCAGGGAGGGAGAATGTGGGAATGTTACAGTATCTCCAGGGAGAGTGTGGGAATGTTACAGTATCTCCTGGGAGAGAGTGTGGGAATGTTACAGTATCTCCTGGGAGAGGGAATGTGGGAATGTTACAGTATCTCCAGGGAGAGAGAGAGAGTGGGAATGTTACAGTATTGCCTGGGAGAGTGTGTGTGGGAATGTTACAGTATCTCCACGGAGAGAGAGTGTGGGAATGTTACAGTATCTCCAGGGAGAGAGAATGGGGGAATGTTACAGTATCTCCTGAGAGAGAGAATGTGGGAATGTTACAATATCTCCTGGGAGAGAGAGTGTGGGAATGTTACAGTATCTCCAGGGAGAGAGAGTGTGGAAATGTTACAGTATCTCCAGGGAGAGAGAATGTGGGAATGTTACAGTATCTCCTGGGAGAGAGAGTGTGGGAATGTTACAGTATCTCCTGGGAGAGAGAGTGTACAAATGTTACAGTATCTCCTGGGAGAGAGAGTGTGGGAATCTTACAGTATCTCCGGGGATAGAGAGTGTGGAAAAGTTACAGTATCTCCTGGGAGAGAGTGTGTGGGAATGTTACAGTATCTCCAGGGAGAGAGAGTGAGGGAATGTTGCAGTATCTCCAGGAAGAGAGAATGTGGGAATGTTACAGTATCTCCAGGGAGAGAGAGTGTGGGAATGTTACAATATCTCCTGGGAGAGAGAGTGTGGGAATGTTACAGTATCTCCAGGGAGAGAGTGTGTGGGAATGTTACAGTATCACCAGGGAGAGAGATTGTGGGAATGTTACAGTATCTCCAAGGAGAGAGAGTGTGGGAATGTTGCAGTATCTCCAAGGAGAGAGAGTGTGGGAATGTTACAGTATCTCCACGGAGAGAGAATATGGGAATGTTACAGTATCTCCAAGGAGAGAGAGTGTGGGAATGTTGCAGTATCTACAGGGAGAGAGAGTGTGGGAATGTTACAGTATCTCCAGGGAGAGAGAGTGTGGGAATGTTACAGTATCTCCAGGGAGAGAGAGTGTGGGAATGTTACAGTTTCTCCAGGGAGAGAGAGTGTGGGAATGTTACAGTATTTCCTGGGAGAGAGAGTTTGGGAATGTTACAGTATCTCCGGGGATAGAGAGTGTGGAAATGTTACAGTATCTCCTGGGAGAGAGAGTGTGGGAATGTTACAGTATCTCCAGGGAGAGAGAGTGTGGGAATGTTGCAGTATCTCCAGGAAGAGAGAATGTGGGAATGTTACAGTATCTCCAGGGAGAGAGAGTGTGGGAATGTTACAATATCTACTGGGAGAGAGAGTGTGGGAATGTTACAGTAGCTCCAGGGAGAGAGAGTGTGGGAATGTTACAGTCTCTCCAGGGAGAGAGAGTGTGTGAATGTTACAGTATCTCCTGGGAGAGAGAATGTGGGAATGTTACAGTAACTCCTGGGAGAGAGTGTGTGGGAATGTTACAGTATCTCCAGGGAGAGAGATTGTGGGAATGTTACAGTATCTCCACGGAGAGAGAATGTGGGAATGTTACAGTATCTCCAGGGAGAGACAGTGTGGGAATGTTGCAGTATCTACAGGGAGAGAGAGTGTGGGAATGTTACAGTATCTCCAGGGAGAGAGAGTGTGGGAATGTTACAGTATCTCCAGGGAGAGAGAGTGTGGGAATGTTACAGTTTCTCCAGGGAGAGAGAGTGTGGGAATGTTACAGTATCTCCTGGGAGAGAGAGTGTGGGAATGTGACACTATCTCCAGGGAGAGAGAGTGTGGGAATGTTACAGTATCTCCAGGGAGAGAGTGTGTGGGAATGTTACAGTTTCTCCAGGGAGAGAGAGTGTGGGAATGTTACAGTATCTCCTGGGAGAGAGAGTGTGGGAATGTGACAATATCTTCAGGGAGAGAGAGTGTGGGAATGTTACAGTATCTCCAGGGAGAGAGAATGTGGGAATGTTACAGTATCTCCAGGGAGAGAGAGTGTGGGAATGTTACAGGAGCTACAGGGAGAGAGAGAGAGTGGGAATGTTACAGTATCTCCAGGGAGACTGTGGGAATGTTACAGTATCTCCAGGGAGAGAGAGTGTGGGAATGTTACACTATCTCCAGGGAGAGAGAGTGTGGGAATGTTACAGTATCTCCTGGGAGAGAGAGTGTGGGAATGTGACAGTATCTCCAGGGAGCGAGAGTGTGGGAATGTTACAGTATCTCCAGGGAGAGAGAGTGTGGGAATGTTACATTATTTCCTGGGAGAAAGAGTGTGGGAATGTTACAGTATCTCCAGGGAGAGAGAGTGTCAGAATGTAACAGTATCTCCAGGGAGAGAGAGAGTGTGGAAATGTTACAGTATCTCCAGGGAGAGAGAGTGTGGGAATGTTACAGTATCTCCTGGGAGAGAGAGTGTGGAAATGTTACAGTATCTCCAGGGAGAGAGAGTGTGGGAATGTTACAGTATCTCCTGGGAGAGAGAGTGTGGGAATGTTACAGTATCTCCAGGCAGAGAGAGTGTGGGAATGTTACAGTATCTCCTGGGAGAGAGTGTGTGGGAATGTTACTGTGGTAAACCACTGTTGTTAGTATTGTTGTACTTGTCTGTGCATGCCTCAGCTGACTCCGCCCCTGGCTCCACCCTCATGGCTGGGTATAAAGGTCGCTGCTCAGAAGCCTCCGGCCCTTTTGGATACCAGGCAACCCCAAGAGGCATGCTCTGTTCTTTGGTAATAAAAGCCTGTTTATTACTTACTCAATCTCCAGTCTTTTGTAGCAATTGATAGTGCATCAATTTTATTACCAAAGTTAAATGTTGGCTGCGGATGCTGATCAACCGATGGCGCAAAACGCTGAGCAGCAGGCGCTGCTGCGAGCCCTCAGACCAACATGCCTGGACCTAGACCCCCAAGAAGCGGGTTCGTCGACTAAATTCGCACAATGGCTGCGTTGCTTTGAGGCGTATCTGGAAGCCTCGACCGTGACTCTTGATGAAAATAAACTGAAAATCCTGGCCTCGAAGGTGAGCCACCAAGTCTATACTTTAATCCAAGATGCGACGACCTACGCGGCGGCTATCGACCTACTGAAAGGGCAGTATGCACGCCCGGTTAACACGGTCTATGCCAGGCACCTTTTAAGATCTCGCAGACAGCAGCCCGGGGAATCGGTGGAAGCCTTCCTACGGGCACTGCGGGTACTCGGACGCGGCTGCGACTGCAAGGAAGTATCGGCCGCGGCACATGCGGAGGGACTGATACGAGACGCTTTCGTTGCGGGTCTAAGGTCCGACTACTCCCGGCAGAGGCTGCTGGAGAAGGGTGAAATAGACCTGACAAAGGCAGTGTCCCTCGCGCTCTCGCTCGACGCGGCCCACAGAAATATGGACGCTTTCTCCCCTCATCGCCCCGCGCCGTGGACGCCGCAATCTTGGGCGATGGGACCGCCACCTCCAACTGCTGCAGCGATGTCCAAGGCACAAAAATGCTATTTTTGTGGCCAAGCTAAACACCCTAGAGCACGCTGCCCCGCGAAGAATGCTACCTGCTCCGGCTGCGGGAAGAAAGGTCACTACGTTAGCGCCTGCAAAGGGAAGACCGCTAACGCCAGCAGCGCTGCGTGTGAACCGTGGGCGCAGCCATCTTGTCCGCCATCTTGGGCTCCCCCAGCCGCGTGGGGACCGTGGGCGCCGCCATTTTGTCCGCCATCTTGGACGCCTCCGACTTTGGTTACGGGGGACCCGGACTCCACCACCGCCTCATCGGACGACCGCATCGACACGCTTGAACATACGCTGGCTTCCGTGACGCTGGATCAATCTCTCCCGCATCAACTGTCCAGGTCCATGATGGACATTACGGTAAACGGCTGCGCCACTACCTGCCTTTTTGACAGCGGGAGCACGGAGAGTTTTATACACCCCGACACGGTGCGCAGTTACTCTCTCCCGGTCCTGCCGACGCGTCATCGCATCTCTATGGCTTCCAAAGCCCAGTCAGCGGACGTCGGTGGCTACTGTATGGTGACTCTTTCAGTGCGGGGTACTGAATACAAAAATTTTAAACTTCTGGTCCTGCCCCATCTCTGCGCTGCCGTCCTACTGGGGTTGGATTTTCAGTGCCACCTTAAGAGTGTCACTTTAGCGTATGGTGGACCCCTCCCCCCTCTCACAGTCTGCAGCCAGCAGTTTTTAAATCGCCCGCCGCGCGCCATTTGCAGCCTCTCCACCCTTAAAGTCTCCCCCCCCTCCTTGTTCGCTAACCTCACCCGCGACTGTAAGCCCATCGCTACCAAAAGTAGGCGTTACAGTGCCGGGGATAGGGGTTTCATTAAATCCGAGGTAGCGAGACTCCTGAAGGAAGGGATTATCGAGAGCAGCAATAGCCCATGGCGAGCACAAGTGGTGGTGGTGAAGGCTGGCGGCAAACAGCGCCTAGTTATTGACTACAGCCAGACGATCAACCGCTACACCCAGCTGGATGCATATCCACTCCCCCGCATATCTGACATGGTCAATCAGATAGCACAATACCGGGTGTTCTCGACGATTGATCTGAAGTCGGCATACCACCAGCTCCCCATCAGGGCTGAGGACCGCCAGTACACAGCTTTTGAAGCTGACGGTCGGCTCTATCACTTTCTCAGAGTTCCCTTCGGCGTCACCAACGGAGTTTCTGTCTTCCAACGGGAGATGGACCGGATGGTTGACCAGAACGCGCTCCAGGCCACTTTCCCATATCTAGACAACGTCACCATCTGCGGCCACGACCAGCAGGACCACGACGTTAATCTAGAGAAATTCCTCCGGACGGCCCAGCGGCTGAATCTCACATACAACAAAGACAAATGTATGTTTCGTACTACGCGCCTTGCTATTCTTGGCTGCGTAGTGGAGAACGGAGTCATCGGCCCAGACCCCGATAGAATGCGCCCCCTTATGGAGCTCCCCCTCCCCCACTGCCAGAAAGCACTGAAGAGATGCCTGGGGTTTTTCTCTTACTATGCGCAGTGGGTGCCCAACTATGCGGATAAAGCCCGACCCCTCATCAAGTCCGCCTCCTTCCCCCTGACAGCAGAGGCCTGTGCAGCCTTCACTCTCATAAAAGGAGACATTGCGAAGGCCACAATGCACGCTGTGGATGAGTCCCTTCCTTTTCAAGTGGAGAGCGACGCATCCGACTTTGCCCTAGCTGCAACCCTTAACCAGGCGGGGAGACCCGTGGCCTTTTTCTCAAGGACCCTCCAGGGCCCCGAGATTCGACACTCCTCTGTCGAAAAGGAGGCCCAGGCCATTGTGGAAGCCGTGCGACATTGGCGGCATTACCTGGCCGGAAAACGATTTACCCTGCTCACTGACCAGCGTTCAGTGGCTTTTATGTTTCATAATAAGCAGCGGGGCAAAATCAAGAATGACAAGATCTTAAGGTGGAGAATCGAACTCTCCACCTACAATTACGATATCTTGTACCGGCCCGGGAAACTCAATGAGCCCCCAGATGCCCTATCACGTGGTACGTGCGCCAACGCGCAGGTTGATAGGCTACAGACCCTCCACAATGACCTCTGCCACCCGGGGGTCACCAGGTTCTTCCATTTTATCAAATCCCGTAACCTGCCCTACTCCATCGAGGAGGTCAGGACCATGACCAGGAACTGCCAGATCTGTGCCGAGTGCAAGCCGCATTTTTATAGGCCAGACAGAGCGAGCCTGATCAAAGCCACGCGCCCCTTCGAGCGGCTGAGCATCGATTTTAAAGGGCCCCTCCCCTCCTCTGACCGCAATGTGTACTTCCTCAATATAATTGATGAGTACTCCCGTTTCCCGTTTGCCATCCCTTGCTCGGACATGACCAGTACCACGGTCATTAAATGTCTGAATGACCTCTTCGCCTTGTTCGGTTTCCCTAGCTATATCCATAGCGACAGGGGCTCATCTTTTATGAGCGACGAACTTCGGCAGTACCTGCTCGCGAGAGGCATTGCTACAAGCAGGACCACCAGCTACAACCCCCGGGGTAACGGCCAGGTGGAAAGGGAGAATGCGACAGTCTGGAAGGCAGTCCTTTTAAACTTAAAATCTAAGGGCCTTCCGACCTCCCGCTGGCAGGAGGTCCTCCCTGCGGCGCTCCATTCCATTCGGTCGCTGCTCTGTACACCCACCAATGCCACTCCTCACGAGAGAATGTTCTCCTTCCCCAGGAAGTCCACGTCGGGGATTTCGCTACCAACATGGCTGACTTCTCCAGGTCCCGTCCTACTGCGGAAGCACGTGAGGACCCATAAGGCGGACCCCCTGGTCGAGAGGGTGAGCCTCCTCCACGCTAACCCGCAGTATGCTTACGTGGTGTACCCGGACGGGCGGGAGGACACAGTCTCCATTCGAGACCTCGCACCTGCAGGTGCTCCTGAAACACCCTCTTCGCCACCCACCGCTACTCCTGCCTACCCCCAGGACACAGTCCCCGCACGAGACCTCGCACCTTCGGGTGCCTCTGAGAGACCACCATCGCTACCTCCCATTACCCATGCTCTGACCCCTGTAGACGGCATGCAGCAGCCCCAGGGTCCGCCACCTGCTACACCTCCTCTGAACGAGACACCGGGTTCACCGTTGGATGCTGCACCATCACCGCCGCTGCTGCGATGCTCAGGACGGCTTACAAGGCCTCCTGATAGACTTCAGTACACGAATTTTTAGTGCACTTCACCCCGCCGGACTCAATTCTAAACAAGGGGTGAATGTGGTAAACCACTGTTGTTAGTATTGTTGTACTTGTCTGTGCATGCCTCAGCTGACTCCGCCCCTGGCTCCACCCTCATGGCTGGGTATAAAGGTCGCTGCTCAGAAGCCTCCGGCCCTTTTGGATACCAGGCAACCCCAAGAGGCATGCTCTGTTCTTTGGTAATAAAAGCCTGTTTATTACTTACTCAATCTCCAGTCTTTTGTAGCAATTGATAGTGCATCAGTTACACTATCTCCTGGGAGAGAGTGTGTGGGAATGTTACACTATCTCCAGGGAGGGAGAGTGTGGGAATGTTACAGTATCTCCAGGGAGAGAGAATGTGGGAATGTTTAGGTATCTCCAGGGAGAGAGAGTGTGGGAATGTTACAGTATCTCCAGGGAGAGAGAGTGTGGGAATGTTACAGTATCTCCAGGGAGAGAGAGTGTGGGAATGTTACAGTATCTGCTGGGAGAGAGAATGTGGAAATGTCACAGTATCTTCTGGGAGAGAGAATGTGGGAATGTTACAGTATCTCCAGGGAGAGAGAATGTGGGAATGTTACAGTATCTCCAGGGAGAGAGAGTTTGGGAATGTTACAGTATCTACAGGGAGAGAGAGTGTGGGAATGTTACAGTATCTCCAGGGAGAGTGTGGGAATGTTACAGTATCTCCTGGGAGAGAGAGTGTGGGAATGTGACAGTATCTCCAGGGAGAGAGAGTGTGGGAATGTTGCAGTATCTCCAGGGAGAGAGAGTGTGGGAATGTTACAGTATCTTCAGGGAGAGAGAGTGTGGGAATGTTACATTATTTCCTGGGAGAGAGAGAGTGGGAATGTTACAGTATCTCCAGGGAGAGAGAGTGTGGGAATGTTACAGTATCTCCTGGGAGAGAGAGTGTGGAAATGTTACAGTATCTCCAGGGAGAGAGAGTGTGGGAATATTACAGAATCTCCAGGGAGAGAGAATGTGGGAATGTTACAGTATCTCCTGGGAGAGAGTTTGTGGGAATGTTACACTATCTCCAGGGAGAGAGAGTGTGGGAATGTTACAGTATCTCCAGGGAGAGAGAATGTGGGACTGTTTAGGTATCTCCAGGGAGAGAGAGTGTGGGAATGTTACAGTATCTCCAGGGAGAGAGACTGTGGGAATGTTACAGTATCTCCTGGGAGAGAGTGTGTGGGAATGTTACACTATCTCCAGGGAGAGAGCGTGTGGGAATGTACAGTATCTCCTGGGAGAGAGAATGTGGGGATGTTACAGTATCTCCTGGTGGAGAGACTGTGGGAATGTTACAGTATCTCCTGGGAGATAGTGTGTGGGAATGTTACAGTATCTCCAGGGAGAGAGAGTGTGGGAATATTACTGTATCTCTAGGGAGAGAGAGTGTGGGAATGTTACAGTATCTCCAGGGAGAGAGAATGTGGGAATGTTACAGTATCTCCTGAGAGAGAGAATGTGGAAATGTTACAGTATCTCCTGGGAGAGAGAATGTGGGAATGTTACAGTATCTCCTGGGAGAGAGAATGTGGGAATGTTACAGTATCTCCAGGGAGAGAGAATGTGGGAATGTTACAGTATCTCCAGGGAGAGAGAATGTGGGAATGTTACAGTATCTCCAGGGAGAGAGAATGTGGGAATGTTACAGTATCTCCTGAGAGAGAGAATGTGGGAATGTTACAGTATCTCCTGGGAGAGAGAATGTGGGAATGTTACAGTATCTCCAGGGAGAGAGTGTGTGGGAATGTTACAGTATCTCCTGGGAGAGAGAGTGTGGGAATGTTACAGTACCTCCTGGGAGAGAGAGTGTGGGAATGTTACAGTATCTCCAGGGAGAGAGAGTGTGGGAATGTTACAGTATCTCCAGGGAGAGAGAATGTTGGAATGTTACAGTTCCTCCTGCGAGAGAGAACGTGGGAATGTTGCATTATCTCCAGGGAGAAAAAGAGTGTAGG
Organism: Somniosus microcephalus; assembly: GCF_052327205.1. Taxonomy (NCBI): domain Eukaryota; kingdom Metazoa; phylum Chordata; class Chondrichthyes; order Squaliformes; family Somniosidae; genus Somniosus; species Somniosus microcephalus. Next base: position 165,097,464 of record NC_140989.1, on the reverse strand, counting down.
AATGTTGCAGTATCTCCAGGGAGAGAGAGTGTGGGAATGTTACAGTATCTCCAGGGAGAGAGAGTGTGGGAATGTACAGTATCTCCTGGGAGAGAGAATGTGGGAATGTTAGAGTATCTCCAGGGAGAGAGAGTGTGGGAATGTTACAGTATCTCCTGGGAGAGAGAATGTGGAAATGTTACAGTATCTCCTGGGAGAGAGAGTGTGGGAATGTTACAGTATCTCCAGGGAGAGAGTGTGTGGGAATGTTACAGTATCTCCAGGGAGAGAGAGTGTGGGAATGTTACAGTATCTGCTGGGAGAGAGAATGTGGAAATGTCACAGGATCTCCCGGGAGAGAGAGTGTGGGAATGTTACAGTATCTCCAGGGAGAGAGAATTTGGGAATGTTACAGTATCTCCAGGGAGAGAGAATGTGGGAATGTTACAGTATCTCCAGGGATAGAGAGTGTGGGAATGTTACAGTATCTACAGGGAGAGAGAGTGTGGGAATGTTGCAGTATCTCCAGGGAGAGTGTGGGAATGTGACAGTATCTCCAGGGAGAGAGAGTGTGGGAATGTTACAGTATCTCCAGGGAGAGAGAGTGTGGGAATGTTACAGTATCTCCAGGGAGAGAGAGTGTGGGAATGTTACAGTATCTCCAGGCAGAGAGAATGTGGGAATGTTACAGTATCTCCAGGGAGAGAGAGTGTGGGAATATTACAGAATCTACAGGGAGAGAGAGTGTGGGAATGTTACAGTATCTCCAGGCAGAGAGAATGTGGGAATGTTACAGTATCTCCAGGGAGAGAGAGTCTGGGAATGTTACAGTATTTCCAGGGAGAGAGAGTGTGGGAATGTTATAGCATCTCCAGGGAGAGAGAGCGTGGGAATGTTACAGTATCTCCAGGGAAAGAGAGCATGGGAATGTTACAGTATCTCCTGGGAGAGAGAGTATGGGAATGTTACAGTATCTTAAGGGAGAGAGAGTATGGGAATGTTACAGTATCTCCAGGGAGAGAGAGTGTGGGAATTTTACAGTATCTCCTGGGAGAGAGAATGTGGGAATGTTACAGTATCTCCTGGGAGAGAGAGTGTGGGAATGTTACAGTATCTCCAGGGAGAGAGAGTGTGGGAATGTTGCAGTATCTCCTGGGAGAGAGAGTGTTGGAATGTTACAGTATCTCCTGGGAGAGAGAGTGTGGGAATGTTACAGTATCTCATGGGAGAGAGAGTGTTGGAATGTTACAGTATCTCCTGGGAGAGAGAGTGTGGCAATGTTACAGTATCTCCTGGGAGAGATAATGTGGGAAATTTACAGTATCTCCAGGGAGAGAGAGTGTGGGAATGTTACCGTATCTCCAGGGAGAGAGAGTGTGGGAATGTTACAGTATCTCCTGGGAGAGACAGTGTGGGAATGTTACAGTATCTCCAGGGAGAGAGAGTGTCGGAATATTACAGTATCTCCAGGGAGAGAGAGTGTGGGAATGTTACAGTATCTCCAGGGAGAGAGAGTGTGGGAATGTTACAGTATCTCCAGGGAGATTGAGTGTGGGAATGTTACAGTATCTCCTGGGAGAGAGAGTGTTGGAATGTTACAGTATCTCCAGGGAGAGAGAGTGTGGGAATGTTACAGTATCTCCAGGGAGAGAGAGTGTGGGAATGTTACAGCATCTCCAGGGAGACAGAATATGGGAATGTTACAGTGTCTCCTGGGAGAGAGAATGTGGGAATGTTACAGTATCTCTTGGGACAGAGAGTGTGGGAATGTTACAGTATCTCCAGGGAGAGAGTGTGTGGAAATGTTACAGTATCTCCTGGGAGAGAGAATGTGGGAATGTTACAGTTTCTCCTGGGAGAGAGTGTGGGAATGTTACAGTATCTCATGGGAGAGAGAGTGTTGGAATGTTACAGTTTCTCCTGGGAGAGAGAATGTGGAAATGTTACAGTATCTCCTGGGAGAGAGAATGTGGGAATGTTACAGTATCTCCTGGGAGAGAGAGTGTGGGAATGTTACAGTATCTCCAGGGAGAGAGAGTGTGGGAATGTTACAGCATCTCCTGGGAGAGACAGTGTGGGAATGTTACAGTATCTCCAGGAAGAGAGAATGTGGAAATGTTACAGTATCTCCTGGGAGTGAGAGTGTGGGAATGTTACAGTATCTCCAGGGAGAGAGAATGTGGGAATGTTACAGTATCTCCAGGGAGAGAGAGTGTGGGAATGTTACAGTATCCCCAGGGAGTGAGAGTGTGGGAATGTTACAGTATCTCCTGGGATAGAGAATGTGGGACTGTTACAGTATCTCCAGGGAGAGAGATTGTGGGAATGTTACAGTATCTCCTGGGAGAGAGAGTGTGGGAATGTTACAGTATCTCCTGGGAGAGAGAGTGTGGGAATATTACAGTATCTCCAGGGAGAGAGAGTGTGGAAATGTTACAGTATCTCCTGGGAGAGAGAGTGTGGGAATGTTACAGTATCTCATGGGAGAGAGAGTGTTGGAATGTTACAGTATCTCCTGGGAGAGAGAATGTGGGAATGGTACAGTATCTCCTGGGATAGAGAATGTGGGAATGTTACAGTATCTCCTGGGAGAGAGAGTGTGGCAATGTTACAGTATCTCCTGGGAGAGAGAATGTAGGAATGTTACAGTATCTCCTGGGAGAGACAGTGTGGGAATGTTACAGTATCTCCAGGGAGAGAGAGTGTGGAAATGTTACAGTATCTCCAGGGAGAGAGAGTGTGGGAATGTTACAGTATCTCATGGGAGAGAGAGTGTTGGAATGTTACAGTATCTCCTGGGAGAGAGAATGTGGCAATGTTACAGTATCTCGTGGGAGAGAGAATGTGGGAATGTTACAGTATCTCCTGGGAGAGAGAATGTGGGAATGTTACAGTATCTCCTGGGAGAGAGAGTGTGGCAATGTTACAGTATCTCCTGGGAGAGAGAATGTAGGAATGTTACAGTATATCCTGGGAGAGACAGTGTGGGAATGTTACAGTATCTCCTGGGAGATGGAGTGAGGGAATGTTACAGTATCTCCTGGGAGAGAGAGTGTGAGAATGTTACAGTATCTCCTGGGAGAGAGAGTGTGGGAATGTTACAGTATCTCCAGGGAGAGAGAATGTGGGAATGTTTCTGTATCTCCAGGGAGAGAGAGTGTGGTAATGTTACAGTATCTCCAGGGAGAGAGAATGTGGGAATGTTACAGTATCTCCAGGGAGAGAGAGTGTGGGAATGTTACAGTATCTCCAGGGAGAGAGAATGTGGGAATGTTACAGTATCTCCAGGGAGAGAGAGTGTGGGAATTGATGTAAGAAAAAGGAGACTTACCTTCAAGTAACTTTAAAGTAAGCTTTAAGTATCTTATAAACACACTATATACACAAGAGAGGTCTTTACCATGCCTCTGGTAGAAGCCTCTTACAATACTGAACAGACCAGTATTTATACCAGTCCAACAGGAAGTGACATGTGACAGGAAGTGAGGTATGTACACAGTTCATAGTTCATAGTTCACAGGAAGTGATGACATAACTTCCCGGATGTTATCATTTTTATCACATTCTTCCCTCCTGCAGGATTAGGAGGCTGTGGTCTACCTTTTGGTCCGCAGCCGCCGAACAAGGAAGACTCGCACCCATTTGGATTCCCGTCGTAAGGGGTCGCTGGTCCGCTTACATGCGGTTGGCCATTGGTCAGAGTCTGTGTGGCCTGGATTGCCCTGTGAAGGGTCGGGGAGATCATGGCTTCGAGTACGAGCCCCAATAGGTTCAAAGTCGGACTGCCTCTGTTCAGAGGGAGGTGCAGAGCTGGTCTGTGGCGGATCAGTACTTTCATGCGCGGTACTGGGAGGGTCGCAACCTTGAGCACGGGGTTCTACCGGCACCAAGCTCGTTGGTGTCTGATCAGGATCCTGGAGAGGGGTACCCGATAGGTCCCAAGAGTTTCCTGGTGAAATGCGATCACCCGATGTCCCACTAGGTCCTGGTGGGCAGGGAGCCAGATCCCGTAATGATACGGTAGATTCTCGGCCGTCGGAATATCGTGTGTTTGCGTAGGTGGGGTTGGCATTGGTTAGTTCGACCTCGTCTACAAGAGGGTCATTTTTAGATGTCCGAACGTATCTTCGGAGTAATACAGGTCCAGGAGTAGTTAGCCATGACGGGAGTGATGTCCCATGAGATGAGCGACGCTGGAATCCAAAGAACCGCTCATGAGGTGTAGTATTTGTGGCTGTAGAAAGCAGGGACCGTATAGAGTGCAATGCATCCGGAAGCACTGTTTCCCATTGCTGGTCTGGTAGGCCCCGAGATCTTAAAGCGAGACGTACGGAATTCCAGATGATACCGTTATACCTCTCTACCTGCCCATTTCCGATGGGATGGTATGGTGTTGTTTTGCTTGTAGCAATTCCCCGTTCTGAGAGGTAGTCCTTGAGTTCCCTTGACATAAAGGATGGACCCCGATCTGAGTGAATATAAGCCGGCATGCCACAGAGAGAAAATACCTGCTCAAGGCAGCAGATTACTGTGGACACCAGCATATTGGAGCAGGGGAAGGCAAACGGAAAACGTGAATATTCGTCGATCATGGTGAGCAAATATGTGTTCCGAGTTGAAGAGGGCACTGGGCCCTTAAAATCGATGCTAAGTCGTTGCATCGGTTGGGTTGCATGTATGAGTATACCATCTGAGGGACGGAAGAACTGAGGTTTTAATTCCGCACAAAGCCGGCATTCTGAGCATATTTTCTTTACATCTCCAGTGGAAAAAGGGAGATTCCGTGATCGTACGAAATGTAGCATGCGCGTAACGCCAGGATGACACAATCCATTGTGGACATCCATGAGAGTAGAGGATGACATAGTGGAGCAGAATGCCCGTGTGAGGGTGTCCGGGGCCACATTCTCCTTGCCAGGCCGATAGAGAATGGTATAACCAAAAGAGGCCAGTTCCATCCTCCAAAGTTGTATTTCATTATTCTTAATTTTGGTTCGTTTTCGATTATCGAGCATGAAGGCGACTGATCGTTGGTCCATGATCAATGTAAAGTGCTGGCGAGCTAGAAAATGGTTCCACTTCCGTACTGCCTCTATGATGGCTGTGGCTTCTTTCTCAACCGGAGGATAATGTAGCTCGGCACCTTGTAAGGTCCTGGACATAAATGCTACAGGACGACCTTCCTGATTCAGAGTAGCCGAGATCGCCACCTCCGAGGCATCACATTCAACCACGAAAGGGAGATTCTCATCGATGGAGTGAAGAGCCGCTTTCTCCAACTGTTTTTTTGAGAAGGTTAAAGGCTGCAACAGCCGCTGTTCCTAGTGGAAATGATCCAGCATGCAGCAAGGGTTGGATTTTGTCCGAAAAATGAGGAATCCATTTAGCGTAGTATGCAAACAGACCGAGAGCCCGACATAAAGAAGTCGGATTCTTAGGTGACGGGAGCTCTTGGAGCGGGCGAAGTCTTTCTGGGTCTGGCTTAATGATACCATTGCCTACGTAGTAGCCAAGGATGTTGATGGTCGGTTGCGACTCAACAGATTTGGATTCATTCAGGGTCAAATTACGGCGATGGAGGGCATCCCGAAATTTTTGGAGGTTGGCGTCATGTTCCTGTTGATCATGACCTGCAATGGTAATGTTATCAAGATAGGGAAAAGTGTCCCTTAGGTTTTCCTGCTGAACCAGGCCATCCATTGCCCATTGGAAGACAGCCACTCCATTAGTAACCCCGAATGGGAGGCGACGAAATTGGTACAGCCGTCCATTAGCCTCAAAGGCTGTGTACTGCTTATCTGAGACCTTCAAGGGTAACTGATGATAGGCACTTTTTAAATCGTAAGTTGAGAACACTTTGTATTCGGCCAGTTTATTAACCATATCATCAATGCGTGGCAATGGGTAGGCGTCCAAGTCGGTATATTGATTGATGGTTTGCGAATAATCGATGCATAGTCGCTGTTTGTGAGGTTTTAGAGGGTTCTTGACAATGACGACTTGAGCCCGCCAGGGCGACGAACATGGTTCAATGATATCCTCTGCTAGAAGTCGAGAGATTTCAGCCGCAATAAAAGATTGGTCTTCCTGATTAAAGCACCGCAATTTCGTTATTATCGGTTTGCATTGAGGCGGAATACTGGCAAATAATGAGGGTTCATCAAGTGAAGCTGTTGATAATGCACAAAATGGTAATTTAGACGGTATATTAGAAATAGTAAGTCCGGGTTTGGATCCACCAAACTCAATGGTGAGTTTCTTATGCTGTTTTTGGAAGTCCAGCCCTAAGAGGAGATCACTACACAAGTCCTTGAGCACCGAAAGTCGGGTGGAGGGATACATACGACCATGAAGTGTCATATCAACAACACAAAAGCCGGAGATCCTGGTATTAAGTGATGACTGGGCCATCGCAATTGCCTGGTCCGATGGGAAGACATGTAGTTTCAATTTCGCAACAATCTGTTCCTTAATGAAACTATCAGTACTTCCTGAGTCAATTAAGGCATCTAAGGTATGCCCTTTAATTGAAATTTTTGTGGCTGCATGAGACAGGTTCTGTGGGCAAGCAGCTGTAATTGGTGTCGTTGCACAGAGAGTGGCTAAAACTCTCGGTGTGCTTCTTCGGGAGAGAGCGCGAGAGGAAGCTTGATAGGTCCTAGCTGGAGCATCTTGATAGGCCCTAATTGGGGCAGTTCGGTAGGCCTTAGCTGGATTTGCCCTCGTAGAGGCCCTTGATAGGCAAACTTTAGCAAAGTGTCCTTTTTTCCCGCAATAACTGCAGATTGCATTGCGAGCAGGGCAGGTTTTCCTAGGGTGAAAAGCATCTCCACAAAAGAAGCATTCCTTCCTAGATTGCCAAGAGGCTGCTAAAGTGGGGTCATCCTCCTCTTCTTCATCAGAATTATCAGAATTAGATTCTCCCATGATAGGGTTCACCTGAGACCGCTTGAATTGTCTGGTTGCAGCTGCAGCAGCAGATCAAGATCTGGGCAGCTGATAGAGGTCTGCATTTCTCTTTGCCAAATCCAGTGAACAAGCTAGGTCAAAAGCTTTTTGTAACTCAAGTGTTTTACTTTCTAGCAGACGCTGGCATATAAATGGAGAGGCAATCCCGCAGATGAAAGCATCACGAATCATTTCTTGGCGGTACAGCTCAGCTGAGGCTGCCTGAAAGTTACAATCTACGCTGAGCCTGCGAAGTTCTTGCAGGAATTCGTCAATTGATTCCCCTGGCCCTTGTCGGGCTGTGGCCAGTAGATGTCTAGCATAGACCTCATTTGGGGTCTTCGCATACAGTTTCTTAAGTGCCCGAATCACCTCTTCGTAATTATCCCATTCATCAACATATTCGAACACATTTGGGGTCACATAATTGACAAGTATCTTCAATTTAGCAGGAGCATCCGCTTTACATTCATCCAGAAAATTCTCAAAAGTACGATACCAATGCTTCCATACCCTGCCAGCTGCTGGTGTATTCGGGTCCAAGTCCAGACGAATAGGTCTAAGGATTTTCTCCATGATGGGTGGTTCCCTGGATCCTTAACTTCTGAGTTTGTCTGAAGGTCTAGTATTTGTCAGTGTAAATATTAAGTTACTTAAATTGATGTAAGAAAAAGGAGACTTACCATCAAGTAACTTTAAAGTAAGCTTTAAGTAACTTATAAACACACTATATACACAAGAGAGGTCTTTACCATGCCTCTGGTAGAAGCCTCTTACAATACTGAACAGACCAGTATTTATACCAGTCCAACAGGAAGTGACATGTGACAGGAAGTGAGGTATGTACACAGTTCATAGTTCATAGTTCACAGGAAGTGATGACATAACTTCCCGGAAGTTATCATTTTTATCACAGGAATGTTACAGTGTCTCCAGGGAAAGAGAGTGTGGGAATGTTACAGTATCTCCTGGGAGAGAGAGTGTGGGAATGTTACAGTATCTCCAGGGAGAGAGAGTATGGGAATGTTACATTATTTCCTGGGAGAGAGAGTGTGGGAATGTTACAGTATCTCCAGGGAGAGAGAGTGTGGGAATGTTACAGTATCTCCTGGGAGTGAGAGTGTGGGAATGTTACAGTATCTCCAGGGAGAGAGAGTGTGGGAATGTCACAGTATCTCCTGGGAGAGATAATATGGGAATGTTACAGTATCCCCAGGGAGATAGAATGTGGGAATGTTACATTATCTCCTGGGAGAGAGAATGTGGGAATGTTACAGTATCTCCTGGGAGAGAGAGTGTGCAAATGTTACAGTTTCTCCAGGGAGAGAGTGTGGGAATGTTACAGTATCTCCTGGGAGAGAGAGTGTGGGAATGAATGGGCTCTAGGGGGGGGAGGAACTAAATACGATTAAAATCACTAAGGAAGTGGTACTTGGTAAAATAATGGGACTCAAGGCGGATAAATCCCCTGGACCTGATGGCTTGTATCCTAGGGTCTTGAGGGAAGTAGCGGTAGGGATTGTGGATGCATTGGTAATAATTTTCCAAAACTCACTGGACTCAGCAAAGGTCCCGGCAGATTGGAAAACTGCTAATGTAACACCCTTATTTAAAAAGGGTAGTAGGCAGAAGGCTGGAAACTATAGACCTGTTAGATTAATATCTGTGGTTGGTAAAATGTTAGAGTCCATTATTAAGGAGACAGTAACGGGACATTTGGATAAACATAATTTAATAGGACAAAATCAGCATGGTTTCATGAAGGGGAAGTCATGTTTAACAAATTTGCTTGAGTTTTTTGAGGAAGTAACATACAGGGTGGATAAAGGGGAACCAGTGGACGTAGTGTATTTAGACTTCCAAAAGGCATTTGACAAGGTGCCACACAAAAGATTATTGCTCAAGATAAAAATCACGGGATTGGGGGTAATATTCTGGCGTGGGTGGAGGATTGGCTCTCTAACAGAAAGCAGAGAGTTGGGATAAATGGTTCGTTCTCAGATTGGCAACCAGTAACTAGTGGTGTTCCGCAGGGGTCAGTGCTGGGTCCCCAACTCTTTACAATCTATATTAACGATTTGTAGGAGGGGACCGAGTGTAACATATCAAAGTTTGCAGATGATACAAAGATGGGACGGAAAGTAGTGAGTGAGGAGGACATAAAAAACCTGCAAAGGGACATAGACAGGCTAAGTAAGTGGGCAGAGATTTGGCAGCTGGAATACAATACTGGAAAGTGTGAGGTTATGCACTTTGGCAGGAAAAATCATAGAGCAAGTTATTATCTTAATGGCAAGAAACTGGAAAGTACTGTAGTACAAAGGGATCTGGGGGTCCTGGTGCACGAAACTCAAAAAGTTAGTATGCAGGTGCAGCAAGTGATTAAGAAGGCCAATGGAATGTTGGCTTTTATTGCTAGGGGGTTGGAATATAAAAACAGGGAGGTATTGCTGCAGTTGTACAAGGTATTGGTGAGACCGCACCTGGAATACTGCATACAGTTTTGGTGTCCATACTTAAGAAAAGACATACTTGCTCTCGAGTCAGTACAAAGAAGGTTCACTCGGTTAATCCCGGGGATGAGGGGGTGGTCATATGAGGAGAGGTTGAGTAGATTGGGACTCTACTCATTGGAGTTCAGAAGAATGAGAGGCGATCTTATTGAAACATATAAGATTGTGAAGGGGCTTGATCGGGTGGATGCGGTGAGGATGTTCCCAATGATGGGTGAAACTAGAACTAGGGGGCATAATCTTAAAATAAGGGGCTGCTCATTCAAAACTGAGATGAGGAGAAACTTCTTCACTCAGAGGGTGGTAGGTTTGTGGAATTTGCTGCCCCAGAAAGCTGTGGAAGCTACATCATTAAATAAATTTAAAACAGAAATAGATAGTTTCCTTGAAGTAAAGGGAATTAAGGGTTACGTGGAGCGGGCAGGAAATTGGACATGAGTCTAGGTTCGGAATGGTCATGGCCCTGTGGGTAGTGGAGTGGGCCCAGGGGCCGTGTAGCCTTGTTCTGCTCCTACTGTGTTCTAATTCTGTGTTAGATTTCAGGAGATGGTTTTATTCCTGTTCCTGGCTGGGGTGGAGATCGCCTTTACAGAAGGTAAGTACTGTAGAAAATATAGGGACAGAGTGATCTCCTGGAAGAATTTCGATCGCCTAGATGGGTCGGAGAGGAATTTCCCAGATTTTTTTCTCCCAAATTGGCCATTGGGTCTTTATCTGGTTTTCCGCCTCTCCCAGGAGATCACATGGGTTCGGGTGGATGCAGAGTGATAGAAGATTTGAGGTTAGGATCAGATCAGCCATGATCTTATTGAATGGTGGAGCAGGCTCGAGGGGCCGATTGGCCTACTCCTGCTCCTATTTCTTATGTTCTTATGTTCTTATGTTACAGTATCTCCAGGGAGAGAGAGTGTGGGAATGTTACAGTATCTCCAGGGAGAGAGAATGTGGGAATGTTACAGTATCTCCAGGCAGAGAGAGTGTGGGAATGTTACAGTATCTCCTGGGAGAGAGAGTGTGGGAATTTTACACTATCTCCAGGGAGAGAGAGTGTGGGAATGTTACAGTATCTCCAGGGAGAGAGAGTGTGGAAATGTTACAGTATCGCCAGGGAGAGAGAGTGTGGGAATGGTACAGTATCTCCAGGGAGAGAGAGTGTGGGAATGTTACACTATCTCCAGGGAGAGAGAATGTGGAATGTTATAGTATCTCCAGGGAGAGAGAATGTGGGAATGTTACAGTATCTCCAGGGAGAGAGAGTGTGGGAATGTTACAGTATCTCCTGGGAGAGAGAGTGTGGAAATGTTACAGTATCTCCAGGGAGAGGGAATGTGGGAATGTTACAGTATCTCCAGGGAGAGAGACTGTGGGAATGTTACAGTATCTCCTGGGAGAGAGAATGTGGGAATGGTACAGTATCTCCTGGGAGAGAGAGTGTGGGAATGTTACAGTATCTCCAGGGAGAGAGAATGTGGGAATGTTGCAGTTTCTCCTGGGAGAGAGTGTGGGAATGTTACAGTATCTCCAGGGAGAGAGAGTGTGGAAATTTTACAGTATCTCCTGGGAGAGATAATGTGGAAATGTTACAGTATCTCCTGGGAGAGAGAGTGTGGGAATGTTACAGTATCTTCTGGGAGAGAGAGTGTGGGAATGTTACAGTATCTTCTGGGAGAGAGAGTGTGGAAATGTTACAGTATCTCCTGGGAGAGAGAGTGTGGGAATGTTACAGTATCTCCTGGGAGAGAGAGTGTGGGAATGTTACAGTGTCTCCAGGGAGAGAGAGTGTGGGAATGTTGCAGTATCTCCAGGGAGAGACAGTGTGGAAATGTTACAGTATCTCCAGGGAGAGAGATTGTGGGAATGTTACAGTATCTCCTGGGAGAGAGAGTGTGGGAATGTTACAGTATCTCCTGGGAGAGAGAGTGTGGGATTGTTACAGTATCTCCTGGGAGAGAGAGTGTGGAAATGTTACAGTATCTCCAGGGAGAGAGATTGTGGGAATGTTACAGTATCTCCTGGGAGAGAGAGTGTGGGAATGTTACAGTATCTCCAGGGAGAGAGAGTGTGGAAATGTTACAGTATCTCCAGGGAGAGAGAGTGCTGGAATGTTACAGTATCTCCAGGGAGAGAGAGTGCTGGAATGTTACAGTATCTCCAGGGAGAGAGTGTGTGGGAATGTTACAGTATCTCCTGGGAGAGAGATTGTGGAAATGTTACAGTAACTCCAGGGAGAGAGAGTGTGGGAATGTTACAGTATCTCCAGGGAGAGAGAGTGTGGGAATGTTACACTATCTCCAGGGAGATATAATGTCGGAATGTTACAGCATCTCCTGGGAGAGAGAGTGTTGGAATGTTACAGTATCTCCTGGGAGAGAGACTGTGGCAATGTTACAGTATCTCCAGGGAGAGAGAATGTGGGAATGTTACAGTATCTCCTGGGAGAGAGAGTGTTGGAATGTTACAGTATCTCCAGGGAGAGAGAGTGTGGGAATGTTACAGTATCTCCAGGGAGAGAGAGTGTGGGAATGTTACATTATCTCCAGGGAGAGAGAGTGCTGGAATGTTACAGTATCTCCAGGGAGAGAGAGTGTGGAAATGTTACAGTATCTCCAGGGAGAGAGTGTGTGGGAATGTTACAGTATCTCCAGGGAGAGAGAATGTGGGAATGTTACAGTATCTCCTGGGAGAGAGAGTGTTGGAATGTTACAGTATCTCCAGGGAGAGAGAGTGTGGGAATGTTACAGTATCTCCAGGGAGAGAGAGTGTGGGAATGTTACATTATCTCCAGGGAGAGAGAGTGCTGGAATGTTACAGTATCTCCAGGGAGAGAGAGTGTGGAAATGTTACAGTATCTCCTGGGAGAGAGATTGTGGAAATGTTACAGTAACTCCAGGGAGAGAGAGTGTGGGAATGTTACAGTATCTCCAGGGAGAGAGAGTGTGGGAATGTTACACTATCTCCAGGGAGATATAATGTCGGAATGTTACAGCATCTCCTGGGAGAGAGAGTGTTGGAATGTTACAGTATCTCCTGGGAGAGAGACTGTGGCAATGTTACAGTATCTCCAGGGAGAGAGAATGTGGGAATGTTACAGTATCTCCTGGGAGAGAGAGTGTTGGAATGTTACAGTATCTCCAGGGAGAGAGAGTGTGGGAATGTTACAGTATCTCCAGGGAGAGAGAGTGTGGGAATGTTACATTATCTCCAGGGAGAGTGTAGAAATGTTACAGTATCTCCTGGGAGAGAGAATGTGGGAATGTTACAGTATCTCCAGTGAGAGAGAGTGTGGGAATATTCTAGTATCTCCTGGGAGAGAGAATGTGGGAATGTTACAGTATCTCCAGGGAGAGAGATAGTGGGAATGTTACATTATCTCCAGGGAGAGAGAGTGGGAATGTTACACTATCTCCGGGGAGAGAGAATGTGGGAATGTTACAGTATCTCCAGGGAGAGAGAGTGTGGGAATGTTACAGTATCTTCAGCGGGAGAGAGTGTGGGAATGTTACACTATCTCCTGGGAGAGAGAGTGTGGAAATGTTACAGTATCTCCAGGGAGAGAGAGTGTGGGAATGTTACAGTATCTCCTGGGAGAGAGAGTGGTCGAATGTTACAGTATCTCCAGGGAGAGAGAGTGTGGGAATGTTACACTATCTCCAGGGAGAGATAATGTGGGAATGTTACAGTATCTCCTGGGAGATAGAGTGTGGGAATGTTACAGTATCTCCAGGGAGAGAGAGTGTGGGAATGTTACAGTATCTCCAGGGAGAGAGAGTGTGGGAATGTTACAGTATCTCCTGGGAGAGAGAATGTGGGAATGTTACAGTATCTCCAGGGAGAGAGAATGTGGGAATGTTACAGTATCTCCTGGGAGAGAGAATGTGGGAATGTTACAGTATCTCCTGGGAGAGAGAGTGTGGGAATGTTACATTATCTCCAGGGAGAGAGAGTGTAGAAATGTTACAGTATCTCCTGGGAGAGATAATATGGGAATGTTACAGTATCCCCAGGGAGAGAGAATGTGGGAATGTTACAGTATCTCCTGGGAGAGAGAGTGTGGGAATGTTACAGTATGTCCAGGGAGAGAGAGTGTGGGAATGTTACAGTATCTCCAGGGAGAGAGAGTGTGGGAATGTTACACAATCTCCAGGGAGAGAGAGTGTGGGAATGTTACAATATCTCCAGGGAGAGAGAGTGTGGGAATTGTTAAGTATGTGTATTGTATTGAACAATTAACACAAAGACTTAAACGTATAACTCAAACAGGTCTTTACTGGTTGGAGGTAGGGACTATACGTAGGTCTTTACTTCATGCCCACAGGCGGGAACTGAGGGGAGATCAGTACCCACAGTACTATTTATACCCCTATGGCCAGGAGTGGTACTGCGTATCACTACGCCCTACAAGTAGTGCAGTCCTGTCCATAGGTTCAAAGTAGCACACATATTACATACACAACATTCCTCCCTTCCTAGCTTTACAGTCATCTCCCCATTTAACATAACGTAATAACATATATACATATATAACTTCAGGTTTACATAACAGAATAACATAGATACATAGATAACTTCATGTCAAAACAGATCACAGATTCACTGTCTGCGGAAAACAGTTCACAGATTCAATCTCTGTGGTGTAGTCGGTTCACGTTGCTGGAGTGACTCATTCAATAGTCCTTCCATGGATTTAACAGTTTGAACTTCCGAACTGAATTGGCTCCGTTCGGAGGGACCACGTGTGTGATCTGGTAGAGGTAATAATGGTTCAGATGGGTCATCTTCTGTTTCGACTTTTCCTTTTCTGCTTCTTGGAGACTCTCTGGGCTCCACTGTCAGCTGCCAGCTGCATGCGCAGTTCCTCCTTCTCTTCCTCCTTTTTCCGTAGTAGAGCCACCTTCTCCCGATGTTCCGTAGACTTTCGGTGCTCCTCCATGATTTCTGTATGGTGGGAGTCGAAGTTACAAGTTGGGCAGGACAGGACATAGTAATATTCGGTGTCGTCCTGATCTAGGCCAGCGAGAGGGTCTTCTATTTCCTCCATACCCAGCTGGGCGTTAGCCAGCTTTTGTTCCAAGTCCAGACATCTTTCCTGAAGAGACTTCTTCATGCGTACCTCTTCATCCAGCTTTTTCTGGGCTTTCAGCAAGTCGTTTACTAATGACCTCATTTGAGATTTTACTACTTCAACTTCTTTTGGAGATTGATTGATCGGACTATTCAATCCCTCTACCGGAGCAGCTGTTTCAGCGGTCTGTTTTTCTACGTTGACGTGAGTCAGCGTACTTTTGGCATCCAAGGGCTGCTCTGTTGCAGTCATCTCAGTCTGTGTTGCCACCTCAGCTCTTCCAATAACCTTTGAGAGCTCCGAACCCCTTTCGTTTGAATATTGAAGTTCGTGTTCAAGTTTTTCCCATTTCAGAGTCCTGTCCTTCAGCATATGCAGGAGTTGGCTGACCGTTAACTCCTCTGACATCAGACGTTTTGTGTGCTCCTGCTCCATTTTCTCCATCAGCTGCTTCTGTTGTCTTTCCAGATTCTCCAACTCTATATCAAAGAACTCTTTCGTTGCATTCAACTCTTGCTCAAAACGGCGAATCATTTGTTCTAATTGCTGTTGTAGTTTGAAATGGAGTTGAGTTCGAGCCCTCTGTCCCTCAAAAATGTGCATATCAGTAGACTTGACAGACTCAGAATTCTCTGTTAAACTATGTTGTTGTTGCTCAGTGGAATTCTGTGCTGAAACTTTGTCTTTTGCACATGGGTTGGTCTTACCATCATCAGTTCTAGAGTCTGGGCTGATTATCTGCACCGAGTTCTCACTCTTTATGGCTTTTAGCGAATGCCAGTCCATATTTATGTTTCTAAACCACTCCCGGCCTAGTAGTGGTGGACCTCCCTCCGGTAGCACATATAAGTCCATTATTTGACTTCCTTCGCCCTTGTTGGCCACTGCAACCTTTATTGTCCCGATGGGGTACACTCTCTGCCCCGTGTAGGTTGTCAATATAATCTCCGTATCCTGTAGGGGAATATGTTGGAATAACCTTCTGTAATCTTTCTTATTCATGACCGACAATGCCGATCCAGTGTCCAATTCCATTTTTACTTGGACTCCTTCTATCTGAAGAGTAACCCAAATTGTCTGGAGATCTGCACCCTTACCAACGTTGAGTACCCTTAAGCTAGCCAGTTCAATACTGCTTAAGCCAGCCAGTTCATTACTGCTAGCGTCTGAATCGGACTCCTGTTCGGCCACCTTGTGGACTTTTGCGTATTTTCCTTGCGGTGACTTCTTGTTGCTGGTCTTCTTCCCTGACCTGCATACTCTAGCTATATGTCCAAGCCTACCACAAGTTCTACATTCTTGGTTTTTAAACCAACACTGGTTCTGATCATGCGTTGTCTTTCCACAACGATAACATTTGCCAGAACTCACACCCAATTTGTGTGCACTGAGCTCCGGTGACCGTAGCTGCATTACTGCCGTGCCTCTCGCTGCGGCTTCGTGTGCTGCTGCCATAGTGACCGCCTTCTCAAGCGTCAGCTCATTCTCCTCGAGCAGTCGCTTTTGTGTATCTTGTTTAAATAAACCACACACAAATTTGTCTCGTAGTGCATCTGTCAGTCCCGTTCCAAACTGGCAATATTTCGCTAATTTACGCAATTCCAGCAAATATTCAGCATTGCTTTCATGCTGTAGCTGCCTTCTGTCGTAAAATTTAAATCGTTCCGCTAGCATCAGCGGCGTGGGGTTTAGATGATCTTTCAGGACAGTAACAATCTCATCGAACGTCTTATCCGCCGGTTCATCTGGTGATAACAGGTGTTTCAATTGCCCGTATGTCTTCGCACCCATTAAATTTAATAATGTTAGTGCTTTATCAGCCTCACGAATTTTATTGGCCTTACAATAATTTTTAACTCGTTCAACATATATGGCCCAATCTTCGATGTCACTATCAAAGTTGCTAATATTCCCGTGTTTAGGCATTGTAGTACTTTATCAGATTTGCAATTTCTCAGATTTTCTTTTCTTTACTTGTTATCAAAGATGGCGGCTTCCCGCTCTTGCCGTCGTCCTCCGCCCACAAAATGGCGGTCTTCACCCGTCCCCCGACGCCGTCTCCCTTCAGCCCCCGAGTGCGGCCCTTATCTTCGCCGCGATCGCCCGAGTGCGGCCCTTATCAGCGGATGCGATCGCTGGATCGCGAAGTGGCTCCCGACCGAAGCGGCTCTTGCTCGCTCCCTCCCGGGCTCTGGCTTACCCGCTCGCGCGTTTCACCGCGGCTCTTATCAGGGATTGCGATCGCCCTTATCTTCTCCAACTTCCCCAGCCCTGTCTTTGCAGCCAACGCTGCACGGCTTACCCCACCACCTAGGTTGAACAAGGAAACTGCAGAAAGACTTCTGTCAGTCGCTGGAAGCTGTCAGGATGGCTGCTGCACTCCAGTGCTCAGTCGGTGATGGAGGCTTCAGAGTCCCAAAGCCTGTCGCTTCTAGTGGGGTGGTGATGTTTGAAACCTCTCTTCAACTGCCGCAGGGTAAGAAGCTGACTCGTCGCCAGTGTTAAGTATGTGTATTGTATTGAACAATTAACACAAAGAGTTAAAAGTATAACTCAAACAGGTCTTTACTGGTTGGAGGTAGGGACTATACGTAGGTCTTTACTTCATGCCCACAGGCGGGAACTGAGGGGAGATCAGTACCCACAGTACTATTTATACCCCTATGGCCAGGAGTGGTACTGCGTATCACTACGCCCTACAAGTAGTGCAGTCCTGTCCATAGGTTCAAAGGAGCACACATATCACATACACAACAGGAATGTTACAGTATCTCCTGGGAGAGAGCATGTGGGAATGTTACAGTATCTCCAGGGAGAGAGAATGTGGGAATGTTACAGTATCCCCTGGGAGTGGGAGTGTGGGAATGTTACAGTATCTCCAGGGAGAGAGAGTATGGGAATGTTACAGTATCTCCTGGGAGAGAGAGTGTGGGAATGTTACAGTATCTCCTGGGAGAGAGAGTGTGGCAATGTTACAGTATCTCCAAGGAGAGAGAGTGTGGAAATGTTACATTATCTCCTGGGACAGATAATGTGGGAATGTTACAGTATCTCCTGGGAGAGACAGTGTGGGAATGTTACAGTATCTCCTGGGAGAGAGAGTGAGCGAATGTTACAGTATCTCCAGGGAGAGAGAGTGTGGGAATGTTACAGTATCTCCAGGGAGAGAGAATGTGGAAATGTTACAGTATCTCCTGGGAATGAGAGTGTGGGAATGTTACAGTATCTCCAGGGAGAGAGAATGTGGGAATGTTACAGTATCTCCAGGGAGAGAGAGTGTGGTAATGTTACAGTATCTCCAGGGAGAGAGAATGTGGGAATGTTACAGTATCTCCAGGGAGAGAGAGTGTGGGAATGTTACAGTATCTCCAGGGAGGGAGAGTGTGGGAATGTTACACTATCTCCAGGGATAGAGAATGTGGGAATGTTACAGTATCTCCAGGGAGAGAGAGTGTGGGAATGTTACAGTATCTCCAGGGAGAGAGAGTGTGGGAATGTTACACTATCTCCAGGGAGAGAGAGTGTGGGAATATTACAGTATCTCCAGGGAGAGAGAGTGTGGGAATGTTACACTATCTAAAGGGAGAGAGAATGTGGGAATGTTACAGTATCTCCAGGGAGAGAAAGTGTGGGAATGTTACAGTATCTCCACGGAGAGAGAGTATGGGAATGTTACAGTATCTCCAGGGAGAGAGAGTGTGGGAATGTTACATTATTTCCTGGGAGAGAGAGTGTGGGAATGTTACAGTATCTCCAGGGAGAGAGAGTGTCGGAATATTACAGTATCTCCAGGGAGAGAGAGTGTGGGAATGTTACAGTATCTCCTGGGAGAGAGAGTGTGGAAATGTTACAGTATCTCCAGGGAGAGAGAGTGTGGGAATGCTACAGTATCCCCTGGGAGGGAGAGTGTTGCAATGTTACAGTATCTCCTGGGAGAGAGAGTGTGGAAATGTTACAGTATCTCCAGGGAGAGAGAGTGTGGGAATGTTACAGTATCTCCTGGGAGGGAGAGTGTTGGAATGTTACAGTATCTCCAGGGAGAGAGAGTGTCGGAATGTTACAGTATCTCCAGGGAGAGAGAGTGTGGGAATGTTACACTATCTCCAGGGAGAGAGAGTGTGAGAATGTTACACTATCTCTAGGGAGAGATAATGTGGGAATGTTACAGTATCTCCTGGGAGAGAGAGTGTGGGAATGTTACAGTATCTCCTGGGAGAGACAGTGTGGGAATGTTACATTATCTCCAGGGAGAGAGAGTGTAGAAATGTTACAGTATCTCCTGCGAGAGATAATATGGGAATGTTACAGTATCCCCAGGGAGAGAGAATGTGGGAATGTTACAGTATCTCCTGGGAGAGAGAGTGTGGGAATGTTACAGTATCTCCTGGGAGAGAGAGTGTGGAAATGTTACAGTAGCTCCTGGGTGAGAGATTGTGGGAATGTTACAGTATCTCCTGGGAGAGAGAGTGTCGGAATGTTACAGTATCTCCTGGGAGAGAGAGAGTGTGGGAATGTTACAGTATCTCCTGGGAGAGAGAGTGTGGAAATGTTACAGTATCTCCAGGGAGAGAGAGTGTGGGAATGTTACAGTATCTCCTGGGAGAGAGATTGTGGAAATGTTACAGTATCTCCAGGGAGAGAGAGTGTGGGAATGTTACAGTATATCCTGGGAGAGAGAGTGTTGGAATGTTACAGTATCTTCAGGGAGAGAGATTGTGGGAATGTTACACTATCTCCAGGGAGAGAGAATGTGGGAATGTTACAGTATCTCCTGGGAGAGAGAGTGTTGGAATGTTACAGTATCTCCAGGGAGAGAGAGTGTGGGAATGTTACAATATCTCCAGGGAGAGAGAGTGTGGGAATGTTACAGTATCTCCTGGGAGAGAGAATGTGGGAATGTTACAGTATCTCCAGGGAGAGAGAATGTGGGAATGTTACAGTATCTCCTGGGAGGGAGAATGTGGGAATGTTACAGTATCTCCTGGGAGAGAGAATGTGGGAAAGTTGCAGTATCTCCTGGGAGAGAGAGTGTGGGAATGTTACATTATCTCCAGGGAGAGTGTAGAAATGTTACAGTATCTCCTGGGAGAGAGAATGTGGGAATGTTACAGTATCTCCAGGGAGAGAGAGTGTGGGAATATTCTAGTATCTCCTGGGAGAGAGAATGTGGGAATGTTACAGTATCTCCAGGGAGAGAGAGTGTGGGAATGTTACAGTATCTCCAGGGAGAGAGAATGTGGGAATGTTACAGTATCTCCAGGGAGAGAGTGTGGGAATGTTACAGTATCTTCAGCGGGAGAGAGTGTGGGAATGTTACACTATCTCCAGGGAGAGAGAATGTGGGAATGTTACAGTATCTCCAGGGAGAGAGAGTGTGGGAATGTTACAGTATCTCCAGGGAGAGAGAGTGTGGGAATGTTACACTATCTCCAGGGAGAGAGAGTGTGGGAATGTTACAGTATCTCCAGGGAGAGAGAGTGTGGGAATGTTACAGTATCTCCAGGGAGAGAGAGTGTCGGAATATTACAGTATCTCCAGGGAGAGAGAGTGTGGGAATGTTACAGTATCTCCAGGGAGAGAGAGTGTGGGAATGTTACAGTATCTCCAGGGAGAGATAATGTGGGAATGTTACAGTATCTCCTGGGAGAGAGAGTGTGGGGATGTTACAGTATCTCCTGGGAGAGAGAGTGTGGGAATGTTACAGTATCTCCAGGGAGAGAGAGTGTGGGAATGTTACAGTATCTCCTGGGAGAGAGAATGTGGGAATGTTACAGTATCTCCTGGGAGAGAGAGTGTGGGAATGTTACAGTATCTCCAGGGAGAGAGAGTGTGGGAATGTTACAGTATCTCCAGGGAGAGAGAGTGTGGGAATGTTACACTATCTCCAGGGAGAGAGAATCTGGGACTGTTACAGTATCTCCTGGGAGAGAGAATGTGGGAATGTTACAGTACCTCCTGGGAGAGAGAGTGTGGGAATGTTACAGTAGCTCCTGGGAGAGAGAATGTGGGAATGTTACAGTATCTCCTGGGAGAGACAGTGTGGGAATGTTACAGTATCTCCTGGGAGAGAGAGTGAGGGAATGTTACAGTATCTCCAGGGAGAGAGAGTGTAGGAATGTTACAGTAACTCCAGGGAGAGAGAATGTTGAAATGTTACAGTATCTCCTGGGAGTGAAAGTGTGGGAATGTTACAGTATCTCCAGGGGGAGAGAATGTGGGAATGTTACAGTATCTCCAGGGAGTGAGAGTGTGGTAATGTTACAGTATCTCCAGGGAGAGAGAATGTGGGAATGTTACAGTATCTCCAGGGAGAGAGAGTGTGGGAATGTTACAGTATCTCCAGGGAGGAAGAGATTGGAAATGTCACACTATCTCCAGGGATAGAGAATGTGGGAATGTTACAGTATCGCCAGGGAGAGAGAGTGTGGGAATGTTACAGTATCTCCAGGGAGAGAGAGTGTGGGAATGTTACACTATCTCCAGGGAGAGAGAGTGTGGGAATGTTACAGTATCTCCAGGGAGAGAGTGTGTGGGAATGTTACACTATCTAAAGGGAGAGAGAATGTGGGAATGTCACAGTATCTCCAGGGAGAGAGAGTGTGGGAATGTTACAGTATCTCCACGGAGAGAGAGTGTGGGAATGTTACAGTATCTCCAGGGAGAGAGAGTGTGGGAATGTTACAGTATCTTCAGGGAGAGAGAGTATGGGAATGTTACAGTATCTCCAGGGAGAGAGAGTGTGGGAATGTTACATTATTTCCTGGGAGAGAGAGTGTGGGAATGTTACAGTATCTCCAGGGAGAGAGAGTGTGGGAATGTTACAGTATCTCCTGGGAGAGAGAGTGTGGAAATGTTACAGTATCTCCAGGGAGAGAGAGTGTGGGAATGTTACAGTATCTCCTGGGAGAGAGAGTGTGGGAATGTTACAGTATCTCCAGGGAGAGAGAGTGTGGGAATGTTACAGTATCTCCTGGGAGGGAGAGTGTTGGAATGTTACAGTATCTCCAGGGAGAGAGAGTGTCGGAATATTACAGTATCTCCAGGGAGAGAGAGTGTGGGAATGTTACACTATCTCCAGGGAGAGAGAGTGTGGGAATGTTACAGTATCTCCTGGGAGAGAGAGTGTGGAAATGTTACAGCATCTCCAGGGAGAGAGAGTGTGGGAATGTTACAGTATCTCCTGGGAGGGAGAGTGTTGGAATGTTACAGTATCTCCAGGGAGAGAGAGTGTGGGAATGTTACAGTATCTCATGGGAGAGAGAGTGTTGGAATGTTACAGTTTCTCCTGGGAGAGATAATGTGGGTATGTTACAGCATCTCCAGGGAGAGAGAGTGTGGGAAAGTTACAGTATCTCCAGGGAGAGGGAATGTTACAGAATCTCCTGGGAGAGACAGTGTGGGAATGTTACAGTATCTCCTGGGAGAGAGAGTGAGGGAATGTTACAGTATCTCCAGTGAGAGAGAGTGTGGGAATGTTACAGTATCTCCAGGGAGAGAGAATGTGGGAATGTTACAGTATCTCCAGGGAGAGAGAGTGTGGTAATGTTACAGTATCTCCAGGGAGAGAGAATGTGGGAATGTTACAGTATCTCCTGGGAGAGAGAGTGAGGGAATGTTACAGGATCTCCAGGGAGAGAGAGTGTGGGAATGTTACAGTAACTCCAGGGAGAGAGAATGTGGAAATGTTACAGTATCTCCTGGGAGTGAGAGTGTGGTAATGTTACAGTATCTCCAGGGAGAGAGAATGTGGGAATGTTACAGTACCTCCAGGGAGAGAGAGTGTGGGAATGTTACAGTATCTCCAGGGAGGGAGAGTGTGGAAAAGTTACACTATCTCCAGGGATAGAGAATGTGGGAATGTTACAGTATCGCCAGGGAGAGAGAGTGTGGGAATGTTACAGTATCTCCAGGGAGAGAGAGTGTGGGTATGTTACACTATCTCCAGGGAGAGAGAGTGTGGGAATGTTACAGTATCTCCAGGGAGAGAGAGTGTGGGAATGTTACACTATCTAAAGGGAGAGAGAATGTGGGAATGTTGCAGTATCTCCAGGGAGAGAGAGTGTGGGAATGTTCCAGTATCTCCACGGAGAGAGAGTGTGGGAATGTTACAGTATCTACAGGGAGAGAGAGTGTGGGAATGTTACAGTATCTTCAGGGAGAGAGAGTATGGGAATGTTACAGTATCTCCAGGGAGAGAGAGTGTGGGAATGTTACATTATTTCCTGGGAGAGAGAGTGTGGGAATGTTACAGTATCTCCAGGGAGAGAGAGTGTGGGAATGTTGCAGTATCTCCTGGGAGAGAGAGTGTGGAAATGTTCCAGTATCTCAAGGGAGAGAGAGTGTTGGAATGTTACAGTATCTCCTGGGAGAGAGAGTGTGGAAATGTTACAGTATCTCCAGGGAGAGAGAGTGTGGGAATGTTACAGTACCTCCTGGGAGGGAGAGTGTTGGAATGTTACAGTATCTCCAGGGAGAGAGAATGTGGGAATGTTACAGTATCTCCAGGGAGAGAGAGTGTCGGAATATTACAGTATCTCCAGGGAGAGAGAGTGTGGGAATGTTACACTATCTCCAGGGAGAGAGAGTGTGGGAATGTTACAGTATCTCCTGGGAGAGAGAGTGTGGAAATGCTACAGTATCTCCAGGGAGAGAGAATGTGGGAATGTTACAGTATCTCCTGGGAGAGAGAGTGAGGGAATGTTACAGTATCTCAAGGGAGAGAGAGTGTGGGAATGTTACAGTAACTCCAGGGAGAGAGAATGTGGAAATGTTACAGTATCTCCTGGGAGTGAGAGTGTGGGAATGTTACAGTATCTCCAGGGGGAGAGAATGTGGGAATGTTACAGTATCTCCAGGGAGAGAGAGTGTGGTAATGTTACAGTATCTCCAGGGAGAGAGACTGTGGGAATGTTACAGTATCTCCAGGGAGAGAGAGTATGGGAATGTTACAGTACCTCCAGGGAGGGAGAGTTTGGAAAAGTTACACTATCTCCAGGGATAGAGAATGTGGGAATGTTACAGTATCGCCAGGGACAGAGAGTGTGGGAATGTTTCAGTATCTCCAGGGAGAGAGAGTGTGGAAATGTTACAGCATCTCCAGGGAGAGAGAGTGTGGGAATGTTACAGTATCTCCAGGGAGAGAGAGTGTGGAAATGTTACAGTATCTCCAGGGAGAGAGAGTGTGGGAATGTTACAGTATCTCCAGGGAGAGAGAATGTGGGAATGTTACAGTATCTCCAGGGAGAGAGAGTGTGGGAATGTTACAGTATCTTCAGGGAGAGAGAGTATGGGAATGTTACAGTATCTCCAGGGAGAGAGAGTGTGGGAATGTTACATTATTTCCTGGGAGAGAGAGTGTGGGAATGTTACAGTATCTCCTGGGAGAGAGAGTGTGGAAATGTTACAGTATCTCCAGGGAGAGAGAGTGTGGGAATGTTACAGTATCTCCTGGGAGGGAGAGTGTTGGAATGTTACAGTATCTCCAGGGAGAGAGAGTGTGGGAATGTTACAGTATCTCCTGGGAGAGAGAGTGTGGGAATGTTACAGTATCTCCTGGGAGGGAGAGTGTTGGAATGTTACAGTATCTCCAGGGAGAGAGAATGTGGGAATGTTGCAGTATCTCCAGGGAGAGAGAGTGTCGGAATATTACAGTATCTCCAGGGAGAGAGAGTGTGGGAATGTTACACTATCTCCAGGGAGAGAGAGTGTGGGAATATTACAGTATCTCCTGGGAGAGAGAGTGTGGAAATGTTACAGCATCTCCAGGGAGAGAGAGTGTTGGAATGTTACAGTATCTCCAGGGAGAGAGAGTGTGGAAATGTTACAGTATCTCCAGGGAGAGAGAGTGTGGGAATGTTACAGTATCTCCAGGGAGAGAGAATGTGGGAATGTTACAGTATCTCCTGGGAGAGGGAATCTGGGAATGTTACAGTATCTCCAGGGAGAGAGAGTGTGGGAATGTTACATTATCTCCAGGGAGAGAGAGTGTGGGAATGTTACAGTATCTCCTGGGAGAGAGAATGTGGGAATGTTACAGTATCTCCTGGGAGAGAGAGTGTGGGAATGTTACAGTATCTCCTGGGAGAGAGAGTGTGCAAATGTTACAGTTTCTCCAGGGAGAGAGTGTGGGAATGTTACAATATCTCCTGGGAGAGAGAGTGTGGGAATGTTACAGTATCTCCTGGGAGAGAGAGTGTGCAAATGTTACAGTTTCTCCAGGGAGAGAGTGTGGGAATGTTACAGTATCTCCTGGGAGAGAGAGTGTGGGAATGTTACAGTATCTCCAGGGAGAGAGAGTGTAGAAATGGTACAGTATCTCCTGGGAGAGATAATATGGGAATGTTACAGTATCCCCAGGGAGAGAGAATGTGGGAATGTTACAGTATCTCCTGGGAGAGAAAGTGAGGGAATGTTACAGTATCTCCATGGAGAGAGAGTGTGGGAATGTTACAGTATCTCCAGGGAGAGAGAATGTGGAAATGTTACAGTATCTCCTGGGAGAGAGAATGTGGGAATGTTACAGTATCTCCAGGGAGAGAGAGTGTGGGAATGTTACAGTATCTCCAGGGAGAGAGAATGTGGGAATGTTACAGTATCTCCAGGGAGAGAGAGTGTGGTAATGTTTCAGTATCTCCAGGGAGAGAGAATGTGGGAATGTTACAGTATCTCCTGTGAGAGAGATTGAGGGAATGTTACAGTATCTCCAGGGAGACAGAGTGTGGGAATGTTACAGTAACTCCAGGGAGAGAGAATGTGGAAATGTTACAGTATCTCCTGGGAGTGAGAGTGTGGTAATGTTACAGTATCTCCAGGGGGAGAGAATGTGGGAATGTTACAGAATCTCGAGGGAGAGAGAGTGTGGTAATGCTACAGTATCTCCAGGGAGAGAGAATGTGGGAATGTTACAGTATCTCCAGGGAGAGAGAGTGTGGGAATGTTACAGTATCTCCAGGGAGGGAGAGTGTGGCAAAGTTACAGTATCTCCAGGGAGAGAGAATGTGGGAATGTTACAGTATCTCCTGGGAGAGAGAATGTGGGAATGTTACAGTATCTCCAGGGAGAGAGAGTGTGGGAATGTTACACTATCTCCAGGGAGAGAGAGTGTGGGAATGTTACAGTATCTCCAGGGAGAGAGTGTGTGGGAATGTTACACTATCTAAAGGGAGAGAGAATGTGGGAATGTCGCAGTATCTCCAGGGAGAGAGAGTGTGGGAATGTTACAGTATCTCCACGGAGAGAGAGTGTGGGAATGTTACAGTATCTCCAGGGAGAGAGAGTGTGGGAATGTTACAGTATCTTCAGGGAGGGAGAGTATGGGAATGTTACAGTATGTCCAGGGAGAGAGAGTGTGGGAATGTTACATTATTTCCTGGGAGAGAGAGTGTGGGAATGTTACAGTATCTCCAGGGAGAGAGAGTGTGGGAATGTTACAGTATCTCCTGGGAGAGAGAGTGTGGAAATGTTACAGTATCTCCAGGGAGAGAGAGTGTGGGAATGTTACAGTATCTCCTGGGAGAGAGAGTGTGGGAATGTTACAGTATCTCCAGGGAGAGAGAGTGTGGGAATGTTACAGTATCTCCTGGGAGGGAGAGTGTTGGAATGTTACAGTATCTCCAGGGAGAGAGAGTGTCGGAATATTACAGTATCTCCAGGGAGAGAGAGTGTGGGAATGTTACACTATCTCCAGGGAGAGAGAGTGTGGGAATGTTACAGTATCTCCTGGGAGAGAGAGTGTGGAAATGTTACAGCATCTCCAGGGAGAGAGAGTGTGGGAATGTCACAGTATCTCCTGGGAGGGAGAGTGTTGGAATGTTACAGTATCTCCAGGGAGAGAGAGTGTGGGAATGTTACAGTATCTCAAGGGAGAGAGAATGTGGGAATGTTACAGTATCTCCAGGGAGAGAGAGTGTGGGAATGTTACAGTATCTCATGGGAGAGAGAGTGTGGCAATGTTACAGTATCTCCTGGGAGAGAGAATGTGGGAATGTTACAGTATCTCCTGGGAGAGAGAATGTGGGAATGTTACAGTATCTCCTGGGAGAGAGAGTGTGGCAATGTTACAGTATCGCCAAGGAGAGAGAGTGTGGAAATGTTGCAGTATCTCCTGGGAGAGATAACGTGGGAAAGTTACAGTATCTCCAGGGAGAGACAGTGTGGGAATGTTACAGTATCTCCTGGGAGAGAGAGTGAGGGAATGTTACAGTATCTCCAGTGAGAAAGAGTGTGGGAATGTTACAGTATCTCCAGGGAGAGAGAATGTGGAAATGTTACAGTATCTCCTGGGAGAGAGAATGTGGGAATGTTACAGTATCTCCAGGGAGAGAGAGTGTGGGAATGTTACAGTATCTCCAGGGAGAGAGAATGTGGGAATGTTACAGTATCTCCAGGGAGAGAGAGTGTGGGAATGTTACAGTATCTCCTGGGAGAGAGAGTGAGGGGATGTTACAGGATCTCCAGGGAGAGAGAGTGTGGGAATGTTACAGTAACTCCAGAGAGAGAGAA
The DNA here is from genome assembly GCF_052327205.1 of Somniosus microcephalus. Taxonomy (NCBI): domain Eukaryota; kingdom Metazoa; phylum Chordata; class Chondrichthyes; order Squaliformes; family Somniosidae; genus Somniosus; species Somniosus microcephalus. The sequence continues at coordinate 165,070,461 of NC_140989.1, read as the reverse complement.
TGTGGAAATGTTACAGTATCTCCTGGGAGTGAGAGTGTGGCAATGTTACAGTATCTCCAGGGAGAGAGAATGTGGGAATGTTACAGTACCTCCAGGGAGAGAGAGTGTGGGAATGTTACAGTATCTCCAGGGAGGGAGAGTGTGGAAAAGTTACACTATCTCCAGGGATAGAGAATGTGGGAATGTTACAGTATCGCCAGGGAGAGAGAGTGTGGGAATGTTACAGTATCTCCAGGGAGTGAGAGTGTGGGAATGTTACACTATCTCCAGGGAGAGAGAGTGTGGGAATGTTACAGTATCTCCAGGGAGAGAGAGTGTGGGAATGTTACACTATCTAAAGGGAGAGAGAGTGTGGGAATGTTACAGTATCTCCTGGGAGAGAGAGTGTTGGAATGTTACAGTATCTCCTGGGAGAGAGAGTGTGGAAATGTTACAGTATCTCCAGGGAGAGAGAGTGTGGGAATGTTACAGTACCTCCTGGGAGGGAGAGTGTTGGAATGTTACAGTATCTCCAGGGAGAGAGAATGTGGGAATGTTACAGTATCTCCAGGGAGAGAGAGTGTCGGAATATTACAGTATCTCCAGGGAGAGAGAGTGTGGGAATGTTACACTATCTCCAGGGAGAGAGAGTGTGGGAATGTTACAGTATCTCCTGGGAGAGAGAGTGTGGAAATGCTACAGTATCTCCAGGGAGAGAGAATGTGGGAATGTTACAGTATCTCCTGGGAGAGAGAGTGAGGGAATGTTACAGTATCTCAAGGGAGAGAGAGTGTGGGAATGTTACAGTAACTCCAGGGAGAGAGAATGTGGAAATGTTACAGTATCTCCTGGGAGTGAGAGTGTGGGAATGTTACAGTATCTCCAGGGGGAGAGAATGTGGGAATGTTACAGTATCTCCAGGGAGAGAGAGTGTGGTAATGTTACAGTATCTCCAGGGAGAGAGACTGTGGGAATGTTACAGTATCTCCAGGGAGAGAGAGTATGGGAATGTTACAGTACCTCCAGGGAGGGAGAGTTTGGAAAAGTTACACTATCTCCAGCGATAGAGAATGTGGGAATGTTACAGTATCGCCAGGGAGAGAGAGTGTGGGAATGTTTCAGTATCTCCAGGGAGAGAGAGTGTGGAAATGTTACAGCATCTCCAGGGAGAGAGAGTGTGGGAATGTTACAGTATCTCCAGGGAGAGAGAGTGTGGAAATGTTACAGTATCTCCAGGGAGAGAGAGTGTGGGAATGTTACAGTATCTCCTGGGAGAGAGAATGTGGGAATGTTACAGTATCTCCAGGGAGAGAGAGTGTGGAAATGTTACATTATTTCCTGGGAGAGAGAGTGTGGGAATGTTACAGTATCACCAGGGAGATAGAGTGTGGGAATGTTACATTATCTCCTGGGAGAGAGAGTGTGGAAATGTTACAGTATCTCCAGGGAGAGAGAGTGTGGGAATGTTACAGTATCTCCTGGGAGGGAGAGTGTTGGAATGTTACAGTATCTCCTGGGAGAGAGAGTGTGGAAATGTTACAGTATCTCCAAGGAGAGAGAGTGTGGGAATGTTACAGTATCTCCTGGGAGGGAGAGTGTTGGAATGTTACAGTATCTCCAGGGAGAGAGAATGTGGGAATGTTGGAGTATCTCCAGGGAGAGAGAGTGTCGGAATATTACAGTATCTCCAGGGAGAGAGAGTGTGGGAATGTTACACTATCTCCAGGGAGAGAGACTGTGGGAATATTACAGTATCTCCTGGGAGAGAGAGTGTGGAAATGTTACAGCATCTCCAGGGAGAGAGAGTGTGGGAATGTTACAGTCTCTCCAGGGAGAGAGAGTGTGGAAATGTTACAGTATCTCCAGGGAGAGAGAGTGTGGGAATGTTACAGTATCTCCAGGGAGAGAGAATGTGGGAATGTTACAGTATCTCCTGGGAGAGGGAATCTGGGAATGTTACAGTATCTCCAGGGAGAGAGAGTGTGGGAATGTTACATTATCTCCAGGGAGAGAGAGTGTGGGAATGTTACAGTATCTCCTGGGAGAGAGAATGTGGGAATGTTACAGTATCTCCTGGGAGAGAGAGTGTGGGAATGTTACAGTATCTCCTGGGAGAGAGAGTGTGCAAATGTCACAGTTTCTCCAGGGAGAGAGTGTGGGAATGTTACAGTATCTCCTGGGAGAGAGAGTGTGGGAATGTTACAGTATCTCCTGGGAGAGAGAGTGTGCAAATGTTACAGTTTCTCCAGGGAGAGAGTGTGGGAATGTTACAGTATCTCCTGGGAGAGAGAGTGTGGGAATGTTACAGTATCTCCAGGGAGAGAGAGTGTAGAAACGGTACAGTATCTCCTGGGAGAGATAATATGGGAATGTTACAGTATCTCCTGTGAGAGAGATTGAGGGAATGTTACAGTATCTCCAGGGAGACAGAGTGTGGGAATGTTACAGTAACTCCAGGGAGAGAGAATGTGGAAATGTTACAGTATCTCCTGGGAGTGAGAGTGTGGTAATGTTACAGTATCTCCAGGGGGAGAGAATGTGGGAATGTTACAGTATCTCGAGGGAGAGAGAGTGTGGGAATGTTACAGTATCTCCAGGGAGGGAGAGTGTGGAAAAGTTACAGTATCTCCAGGGAGAGAGAGTGTGGGAATGTTACAGTATCTCCAGGGAGGGAGAGTGTGGAAAAGTTACAGTATCTCCAGGGAGAGAGAATGTGGGAATGTTACAGTATCTCCTGGGAGAGAGAATGTGGGAATGTTACAGTATCTCCTGTGAGAGAGAGTGAGGGAATGTTACAGTATCTCCAGGGAGAGATAATGTGGGAATGTTACAGTTTCTCCTGGGACAGAGAGTGTGGGAATGTTACAGTATCTCCTCGGAGAGAGATTGTGGAAATGTTACAGTATCTCCAGGGAGAGAGAGTGTGGGAATGTTACAGTATCTCATGGGAGAGAAAGTGTTGGAATGTTACAGTTTCTCCTGGGAGAGAGAATGTGGCAATGTTACAGTATCTCCTGGGAGCGAGAATGTGGGAATGTCACAGTATCTCCTGGGAGAGAGAATGTGGGAATGTTACAGTATCTCCTGGGAGAGAGAGTGTGGCAATGTTACAGTATCTCCAGGGAGAAAGAGTGTGGGAATGTTACAGTATCTCCAGGGAGAGAGAATGTGGAAATGTTACAGTATCTCCTGGGAGAGAGAATGTGGGAATGTTACAGTATCTCCAGGGAGAGAGAGTGTGGGAATGTTACAGTATCTCCAGGGAGAGAGAATGTGGGAATGTTACAGTATCTCCAGGGAGAGAGAATGTGGGAATGTTACAGTATCTCCTGGGAGAGAGAGTGATGGAATGTTACAGTATCTCCAGGGAGAGAGAGTGTGGGAATGTTACAGTAACTCCAGGGAGAGAGAATGTGGAAATGTTACTGTATCTCCTGGGAGTGAGATTGTGGTAATGTTACAGTATCTCCAGGGAGAGAGAATGTGGGAATGTTACAGTATCTCCAGGGAGAGAGAGTGTGGGAATGTTACAGTATCTCCAGGGAGGGAGAGTGTGGAAAAGTTACACTATCTCCAAGGATAGAGAATGTGGGAATGTTACAGTATCACCAGGGAGAGAGAGTGTGGGAATGTTACAGTATCTCCAGGGAGAGAGAGTGTGGGAATGTTACACTATCTCCAGGGAGAGAGAGTGTGGGAATGTTACAGTATCTCCAGGGAGAGAGAGTGTGGGAATGTTACACTTTCTAAAGGGAGAGAGAATGTGGGAATGTTGCAGTATCTCCAGGGAGAGAGAGTGTGGGAATGTTACAGTATCTCCACGGAGAGAGAGTGTGGGAATGTTACAGTATCTCCAGGGAGAGAGAGTGTGTGAATGTTACAGTATCTTCAGGGAGAGAGAGTATGGGAATGTTACAGTATCTCCAGTGAGAGAGAGTGTGGGAATGTTACATTATTTCCTGGGAGAGAGAGTGTGGGAATGTTACAGTATCTCCAGGGAGAGAGAGTGTGGGAATGTTGCAGTATCTCCTGGGAGAGAGAGTGTGGAAATGTTACACTATCTCCAGGGAGAGAGAGTGTGGGAATGTTACAGTATCTCCTGGGAGGGAGAGTGTCGGAATATTACACTATCTCCAGGGAGAGAGAGTGTGGGAATGTTACACTATCTCCAGGGAGAGAGAGTGTGGAAATGCTACAGTATCTCCAGGGAGAGAGAATGTGGGAATGTTACAGTATCTCCTGGGAGAGAGAGTGAGGAAATGTTACAGTATCTCCAGGGAGAGAGAGTGTGGGAATGTTACAGTAACTCCAGGGAGAGAGAATGTGGAAATGTTACAGTATCTCCTGGGAGTGAGAGTGTGGGAATGTTACAGTATCTCCAGGGGGAGAGAATGTGGGAATGTTACAGTATCTCCAGGGAGAGAGAGTGTGGTAATATTACAGTATCTCCAGGGAGAGAGAATGTGGGAATGTTACAGTACCTCCAGGGAGAGAGAGTGTGGGAATGTTACAGTACCTCCAGGGAGGGAGAGTGTGGAAAAGTTACACTATCTCCAGGGATAGAGAATGTGGGAATGTTACAGTATCGCCAGGGAGAGAGAGTGTGGGAATGTTACAGTATCTCCAGGGAGAGAGAGTGTGGGAATGTTACACTATCTCCAGGGAGAGAGAGTGTGGGAATGTTACAGTATCTCCAGGGAGAGAGAGTGTGGGAATGTTACACTATCTGAAGGGAGAGAGAATGTGGGAATGTTGCAGTATCTCCAGGGAGAGAGAGTGTGGGAATGTTACAGTATCTCCACGGAGAGAGAGTGTGGGAATGTTACAGTATCTCCAGGGAGAGAGAGTGTGGGAATGTTACAGTATCTTCAGGGAGAGAGAGTATGGGAATGTTACAGTATCTCCAGGGAGAGAGAGTGTGGGAATGTTACATTATTTCCTGGGAGAGAGAGTGTGGGAATGTTACAGTATCTCCAGGGAGAGAGAGTGTGGGAATGTTACATTATCTCCTGGGAGAGAGAGTGTGGAAATGTTACAGTATCTCCAGGGAGAGAGAGTGTGGGAATGTTACACTATCTCCTGGGAGGGAGAGTGTGGAAATGTTACAGTATCTCCAGGGAGAGAGAGTGTGGGAATGTTACAGTATCTCCTGGGAGGGAGAGTGTTGGAGTGTTACAGTATCTCCAGGGAGAGAGAATGTGGGAATGTTACAGTATCTCCAGGGAGAGAGAGTGTGGGAATGTTACACTATCTCCAGGGAGAGAGAGTGTGGGAATGTTACAGTATCTCCTGGGAGAGAGAGTGTGGAAATGTTACAGCATCTCCAGGGAGAGAGAGTGTGGGAATGTTACAGTATCTCCAGGGAGAGAGAGTGTGGGAATGTTACACTATCTCCAGGGAGAGAGAGTGTGGGAATGTGTACAGTATCTCCTGGGAGAGAGAGTGTGGAAATGTTACAGCATCTCCAGGGAGAGAGAGTGTGGGAATGTTACAGTATCTCCAGGGAGAGAGAATGTGGGAATGTTACAGTATCTCCTGGGAGAGAGAATGTGGGAATGTTACAGTATCTCCTGGGAGAGAGAGTGTGGGAATGTTACATTATCTCCAGGGAGAGAGAGTGTGGGAATGTTACAGTATCTCCTGGGAGAGAGAATGTGGGAATGTTACAGTATATCCTGGGAGAGAGAGTGTGGGAATGTTACAGTATCTCCTGGGAGAGAGAGTGTGCAAATGTTACAGTTTCTCCAGGGAGAGAGTGTGGGAATGTGACAGGATCTCCTGGGAGAGAGAGTGTGGGAATGTTACAGTATCTCCTGGGAGAGAGAGTGTGCAAATGTTACAGTTTCTCCAGGGAGAGAGTGTGGGAATGTTACAGTATCTCCTGGGAGAGAGAGTGTGGGAATGTTACAGTATCTCCAGGGAGAGAGAGTGTAGAAATGTTACAGTATCTCCTGGGAGAGATAATATGGGAATGTTACAGTATCCCCAGGGAGAGAGAATGTGGGAATGTTACAGTATCTCCTGGGAGAGAAAGTGAGGGAATGTTACAGTATCTCCAGGGAGAGAGAGTGTGGGAATGTTACAGTATCTACAGGAAGAGAGAATGTGGAAATGTTACAGTATCTCCTGGGAGAGAGAATGTGGGAATGTTACAGTATCTCCAGGGAGAGAGAGTGTGGGAATGTTACAGTATCTCCAGGGAGAGAGAATGTGGGAATGTTACAGTATCTCCAGGGAGAGAGAGTGTGAGAATGTTACAGTATCTCCTGGGAGAGAGAGTGAGGGAATGTTACAGTATCTCCAGGGAGAGAGAGTATGGGAATGTTACAGTACCTCCAGGGAGGGAGAGTTTGGAAAAGTTACACTATCTCCAGCGATAGAGAATGTGGGAATGTTACAGTATCGCCAGGGAGAGAGAGTGTGGGAATGTTTCAGTATCTCCAGGGAGAGAGAGTGTGGAAATGTTACAGCATCTCCAGGGAGAGAGAGTGTGGGAATGTTACAGTATCTCCAGGGAGAGAGAGTGTGGAAATGTTACAGTATCTCCAGGGAGAGAGAGTGTGGGAATGTTACAGTATCTCCTGGGAGAGAGAATGTGGGAATGTTACAGTATCTCCAGGGAGAGAGAGTGTGGGAATGTTACAGTATCTTCAGGGAGAGAGAGTATGGGAATGTTACAGTATCTCCAGGGAGAGAGAATGTGGGAATGTTACAGTATCTCCTGGGAGTGAGAGTGTGGTAATGTTACAGTATCTCCTGGGAGAGAGAATGTGGGAATGTTACAGTATCTCCAGGGAGAGAGAGTGTGGGAATGTTACAGTATCTCCAGGGAGAGAGAATGTGGGAATGTTACAGTATCTCCTGGGAGAGAGAATGTGGGAATGTTACAGTATCTCCAGGGAGAGAGAGTGTGGGAATGTTACAGTATCTCCTGGGAGAGAGAGTGAGGGAATGTTACAGTATCTACAGGAAGAGAGAATGTGGAAATGTTACAGTATCTCCTGGGAGAGAGAATGTGGGAATGTTACAGTATCTCCAGGGAGAGAGAGTGTGGGAATGTTACAGTATCTCCACGGAGAGAGAGTGTGGGAATGTTACAGTATCTCCAGGGAGAGAGAGTGTGTGAATGTTACAGTATCTTCAGGGAGAGAGAGTATGGGAATGTTACAGTATCTCCAGTGAGAGAGAGTGTGGGAATGTTACATTATTTCCTGGGAGAGAGAGTGTGGGAATGTTACAGTATCTCCAGGGAGAGAGATTGTGGGAATGTTGCAGTATCTCCTGGGAGAGAGAGTGTGGAAATGTTACACTATCTCCAGGGAGAGAGAGTGTGGGAATGTTACAGTATCTCCTGGGAGGGAGAGTGTCGGAATATTACACTATCTCCAGGGAGAGAGAGTGTGGGAATGTTACACTATCTCCAGGGAGAGAGAGTGTGGAAATGCTACAGTATCTCCAGGGAGAGAGAATGTGGGAATGTTACAGTATCTCCTGGGAGAGAGAGTGAGGAAATGTTACAGTATCTCCAGGGAGAGAGAGTGTGGGAATGTTACAGTAACTCCAGGGAGAGAGAATGTGGAAATGTTACAGTATCTCCTGGGAGTGAGAGTGTGGGAATGTTACAGTATCTCCAGGGGGAGAGAATGTGGGAATGTTACAGTATCTCCAGGGAGAGAGAGTGTGGTAATGTTACAGTATCTCCAGGGAGAGAGAATGTGGGAATGTTACAGTACCTCCAGGGAGAGAGAGTGTGGGAATGTTACAGTACCTCCAGGGAGGGAGAGTGTGGAAAAGTTACACTATCTCCAGGGATAGAGAATGTGGGAATGTTACAGTATCGCCAGGGAGAGAGAGTGTGGGAATGTTACAGTATCTCCAGGGAGAGAGAGTGTGGGAATGTTACACTATCTCCAGGGAGAGGGAGTGTGGGAATGTTACAGTATCTCCAGGGAGAGAGAGTGTGGGAATGTTACACTATCTGAAGGGAGAGAGAATGTGGGAATGTTGCAGTATCTCCAGGGAGAGAGAGTGTGGGAATGTTACAGTATCTCCACGGAGAGAGAGTGTGGGAATGTTACAGTATCTCCAGGGAGAGAGAGTGTGGGAATGTTACAGTATCTTCAGGGAGAGAGAGTATGGGAATGTTACAGTATCTCCAGGGAGAGAGAGTGTGGGAATGTTACATTATTTCCTGGGAGAGAGAGTGTGGGAATGTTACAGTATCTCCAGGGAGAGAGAGTGTGGGAATGTTACATTATCTCCTGGGAGAGAGAGTGTGGAAATGTTACAGTATCTCCAGGGAGAGAGAGTGTGGGAATGTTACACTATCTCCTGGGAGGGAGAGTGTGGAAATGTTACAGTATCTCCAGGGAGAGAGAGTGTGGGAATGTTACAGTATCTCCTGGGAGGGAGAGTGTTGGAGTGTTACAGTATCTCCAGGGAGAGAGAATGTGGGAATGTTACAGTATCTCCAGGGAGAGAGAGTGTGGGAATGTTACACTATCTCCAGGGAGAGAGAGTGTGGGAATGTTACAGTATCTCCTGGGAGAGAGAGTGTGGAAATGTTACAGCATCTCCAGGGAGAGAGAGTGTGGGAATGTTACAGTATCTCCAGGGAGAGAGAGTGTGGGAATGTTACACTATCTCCAGGGAGAGAGAGTGTGGGAATGTGTACAGTATCTCCTGGGAGAGAGAGTGTGGAAATGTTACAGCATCTCCAGGGAGAGAGAGTGTGGGAATGTTACAGTATCTCCAGGGAGAGAGAATGTGGGAATGTTACAGTATCTCCTGGGAGAGAGAATGTGGGAATGTTACAGTATCTCCTGGGAGAGAGAGTGTGGGAATGTTACATTATCTCCAGGGAGAGAGAGTGTGGGAATGTTACAGTATCTCCTGGGAGAGAGAATGTGGGAATGTTACAGTATATCCTGGGAGAGAGAGTGTGGGAATGTTACAGTATCTCCTGGGAGAGAGAGTGTGCAAATGTTACAGTTTCTCCAGGGAGAGAGTGTGGGAATGTGACAGGATCTCCTGGGAGAGAGAGTGTGGGAATGTTACAGTATCTCCTGGGAGAGAGAGTGTGCAAATGTTACAGTTTCTCCAGGGAGAGAGTGTGGGAATGTTACAGTATCTCCTGGGAGAGAGAGTGTGGGAATGTTACAGTATCTCCAGGGAGAGAGAGTGTAGAAATGTTACAGTATCTCCTGGGAGAGATAATATGGGAATGTTACAGTATCCCCAGGGAGAGAGAATGTGGGAATGTTACAGTATCTCCTGGGAGAGAAAGTGAGGGAATGTTACAGTATCTCCAGGGAGAGAGAGTGTGGGAATGTTACAGTATCTACAGGAAGAGAGAATGTGGAAATGTTACAGTATCTCCTGGGAGAGAGAATGTGGGAATGTTACAGTATCTCCAGGGAGAGAGAGTGTGGGAATGTTACAGTATCTCCAGGGAGAGAGAATGTGGGAATGTTACAGTATCTCCAGGGAGAGAGAGTGTGAGAATGTTACAGTATCTCCTGGGAGAGAGAGTGAGGGAATGTTACAGTATCTCCAGGGAGAGAGAGTATGGGAATGTTACAGTACCTCCAGGGAGGGAGAGTTTGGAAAAGTTACACTATCTCCAGCGATAGAGAATGTGGGAATGTTACAGTATCGCCAGGGAGAGAGAGTGTGGGAATGTTTCAGTATCTCCAGGGAGAGAGAGTGTGGAAATGTTACAGCATCTCCAGGGAGAGAGAGTGTGGGAATGTTACAGTATCTCCAGGGAGAGAGAGTGTGGAAATGTTACAGTATCTCCAGGGAGAGAGAGTGTGGGAATGTTACAGTATCTCCTGGGAGAGAGAATGTGGGAATGTTACAGTATCTCCAGGGAGAGAGAGTGTGGGAATGTTAAAGTATCTTCAGGGAGAGAGAGTATGGGAATGTTACAGTATCTCCAGGGAGAGAGAATGTGGGAATGTTACAGTATCTCCTGGGAGTGAGAGTGTGGTAATGTTACAGTATCTCCTGGGAGAGAGAATGTGGGAATGTTACAGTATCTCCAGGGAGAGAGAGTGTGGGAATGTTACAGTATCTCCAGGGAGAGAGAATGTGGGAATGTTACAGTATCTCCTGGGAGAGAGAATGTGGGAATGTTACAGTATCTCCAGGGAGAGAGAGTGTGGGAATGTTACAGTATCTCCTGGGAGAGAGAGTGAGGGAATGTTACAGTATCTACAGGAAGAGAGAATGTGGAAATGTTACAGGATCTCCTGGGAGAGAGAATGTGGGAATGTTACAGTATCTCCAGGGAGAGAGAGTGTGGGAATGTTACAGTATCTCCAGGGAGAGAGAATGTGGGAATGTTACAGTATCTCCAGGGAGAGATAATGTGGGAATGTTACAGTATCTCCTGGGAGAGAGAGTGAGGGAATGTTACAGTATCTCCAGGGAGAGAGAGTGTGGGAATGTTACAGTAACTCCAGGGAGAGAGAATGTGGAAATGTTACAGTATCTCCTGGGAGTGAGAGTGTGGTAATGTTACAGTATCTCCAGGGGGAGAGAATGTGGGAATGTTACAGTATCTCCAGGGAGAGAGAGTGTGGGAATGTTACAGTATCTCCAGGGAGGGAGAGTTTGGAAAAGTTACACTATCTCCAGGGATAGAGAATGTGGGAATGTTACAGTATCGCCAGGGAGAGAGATTGTGGGAATGTTACAGTATCTCCAGGGAGAGAGAGTGTGGGAATGTTGCACTATCTCCAGGGAGAGAGAGTGTGGGAATGTTACAGTATCTCCAGGGAGAGAGAGTGTGGGAATGTTACAGTTTCTCCTGGGAGAGAGAGTGTGGAAATGTTACAGTATCTCCAGGGAGAGAGAGTGTGGGAATGTTACAGTATCTCCTGGGAGAGAGAGTGTGGAAATGTTACAGTATCTCCAGGGAGAGAGAGTGTGGGAATGTTACAGTATCTCCTGGGAGGCAGAGTGTTGGAATGTTACAGTATCTCCAGGGAGAGAGAGTGTGGGAATGTTACAGTATCTCCATTGAGAGAGAGTGTGAGAATGTTACACTATCTCCAGGGAGAGATAATGTGGGAATGTTACAGCATCTCCAGGGAGAGAGAGTGTGGGAATGTTACAGTATCTCCAGGGAGAGAGAGTGTGGAAATGTTACAGTATCTCCAGGGAGAGAGAGTGTGGGAATGTTACAGTATCTCCAGGGAGAGAGAATGTGGGAATGTTACAGTATCTCCTGGGAGAGAGAATGTGGTAATGTTACAGTATCTCCAGGGAGAGAGAGTGTGGGAATGTTACAGTATCTCCTGGGAGAGAGAATGTGGGAATGTTACAGTATCTCCTGGGAGAGAGAGTGCGGGAATGTTACATTATCTCCAGGGAGAGAGAGTGTGGGAATGTTACAGTATCTCCTGGGAGAGAGAATGTGGGAATGTTACAGTATCTCCTGGGAGAGATAATATGGGATTGTTACAGTATCCCCAGGGAGAGAGAATGTGGGAATGTTAAAGTATCTCCTGGGAGAGAGAGTGTGGGAATGTTACAGTATGTCCAGGGAGAGAGAGTGTGGGAATGTTACAGTATCTCCAGGGAGAGAGAGTGTGGGAATGTTACACAATCTCCAGGGAGAGAGAGTGTGGGAATGTTACAATATCTCCAGGGAGAGAGAATGTGGGAATGTTACAGTATCTCCTGGGAGAGAGAATGTGGGAATGTTACACTATCTCCTGGGAGAGAGAGTGAGGGAATGTTACAGTATCTCCAGGGAGAGAGAGAGTGTGGAAATGTTACAGTATCTCCAGGGAGAGATAATGTGCAAATGTTACAGTATCTCCTGGGAGAGAGAGTGTGGGAATGTTTCAGTATCTCCTGGGAGAGAGATTGTGGAAATGTTACAGTATCTCCAGGGAGAGAGAGTGTGGGAATGTTACAGTATCTCATGGGAGAGAGAGTGTTGGAATGTTACAGTTTCTCCTGGGAGAGAGAATGTGGCAATGTTACAGTATCTCCTGGGAGAGAGAATCTGGGAATTTTACAGTATCTCCTGGGAGAGAGAATGTGGGAATGTTACAGTATCTCCTGAGAGAGAGAGTGTGGCAATGTTACAGTATCGCCAAGGAGAGAGAGTGTGGAAATGTTGCAGTATCTCCTGGGAGAGATAATGTGGGAAAGTTACAGTATCTCCAGGGACAGAGAATGTAGGAATGTTACAGTATCTCCTGGGAGAGACGGTGTAGGAATGTTACAGTATCTCCTGGGAGAGAGAGTGTGGGAATGTTACAGTATCTCCTGGGAGAGAGAATGTGGAAATGTTACAGTATCTCCTGGGAGAGAGAATGTGGGAATGTTACAGTATCTCCAGGGAGAGAGAGTGTGGGAATGTTACAGTATCTCCAGGGAGAGAGAATGTGGGAATGTTACAGTATCTCCAGGGAGAGAGAGTGTGGTAATGTTACAGTATCTCCAGGGAGAGACAATGTGGGAATGTTACAGTATCTCCTGGGAGAGAGAGTGAGGGAATGTTACAGTATCTCCAGGGAGAGAGAGTGTGGGAATGTTACAGTAATTCCAGGGAGAGAGAGTGTGGGAATGTTACAGTATCTCCTGGGAGTGAGAGTGTGGTAATGTTACAGTATCTCCAGGGAGAGAGAATGTGGGAATGTTACAGTATCTCCAGGGAGAGAGAGTGTGGGAATGTTACAGTATCTCCAGGGAGGGAGAGTGTGGAAAAGTTACACTATCTCCAGGGATAGAGAATGTGGGAATGTTACATTATTTACTGGGAGAGAGAGTGTGGGAATGTTACATTAACTCCTGGGAGAGAGAGTGTGGAAATGTTACAGTATCTCCTGGGAGGGAGAGTGTTGGAATGTTACAGTATCTCCTGGGAGAGAGAGTGTGGAAATGTTACAGTATCTCCAGGGAGAGAGAGTGTGGGAATGTTACAGTATCTCCTGGGAGGGAGAGTGTTGGAATGTTACAGCATCTCCAGGGAGAGAGAGTGTGGAAATGTTACAGCATCTCCAGGGAGAGAGAGTGTGGGAATGTTACAGTATCTCCAGGGAGAGAGAGTGTGGAAATGTTACAGTATCTCCAGGGAGAGAGAGTGTGGGAATGTTACAGTATCTCCAGGGAGAGAGAATGTGGGAATGTTACAGTATCTCCTGGGAGAGAGAATGTGGGAATGTTACAGTATCTCCTGGGAGAGTGAGTGTGGGAATGTTACATTATCTCCAGGGAGAGAGAGTGTGGGAATGTTACAGTATCTCCTGGGAGAGAGAATGTGGGAATGTTACAGTATCTCCTGGGAGAGAGAGTGTGGGAATGTTACAGTATCTCCTGGGAGAGAGAGTGTGCAAATGTTACAGTTTCTCCAGGGAGAGAGTGTGGGAATGTTACAATATCTCCAGTGAGAGAGAGTGTGGGAATGTTACAGTATCTCCTGGGAGAGAGAATGTGGGAATGTTACAGTATCTCCAGGGAGAGAAAATGTGGGAATGTTACAGTATCTCCTGGGAGAGAGAATGTGGGAATGTTACAGTATCTCCTGGGAGAGAGAGTGAGGGAATTTTTCGGTATCTCCTGGGAGAGAGATTGTGGAAATGTTACAGTATCTCCAGGGAGAGAGAGTGTGGGAATGTTACAGGATCTCATGGGAGAGAGAGTGTGGGAATGTTACAGTAGCTCCAGGGAGAGAGAGTGTGGAAATGTTACAGTATCTCCAGGGAGAGAGAGTGTGGGAATGTTACAGTATCTTCAGGGAGAGAGAATGTGGGAATGTTATAGTATCTCCTGGGAGAGAGAATGTGGGAATGTTACAGTATCTCCTGGGAGAGAGAGTGTGGGAATGTTACATTATCTCCAGGGAGAGAGAGTGTGGGAATGTTACAGTATCTCCTGGGAGAGAGAATGTGGGAATGTTACAGTATCTCCTGGGAGAGAGAGTGTGGGAATGTTACAGTGTCTCCTGGGAGAGAGAGTGTGGGAATGTTACAGTATCTCCTGGGAGAGAGAGTGTGGGAATGTTACAGTGTCTCCTGGGAGAGAGAGTGTGCAAATGTTACAGTTTCTCCAGGGAGAGAGTGTGGGAATGTTACAATATCTCCAGGGAGAGAGAGTGTGGGAATGTTACAGTATCTCCTGGGAGAGAGAATGTGGGAATGTTACAGTATCTCCAGGGAGAGAAAATGTGGGAATGTTACAGTATCTCCTGGGAGAGAGAATGTGGGAATGTTACAGTATCTCCTGGGAGAGATAGTGAGGGAATGTTACAGTATCTCCAGGGAGAGAGAGAGTGTGGAAATGTTACAGTATCTCCTGGGAGAGACAATGTGGGAATGTTACAGTTTCTCCTGGGAGAGAGTGTGGGAATGTTACAGTATCTCCAGGGAGAGAGAGTGTGGGAATGTTACAGTATCTCCAGGGAGAGATAATGTGCAAATGTTACAGTATCTCCTGGGAGAGAGAGTGTGGGAATGTTTCAGTATCTCCTGGGAGAGAGATTGTGGAAATGTTGCAGTATCTCCAGGGAGAGAGAGTGTGGGAATGTTACAGGATCTCATGGGAGAGAGAGTGTTGGAATGTTAAAGTTTCTCCTGGGAGAGAGAATGTGGCAATGTTACAGTATCTCGTGGGAGAGAGAATGTGGGAATGTTACAGTATCTCCAGGGAGAGAGAGTGTGGGAATGTTACATTATCTCCAGGGAGGGAGAGTGTGGAAAAGTTACACTATCTCCAGGGATAGAGAATGTGGGAATGTTACAGTATCGCCAGGGAGAGAGAGTGTGGGAATGTTACAGTATCTCCAGGGAGAGAGAGTGTGGGAATGTTACAGTATCTCCAGGGAGAGAGAATGTGGGAATGTTACAGTATCTCCTGAGAGAGAGAGTGGGAATGTTACAGTATCGCCAAGGAAAGAGAGTGTGGAAATGTTGCAGTATCTCCTGGGAGAGATAATGTGGGAAAGTTACAGTATCTCCAGGGACAGAGAATGTAGGAATGTTACAGTATCTCCTGGGAGAGACAGTGTAGGAATGTTACAGTATCTCCTGGGAGAGAGAGTGAGGGAATGTTACAGTATCTCCTGGGAGAGAGAATGTGGGAATGTTACACTATCTCCTGGGAGAGAGAGTGTGGGAATGTTACATTATCTCCAGGGAGAGAGAGTGTGGGAATGTTACAGTATCTCCTGGGAGAGAGAATGTGGGAATGTTACAGTATCTCCTGGGAGAGAGAGTGTGGGAATGTTACAGTATATCCTGGGAGAGAGAGTGTGCAAATGTTACAGTTTCTCCAAGGAGAGAGTGTGGGAATGTTACAATATCTCCAGGGAGAGAGAGTGTGGGAATGTTACATTATCTCCAGGGAGAGAGAGTGTGGGAATGTTACAGTATCTCCTGGGAGAGAGAATGTGGGAATGTTACAGTATCTCCAGGGAGAGAAAATGTGGGAATGTTACAGTATCTCCTGGGAGAGAGAATGTGGGAATGTTACAGTATCTCCTGGGAGAGAGAGTGTGGGAATGTTACATTATCTCCAGGGAGAGAGAGTGTGGGAATGTTACAGTATCTCCTGGGAGAGAGAATGTGGGAATGTTACAGTATCTCCTGGGAGAGAGAGTGTGGGAATGTTACAGTATCTCCTGGGAGAGAGAGTGTGCAAATGATACAGTTTCTCCAGGGAGAGAGTGTGGGAATGTTACAATATCTCCAGGGAGAGAGAGAGTGGAAATGTTACATTATCTCCAGGGAGAGAGAGTGTGGGAATGTTACAGTATCTCCTGGGAGAGAGAATGTGGGAATGTTACAGTATCTCCAGGGAGAGAAAATGTGGGAATGTTACAGTATCTCCTGGGAGAGAGAATGTGGGAATGTTACAGTATCTCCTGGGAGAGAGTGTGGGAATGTTACAGTATCTCCAGGGAGAGAGAGTGTGGGAATGTTACAGTATCTCCAGGGAGAGATAATGTGCAAATGTTACAGTAGCTCCTGGGAGAGAGAGTGTGGGAATATTTCAGTATCTCCTGGGAGAGAGATTGTGGAAATGTTACAGTATCTCCAGGGAGAGAGAGTGTGGGAATGTTACAGGATCTCATGGGAGAGAGAGTGTGGGAATGTTACAGTAGCTCCAGGGAGAGAGAGTGTGGAAATGTTACAGTATCTCCAGGGAGAGAGAGTGTGGGAATGTTACAGTATCTCCAGGGAGAGAGAATGTGGGAATGTTATAGTATCTCCTGGGAGAGAGAATGTGGGAATGTTACAGTATCTCCTGGGAGAGAGAGTGTGGGAATGTTACATTATCTCCAGGGAGAGAGAGTGTGGGAATGTTACAGTATCTCCTGGGAGAGAGAATGTGGGAATGTTACAGTATCTCCTGGGAGAGAGAGTGTGGGAATGTTACAGTATCTCCTGGGAGAGAGAGTGTGCAAATGTTACAGTTTCTCCAGGGAGAGAGAATGTGGGAATGTTACAGTATCTCCTGGGAGAGAGAGTGTGGGAATGTTACAGTATCTCCTGGGAGAGAGAATGTGGGAATGTTACAGTATCTCCAGTGAGAGAGAGTGTGGGAATGTTACAGTATCTCCAGTGAGAGAGAGTGTGGGAATGTTACAGTATCTCCTGGGAGAGAGAATGTGGGAATGTTACAGTATCTCTAGGGAGAGAAAATGTGGGAATGTTACAGTATCTCCTGGGAGAGAGAATGTGGGAATGTTACAGTATCTCCTGGGAGAGAGAGTGAGGGAATGTTACAGTATCTCCAGGGAGAGAGAGAGTGTGGAAATGTTACAGTATCTCCTGGGAGAGACAATGTGGGAATGTTACAGTTTCTCCTGGGAGAGAGTGTGGGAATGTTACAGTATCTCCAGGGAGAGAGAGTGTGGGAATGTTACAGTATCTCCAGGGAGAGAGAGTGTGGAAAAGTTACACTATCTCCAGGGATAGAGAATGTGGGAATGTTACAGTATCGCCAGGGAGAGAGAGTGTGGGAATGTTACAGTTTCTCCTGGGAGAGAGAATGTGGCAATGCTACAGTATCTCCTGTGAGAGAGAATGTGGGAATGTTACAGTATCTCCAGGGAGAGAGAGTGTGGGAATGTTACATTATCTCCAGGGAGGGAGAGTGTGGAAAAGTTACACTATCTCCAGGGATAGAGAATGTGGGAATGTTACAGTATCGCCAGGGAGAGAGAGTGTGGGAATGTTACAGTATCTCCAGGGACAGAGAATGTAGGAATGTTACAGTATCTCCTGGGAGAGACAGAGTAGGAATGTTACAGTATCTCCTGGGAGAGAGAGTGAGGGAATGTTACAGTATCTCCAGGGAGAGAGAGTGTGGGAATGTTACAGTATCTCCAGGGAGAGAGAGTGAGGGAATGTTACAGTATCTCCAGGGAGAGAGAGTGTGGTAATGTTACAGTATCTCCTGGGAGAGAGAGTGTGGGAATGTTACAGTATCTCCTGGGAGTGAGAGTGTGGGAATGTTACAGTATCTCCAGGGAGAGAGAGTGTGGGAATGTTACATTATCTCCAGGGAGAGAGAGTGTGGAAATGTTACAGTATCTCCAGGGAGAGAGAATGTGGGAATGTTACAGTATCTCCAGGGAGAGAGAGTGTGGGAATGTTACATTATCTCCAGGGAGAGAGAGTGTGGTAATGTTACAGTATCTCCTGGGAGAGAGAGTGTGGGAATGTTACAGTATCTCCTGGGAGAGAGAGTGTGGGAATGTTACAGTATCTCCAGGGAGAGAGAGTGTGGGAATGTTACATTATCTCCAGGGAGAGAGAGTGTGGAAATGTTACAGTATCTCCAGGGAGAGAGAATGTGGGAATGTTACAGTATCTCCAGGGAGAGAGAGTGTGGGAATGTTACAGTATCTCCAGGGAGGGAGAGTGTGGAAAAGTTACACTATCTCCAGGGAGAGAGAGTGTGGGAATGTTACAGTATCTCCTGGGAGGGAGAGTGTTGGAATGTTACAGTATCTCCAGGGAGAGAGAGTGTGGGAATGTTACAGTATCTCCAGGGAGAGAGAGTGTGGGAATGTTACAGTATCTCCAGGGAGAGAGAGTGTGGGAATGTTACAGTATCTCCTGGGAGAGAGAGTGTGGGAATTTTAAAGTATCTCCTGGGAGAGAGAGTGTGGAAATGTTACAGTATCTCCAGGGAGAGAGAGTGTGGGAATGTTACAGTATCTCCAGGGAGAGAGAGTGTGGGAATGTTACAGTATCTCCTGGGAGAGAGAGTGTGGAAATGTTACAGTATCTCCAGGGAGAGAGAGTGTGGGAATGTTACAGTATCTCCTGGGAGGGAGAGTGTGGGAATGTTACAGTATCTCCAGGGAGAGAGAGTGTGGGAATGTTACAGTATCTCCTGGGAGAGAGAGTGAGGGAATGTTACAGTATCTCCAGGGAGAGAGAGTGTGGGAATGTTACAGTATCTCCAGGGAGAGAGAGTGTGGGAATGTTACAGTATCTCCAGGGAGAGAGAGTGTGGGAATGTTACACTATCTCCAGGGAGAGAGAGTGTGGGAATGTTATAGTATCTCCAGGGAGAGAGAATGTGGGAATGTTATAGTATCTCCAGGGAGAGAGAGTGAGGGAATGTTACAGTATCTCCAGGGAGAGAGAGTGTGGTAATGTTACAGTATCTCCTGGGAGAGAGAGTGTGGGAATGTTACAGTATCTCCTGGGAGTGAGAGTGTGGTAATGTTACAGTATCTCCAGGGAGAGAGAATGTGGGAATGTTACAGTATCTCCAGGGAGAGAGAGTGTGGGAATGTTACAGTATCTCCAGGGAGGGAGAGTGTGGAAAAGTTACACTATCTCCAGGGATAGAGAATGTGGGAATGTTACATTATTTCCTGGGAGAGAGAGTGTGGGAATGTTACATTATCTCCTGGGAGAGAGAGTGTGGAAATGTTACAGTATCTCCAGGGAGAGAGAGTGTGGGAATGTTACAGTATCTCCTGGGAGGGAGAGTGTTGGAATGTTACATTATCTCCTGGGAGAGAGAGTGTGGGAATGTTACAGTATCTCCAGGGAGAGAGAGTGTGGGAATGTTACAGTATCTCCAGGGAGAGAGAGTGTCGGAATATTACAGTATCTCCAGGGAGAGAGAGTGTGGGAATGTTACAGTATCTCCAGGGAGAGAGAATGTGGGAATGTTACAGTATCTCCTGGGAGAGAGAATGTGGGAATGTTACAGTATCTCCTGGGAGAGAGAGTGTGGGAATGTTACATTATCTCCAGGGAGAGAGAGTGTGGGAATGTTACAGTATCTCCTGGGAGAGAGAATGTGGGAATGTTACAGTATCTCCTGGGAGAGAGAATGTGGGAATGTTACAGCATCTCCAGGGAGAGAGAGTGTGGGAATGTTACAGTATCTCCTGGGAGGGAGACTGTTGGAATGTTACAGTTTCTCCTGGGAGAGATAATGTGGGTATGTTACAGCATCTCCAGGGAGAGAGAGTGTGGGAAAGTTACAGTATCTCCAGGGAGAGGGAATGTTACAGAATCTCCTGGGAGAGACAGTGTGGGAATGTTACAGTATCTCCTGGGAGAGAGAGTGAGGGAATGTTACAGTATCTCCAGTGAGAAAGAGTGTGGGAATGTTACAGTATCTCCAGGGAGAGAGAATGTGGAAATGTTACAGTATCTCCTGGGAGAGAGAATGTGGGAATGTTACAGTATCTCCAGGGAGAGAGAGTGTGGGAATGTTACAGTATCTCCAGGGAGAGAGAATGTGGGAATGTTACAGTATCTCCAGGGAGAGAGAGTGTGGTAATGTTACAGTATCTCCAGGGAGAGAGAATGTGGGAATGTTACAGTATCTCCTGGGAGAGAGAGTGAGGGAATGTTACAGGATCTCCAGGGAGAGAGAGTGTGGGAATGTTACAGTAACTCCAGGGAGAGAGAATGTGGAAATGTTACAGTATCTCCTGGGAGTGAGAGTGTGGTAATGTTACAGTATCTCCAGGGAGAGAGAGTGTGGGAATGTTACACTATCTCCAGGGAGAGAGAGTGTGGGAATGTTACAGTACCTCCAGGGAGAGAGAGTGTGGGAATGTTACAGTATCTCCAGGGAGGGAGAGTGTGGAAAAGTTACACTATCTCCAGGGATAGAGAATGTGGGAATGTTACAGTATCGCCAGGGAGAGAGAGTGTGGGAATGTTACAGTATCTCCAGGGAGAGAGAGTGTGGGTATGTTACACTATCTCCAGGGAGAGAGAGTGTGGGAATGTTACAGTATCTCCAGGGAGAGAGAGTGTGGGAATGTTACACTATCTAACGGGAGAGAAAATGTGGGAATGTTGCAGTATCTCCAGGGAGAGAGAGTGTGGGAATGTTCCAGTATCTCCACGGAGAGAGAGTGTGGGAATGTTACAGTATCTACAGGGAGAGAGAGTGTGGGAATGTTACAGTATCTTCAGGGAGAGAGAGTATGGGAATGCTACAGTATCTCCAGGGAGAGAGAGTGTGGGAATGTTACATTATTTCCTGGGAGAGAGAGTGTGGGAATGTTACAGTATCTCCAGGGAGAGAGAGTGTGGGAATGTTGCAGTATCTCCTGGGAGAGATAGTGTGGAAATGTTCCAGTATCTCAAGGGAGAGAGAGTGTGGGAATGTTACAGTATCTCCTGGGAGGGAGAGTGTTGGAATGTTACAGTATCTCCTGGGAGAGAGAGTGTGGAAATGTTACAGTATCTCCAGGGAGAGAGAGTGTGGGAATGTTACAGTACCTCCTGGGAGGGAGAGTGTTGGAATGTTACAGTATCTCCAGGGAGAGAGAATGTGGGAATGTTACAGTATCTCCAGGGAGAGAGAGTGTCGGAATATTACAGTATCTCCAGGGAGAGAGAGTGTGGGAATGTTACACTATCTGCAGGGAGAGAGAGTGTGGGAATGTTACAGTATCTCCTGGGAGAGAGAGTGTGGAAATGCTACAGTATCTCCAGGGAGAGAGAATGTGGGAATGTTACAGTATCTCCTGGGAGAGAGAGTGAGGGAATGTTACAGTATCTCAAGGGAGAGAGAGTGTGGGAATGTTACAGTAACTCCAGGGAGAGAGAATGTGGAAATGTTACAGTATCTCCTGGGAGTGAGAGTGTGGGAATGTTACAGTATCTCCAGGGGGAGAGAATGTGGGAATGTTACAGTATCTCCAGGGAGAGAGAGTGTGGTAATGTTACAGTATCTCCAGGGAGAGAGACTGTGGGAATGTTACAGTATCTCCAGGGAGAGAGAGTATGGGAATGTTACAGTACCTCCAGGGAGGGAGAGTTTGGAAAAGTTACACTATCTCCAGGGATAGAGAATGTGGGAATGTTACAGTATCGCCAGGGACAGAGAGTGTGGGAATGTTTCAGTATCTCCAGGGAGAGAGAGTGTGGAAATGTTACAGCATCTCCAGGGAGAGAGAGTGTGGGAATGTTACAGTATCTCCAGGGAGAGAGAGTGTGGAAATGTTACAGTATCTCCAGGGAGAGAGAGTGTGGGAATGTTACAGTATCTCCAGGGAGAGAGAATGTGGGAATGTTACATTATCTCCAGGGAGAGAGAGTGTGGGAATGTTACAGTATCTTCAGGGAGAGAGAGTATGGGAATGTTACAGTATCTCCAGGGAGAGAGAGTGTGGGAATGTTACATTATTTCCTGGGAGAGAGAGTGTGGGAATGTTACAGTATCTCCTGGGAGAGAGAGTGTGGAAATGTTACAGTATCTCCAGGGAGAGAGAGTGTGGGAATGTTACAGTATCTCCTGGGAGGGAGAGTGTTGGAATGTTACAGTATCTCCAGGGAGAGAGAGTGTGGGAATGTTACAGTATCTCCTGGGAGAGAGAGTGTGGGAATGTTACAGTATCTCCTGGGAGGGAGAGTGTTGGAATGTTACAGTATCTCCAGGGAGAGAGAATGTGGGAATGTTGCAGTATCTCCAGGGAGAGAGAGTGTCGGAATATTACAGTATCTCCAGGGAGAGAGAGTGTGGGAATGTTACACTATCTCCAGGGAGAGAGAGTGTGGGAATATTACAGTATCTCCTGGGAGAGAGAGTGTGGAAATGTTACAGCATCTCCAGGGAGAGAGAGTGTTGGAATGTTACAGTATCTCCAGGGAGAGAGAGTGTGGAAATGTTACAGTATCTCCAGGGAGAGAGAGTGTGGGAATGTTACAGTATCTCCAGGGAGAGAGAATGTGGGAATGTTACAGTATCTCCTGGGAGAGGGAATCTGGGAATGTTACAGTATCTCCAGGGAGAGAGAGTGTGGGAATGTTACATTATCTCCAGGGAGAGAGAGTGTGGGAATGTTACAGTATCTCCTGGGAGAGAGAATGTGGGAATGTTACAGTATCTCCTGGGAGAGCGAGTGTGGGAATGTTACAGTATCTCCTGGGAGAGAGAGTGTGCAAATGTTACAGTTTCTCCAGGGAGAGAGTGTGGGAATGTTACAGTATCTCCTGGGAGAGAGAGTGTGGGAATGTTACAGTATCTCCTGGGAGAGAGAGTGTGCAAATGTTACAGTTTCTCCAGGGAGAGAGTGTGGGAATGTTAAAGTATCTCCTGGGAGAGAGAGTGTGGGAATGTTACAGTATCTCCAGGGAGAGAGAGTGTAGAAATGGTACAGTATCTCCTGGGAGAGATAATATGGGAATGTTACAGTATCCCCAGGGAGAGAGAATGTGGGAATGTTACAGTATCTCCTGGGAGAGAAAGTGAGGGAATGTTACAGTATCTCCATGGAGAGAGAGTGTGGGAATGTTACAGTATCTCCAGGGAGAGAGAATGTGGAAATGTTACAGTATCTCCTGGGAGAGAGAATGTGGGAATGTTACAGTATCTCCAGGGAGAGAGAGTGTGGGAATGTTACAGTATCTCCAGGGAGAGAGAATGTGGGAATGTTACAGTATCTCCAGGGAGAGAGAGTGTGGTAATGTTTCAGTATCTCCAGGGAGAGAGAATGTGGGAATGTTACAGTATCTCCTGTGAGAGAGATTGAGGGAATGTTACAGTATCTCCAGGGAGACAGAGTGTGGGAATGTTACAGTAACTCCAGGGAGAGAGAATGTGGAAATGTTACAGTATCTCCTGGGAGTGAGAGTGTGGTAATGTTACAGTATCTCCAGGGGGAGAGAATGTGGGAATGTTACAGAATCTCGAGGGAGAGAGAGTGTGGTAATGCTACAGTATCTCCAGGGAGAGAGAATGTGGGAATGTTACAGTATCTCCAGGGAGAGAGAGTGTGGGAATGTTACAGTATCTCCAGGGAGGGAGAGTGTGGCAAAGTTACAGTATCTCCAGGGAGAGAGAATGTTGGAATGTTACAGTATCTCCTGGGAGAGAGAATGTGGGAATGTTACAGTATCTCCAGGGAGAGAGAGTGTGGGAATGTTACACTATCTCCAGGGAGAGAGAGTGTGGGAATGTTACAGTATCTCCAGGGAGAGAGTGTGTGGGAATGTTACAGTATCTCCAGGGAGGGAGAGTGTGGAAAAGTTACACTATCTCCAGGGAGAGAGAGTGTGGGAATGTTACAGTATCTCCTGGGAGGGAGAGTGTTGGAATGTTACAGTATCTCCAGGGAGAGAGAGTGTGGGAATGTTACAGTATCTCCAGGGAGAGAGAGTGTGGGAATGTTACAGTATCTCCAGGGAGAGAGAGTGTGGGAATGTTACAGTATCTCCTGGGAGAGAGAGTGTGGGAATTTTACAGTATCTCCTGGGAGAGAGAGTGTGGAAATGTTACAGTATCTCCAGGGAGAGAGAGTGTGGGAATGTTACAGTATCTCCAGGGAGAGAGAGTGTGGGAATGTTACAGTATCTCCTGGGAGAGAGAGTGTGGAAATGTTACAGTATCTCCAGGGAGAGAGAGTGTGGGAATGTTACAGTATCTCCTGGGAGGGAGAGTGTGGGAATGTTACAGTATCTCCAGGGAGAGAGAGTGTGGGAATGTTACAGTATCTCCTGGGAGAGAGAGTGAGGGAATGTTACAGTATCTCCAGGGAGAGAGAGTGTGGGAATGTTACAGTATCTCCAGGGAGAGAGAGTGTGGGAATGTTACAGTATCTCCAGGGAGAGAGAGTGTGGGAATGTTACAGTATCTCCTGGGAGTGAGAGTGTGGTAATGTTACAGTATCTCCAGGGAGAGAGAATGTGGGAATGTTACAGTATCTCCAGGGAGAGAGAGTGTGGGAATGTTACAGTATCTCCAGGGAGGGAGAGTGTGGAAAAGTTACACTATCTCCAGGGATAGAGAATGTGGGAATGTTACATTATTTCCTGGGAGAGAGAGTGTGGGAATGTTACATTATCTCCTGGGAGAGAGAGTGTGGAAATGTTACAGTATCTCCAGGGAGAGAGAGTGTGGGAATGTTACAGTATCTCCTGGGAGGGAGAGTGTTGGAATGTTACATTATCTCCTGGGAGAGAGAGTGTGGGAATGTTACAGTATCTCCAGGGAGAGAGAGTGTGGGAATGTTACAGTATCTCCAGGGAGAGAGAGTGTCGGAATATTACAGTATCTCCAGGGAGAGAGAGTGTGGGAATGTTACAGTATCTCCAGGGAGAGAGAATGTGGGAATGTTACAGTATCTCCTGGGAGAGAGAATGTGGGAATGTTACAGTATCTCCTGGGAGAGAGAGTGTGGGAATGTTACATTATCTCCAGGGAGAGAGAGTGTGGGAATGTTACAGTATCTCCTGGGAGAGAGAATGTGGGAATGTTACAGTATCTCCTGGGAGAGAGAATGTGGGAATGTTACAGTATCTCCAGGGAGAGAGAGTGTCGGAATATTACAGTATCTCCAGGGAGAGAGAGTGTGGGAATGTTACACTATCTCCAGGGAGAGAGAGTGTGGGAATGTTACAGTATCTCCTGGGAGAGAGAGTGTGGAAATGTTACAGCATCTCCAGGGAGAGAGAGTGTGGGAATGTTACAGTATCTCCTGGGAGGGAGACTGTTGGAATGTTACAGTATCTCCAGGGAGAGAGAGTGTGGGAATGTTACAGTATCTCCTGGGAGAGAGAGTGTTGGAATGTTACAGTTTCTCCTGGGAGAGATAATGTGGGTATGTTACAGCATCTCCAGGGAGAGAGAGTGTGGGAAAGTTACAGTATCTCCAGGGAGAGGGAATGTTACAGAATCTCCTGGGAGAGACAGTGTGGGAATGTTACAGTATCTCCTGGGAGAGAGAGTGAGGGAATGTTACAGTATCTCCAGTGAGAAAGAGTGTGGGAATGTTACAGTATCTCCAGGGAGAGAGAATGTGGAAATGTTACAGTATCTCCTGGGAGAGAGAATGTGGGAATGTTACAGTATCTCCAGGGAGAGAGAGTGTGGGAATGTTACAGTATCTCCAGGGAGAGAGAATGTGGGAATGTTACAGTATCTCCAGGGAGAGAGAGTGTGGTAATGTTACAGTATCTCCAGGGAGAGAGAATGTGGGAATGTTACAGTATCTCCTGGGAGAGAGAGTGAGGGAATGTTACAGGATCTCCAGGGAGAGAGAGTGTGGGAATGTTACAGTAACTCCAGGGAGAGAGAATGTGGAAATGTTACAGTATCTCCTGGGAGTGAGAGTGTGGTAATGTTACAGTATCTCCAGGGAGAGAGAGTGTGGGAATGTTACACTATCTCCAGGGAGAGAGAGTGTGGGAATGTTACAGTACCTCCAGGGAGAGAGAGTGTGGGAATGTTACAGTATCTCCAGGGAGGGAGAGTGTGGAAAAGTTACACTATCTCCAGGGATAGAGAATGTGGGAATGTTACAGTATCGCCAGGGAGAGAGAGTGTGGGAATGTTACAGTATCTCCAGGGAGAGAGAGTGTGGGTATGTTACACTATCTCCAGGGAGAGAGAGTGTGGGAATGTTACAGTATCTCCAGGGAGAGAGAGTGTGGGAATGTTACACTATCTAACGGGAGAGAAAATGTGGGAATGTTGCAGTATCTCCAGGGAGAGAGAGTGTGGGAATGTTCCAGTATCTCCACGGAGAGAGAGTGTGGGAATGTTACAGTATCTACAGGGAGAGAGAGTGTGGGAATGTTACAGTATCTTCAGGGAGAGAGAGTATGGGAATGCTACAGTATCTCCAGGGAGAGAGAGTGTGGGAATGTTACATTATTTCCTGGGAGAGAGAGTGTGGGAATGTTACAGTATCTCCAGGGAGAGAGAGTGTGGGAATGTTGCAGTATCTCCTGGGAGAGATAGTGTGGAAATGTTCCAGTATCTCAAGGGAGAGAGAGTGTGGGAATGTTACAGTATCTCCTGGGAGGGAGAGTGTTGGAATGTTACAGTATCTCCTGGGAGAGAGAGTGTGGAAATGTTACAGTATCTCCAGGGAGAGAGAGTGTGGGAATGTTACAGTACCTCCTGGGAGGGAGAGTGTTGGAATGTTACAGTATCTCCAGGGAGAGAGAATGTGGGAATGTTACAGTATCTCCAGGGAGAGAGAGTGTCGGAATATTACAGTATCTCCAGGGAGAGAGAGTGTGGGAATGTTACACTATCTCCAGGGAGAGAGAGTGTGGGAATGTTACAGTATCTCCTGGGAGAGAGAGTGTGGAAATGCTACAGTATCTCCAGGGAGAGAGAATGTGGGAATGTTACAGTATCTCCTGGGAGAGAGAGTGAGGGAATGTTACAGTATCTCAAGGGAGAGAGAGTGTGGGAATGTTACAGTAACTCCAGGGAGAGAGAATGTGGAAATGTTACAGTATCTCCTGGGAGTGAGAGTGTGGGAATGTTACAGTATCTCCAGGGGGAGAGAATGTGGGAATGTTACAGTATCTCCAGGGAGAGAGAGTGTGGTAATGTTACAGTATCTCCAGGGAGAGAGACTGTGGGAATGTTACAGTATCTCCAGGGAGAGAGAGTATGGGAATGTTACAGTACCTCCAGGGAGGGAGAGTTTGGAAAAGTTACACTATCTCCAGGGATAGAGAATGTGGGAATGTTACAGTATCGCCAGGGACAGAGAGTGTGGGAATGTTTCAGTATCTCCAGGGAGAGAGAGTGTGGAAATGTTACAGCATCTCCAGGGAGAGAGAGTGTGGGAATGTTACAGTATCTCCAGGGAGAGAGAGTGTGGAAATGTTACAGTATCTCCAGGGAGAGAGAGTGTGGGAATGTTACAGTATCTCCAGGGAGAGAGAATGTGGGAATGTTACATTATCTCCAGGGAGAGAGAGTGTGGGAATGTTACAGTATCTTCAGGGAGAGAGAGTATGGGAATGTTACAGTATCTCCAGGGAGAGAGAGTGTGGGAATGTTACATTATTTCCTGGGAGAGAGAGTGTGGGAATGTTACAGTATCTCCTGGGAGAGAGAGTGTGGAAATGTTACAGTATCTCCAGGGAGAGAGAGTGTGGGAATGTTACAGTATCTCCTGGGAGGGAGAGTGTTGGAATGTTACAGTATCTCCAGGGAGAGAGAGTGTGGGAATGTTACAGTATCTCCTGGGAGAGAGAGTGTGGGAATGTTACAGTATCTCCTGGGAGGGAGAGTGTTGGAATGTTACAGTATCTCCAGGGAGAGAGAATGTGGGAATGTTGCAGTATCTCCAGGGAGAGAGAGTGTCGGAATATTACAGTATCTCCAGGGAGAGAGAGTGTGGGAATGTTACACTATCTCCAGGGAGAGAGAGTGTGGGAATATTACAGTATCTCCTGGGAGAGAGAGTGTGGAAATGTTACAGCATCTCCAGGGAGAGAGAGTGTTGGAATGTTACAGTATCTCCAGGGAGAGAGAGTGTGGAAATGTTACAGTATCTCCAGGGAGAGAGAGTGTGGGAATGTTACAGTATCTCCAGGGAGAGAGAATGTGGGAATGTTACAGTATCTCCTGGGAGAGGGAATCTGGGAATGTTACAGTATCTCCAGGGAGAGAGAGTGTGGGAATGTTACATTATCTCCAGGGAGAGAGAGTGTGGGAATGTTACAGTATCTCCTGGGAGAGAGAATGTGGGAATGTTACAGTATCTCCTGGGAGAGCGAGTGTGGGAATGTTACAGTATCTCCTGGGAGAGAGAGTGTGCAAATGTTACAGTTTCTCCAGGGAGAGAGTGTGGGAATGTTACAGTATCTCCTGGGAGAGAGAGTGTGGGAATGTTACAGTATCTCCTGGGAGAGAGAGTGTGCAAATGTTACAGTTTCTCCAGGGAGAGAGTGTGGGAATGTTAAAGTATCTCCTGGGAGAGAGAGTGTGGGAATGTTACAGTATCTCCAGGGAGAGAGAGTGTAGAAATGGTACAGTATCTCCTGGGAGAGATAATATGGGAATGTTACAGTATCCCCAGGGAGAGAGAATGTGGGAATGTTACAGTATCTCCTGGGAGAGAAAGTGAGGGAATGTTACAGTATCTCCATGGAGAGAGAGTGTGGGAATGTTACAGTATCTCCAGGGAGAGAGAATGTGGAAATGTTACAGTATCTCCTGGGAGAGAGAATGTGGGAATGTTACAGTATCTCCAGGGAGAGAGAGTGTGGGAATGTTACAGTATCTCCAGGGAGAGAGAATGTGGGAATGTTACAGTATCTCCAGGGAGAGAGAGTGTGGTAATGTTTCAGTATCTCCAGGGAGAGAGAATGTGGGAATGTTACAGTATCTCCTGTGAGAGAGATTGAGGGAATGTTACAGTATCTCCAGGGAGACAGAGTGTGGGAATGTTACAGTAACTCCAGGGAGAGAGAATGTGGAAATGTTACAGTATCTCCTGGGAGTGAGAGTGTGGTAATGTTACAGTATCTCCAGGGGGAGAGAATGTGGGAATGTTACAGAATCTCGAGGGAGAGAGAGTGTGGTAATGCTACAGTATCTCCAGGGAGAGAGAATGTGGGAATGTTACAGTATCTCCAGGGAGAGAGAGTGTGGGAATGTTACAGTATCTCCAGGGAGGGAGAGTGTGGCAAAGTTACAGTATCTCCAGGGAGAGAGAATGTTGGAATGTTACAGTATCTCCTGGGAGAGAGAATGTGGGAATGTTACAGTATCTCCAGGGAGAGAGAGTGTGGGAATGTTACACTATCTCCAGGGAGAGAGAGTGTGGGAATGTTACAGTATCTCCAGGGAGAGAGTGTGTGGGAATGTTACACTATCTAAAGGGAGAGAGAATGTGGGAATGTCGCAGTATCTCCAGGGAGAGAGAGTGTGGGAATGTTACAGTATCTCCACGGAGAGAGAGTGTGGGAATGTTACAGTATCTCCAGGGAGAGAGAGTGTGGGAATGTTACAGTATCTTCAGGGAGAGAGAGTATGGGAATGTTACAGTATGTCCAGGGAGAGAGAGTGTGGGAATGTTACACTATCTCCAGGGAGAGAGAGTGTGGGAACGTTACAGTATCTCCTGGGAGAGAGAGTGTGGAAATGTTACAGCATCTCCAGGGAGAGAGAGTGTGGGAATGTCACAGTATCTCCTGGGAGGGAGAGTGTTGGAATGTTACAGTATCTCCAGGGAGAGAGAGTGTGGGAATGTTACAGTATCTCAAGGGAGAGAGAATGTGGGAATGTTACAGTATCTCCAGGGAGAGAGAGTGTGGGAATGTTACAGTATCTCATGGGAGAGAGAGTGTGGCAATGTTACAGTATCTCCTGGGAGAGAGAATGTGGGAATGTTACAGTATCTCCTGGGAGAGAGAATGTGGGAATGTTACAGTATCTCCTGGGAGAGAGAGTGTGGCAATGTTACAGTATCGCCAAGGAGAGAGAATGTGGAAATGTTGCAGTATCTCCTGGGAGAGATAACGTGGGAAAGTTACAGTATCTCCAGGGAGAGACAGTGTGGGAATGTTACAGTATCTCCTGGGAGAGAGAGTGAGGGAATGTTACAGTATCTCCAGTGAGAAAGAGTGTGGGAATGTTACAGTATCTCCAGGGAGAGAGAATGTGGAAATGTTACAGTATCTCCTGGGAGAGAGAATGTGGGAATGTTACAGTATCTCCAGGGAGAGAGAGTGTGGGAATGTTACAGTATCTCCAGGGAGAGAGAATGTGGGAATGTTACAGTATCTCCAGGGAGAGAGAGTGTGGGAATGTTACAGTATCTCCTGGGAGAGAGAGTGAGGGGATGTTACAGGATCTCCAGGGAGAGAGAGTGTGGGAATGTTACAGTAACTCCAGAGAGAGAGAATGTGGAAATGTTACAGTATCTCCTGGGAGTGAGAGTGTGGCAATGTTACAGTATCTCCAGGGAGAGAGAATGTGGGAATGTTACAGTACCTCCAGGGAGAGAGAGTGTGGGAATGTTACAGTATCTCCAGGGAGGGAGAGTGTGGAAAAGTTACACTATCTCCAGGGATAGAGAATGTGGGAATGTTACAGTATCGCCAGGGAGAGAGAGTGTGGGAATGTTACAGTATCTCCAGGGAGTGAGAGTGTGGGAATGTTACACTATCTCCAGGGAGAGAGAGTGTGGGAATGTTACAGTATCTCCAGGGAGAGAGAGTGTGGGAATGTTACACTATCTAAAGGGAGAGAGAGTGTGGGAATGTTACAGTATCTCCTGGGAGAGAGAGTGTTGGAATGTTACAGTATCTCCTGGGAGAGAGAGTGTGGAAATGTTACAGTATCTCCAGGGAGAGAGAGTGTGGGAATGTTACAGTACCTCCTGGGAGGGAGAGTGTTGGAATGTTACAGTATCTCCAGGGAGAGAGAATGTGGGAATGTTACAGTATCTCCAGGGAGAGAGAGTGTCGGAATATTACAGTATCTCCAGGGAGAGAGAGTGTGGGAATGTTACACTATCTCCAGGGAGAGAGAGTGTGGGAATGTTACAGTATCTCCTGGGAGAGAGAGTGTGGAAATGCTACAGTATCTCCAGGGAGAGAGAATGTGGGAATGTTACAGTATCTCCTGGGAGAGAGAGTGAGGGAATGTTACAGTATCTCAAGGGAGAGAGAGTGTGGGAATGTTACAGTAACTCCAGGGAGAGAGAATGTGGAAATGTTACAGTATCTCCTGGGAGTGAGAGTGTGGGAATGTTACAGTATCTCCAGGGGGAGAGAATGTGGGAATGTTACAGTATCTCCAGGGAGAGAGAGTGTGGTAATGTTACAGTATCTCCAGGGAGAGAGACTGTGGGAATGTTACAGTATCTCCAGGGAGAGAGAGTATGGGAATGTTACAGTACCTCCAGGGAGGGAGAGTTTGGACAAGTTACACTATCTCCAGCGATAGAGAATGTGGGAATGTTACAGTATCGCCAGGGAGAGAGAGTGTGGGAATGTTTCAGTATCTCCAGGGAGAGAGAGTGTGGAAATGTTACAGCATCTCCAGGGAGAGAGAGTGTGGGAATGTTACAGTATCTCCAGGGAGAGAGAGTGTGGAAATGTTACAGTATCTCCAGGGAGAGAGAGTGTGGGAATGTTACAGTATCTCCTGGGAGAGAGAATGTGGGAATGTTACAGTATCTCCAGGGAGAGAGAGTGTGGAAATGTTACATTATTTCCTGGGAGAGAGAGTGTGGGAATGTTACAGTATCTCCAGGGAGAGAGAGTGTGGGAATGTTACATTATCTCCTGGGAGAGAGAGTGTGGAAATGTTACAGTATCTCCAGGGAGAGAGAGTGTGGGAATGTTACAGTATCTCCTGGGAGGGAGAGTGTTGGAATGTTACAGTATCTCCTGGGAGAGAGAGTGTGGAAATGTTACAGTATCTCCAAGGAGAGAGAGTGTGGGAATGTTACATTATCTCCAGGGAGAGAGAGTGTGGGAATGTTGCAGTATCTCCTGGGAGAGAGAGTGTGGGAATGTTACACTATCTCCAGTGAGAGAGAGTGTGGGAATGTTACATTATCTCCCGGGAGAGTGTAGAAATGTAACAGTATCTCCTGGGAGAGAGAGTGTGGGAATGTTACAGTATCTCCTGGGAGAGAGAGTGTGGGAATGTTACAGTATCTCCTGGGAGAGAGAGTGTTGGAATGTTACAGTATCTCCAGGGAGAGAGAGTGTGGGAATGTTACACTATCTCCAGGGAGAGATAATGTGGGAATGTTACAGCATCTCCTGGGAGAGAGAGTGAGGGAATGTTACAGTATCTCCTGGGAGAGAGACTGTGGGAATGTTGCAGTATCTCCTGGGAGAGAGAGTGTTGGAATGTTACAGTATCTCCATGGAGAGAGAGTGTGGGAATGTTACAGTATCTCCAGGGAGAGAGAATGTGGAAATGTTACAGTATCTCCTGGGAGAGAGAATGTGGGAATGTTACAGTATCTCCAGGGAGAGAGAGTGTGGGAATGTTACAGTATCTCCAGGGAGAGAGAATGTGGGAATGTTACAGTATCTCCAGGGAGAGAGAGTGTGGTAATGTTTCAGTATCTCCAGGGAGAGAGAATGTGGGAATGTTACAGTATCTCCTGTGAGAGAGATTGAGGGAATGTTACAGTATCTCCAGGGAGACAGAGTGTGGGAATGTTACAGTAACTCCAGGGAGAGAGAATGTGGAAATGTTACAGTATCTCCTGGGAGTGAGAGTGTGGTAATGTTACAGTATCTCCAGGGGGAGAGAATGTGGGAATGTTACAGAATCTCGAGGGAGAGAGAGTGTGGTAATGCTACAGTATCTCCAGGGAGAGAGAATGTGGGAATGTTACAGTATCTCCAGGGAGAGAGAGTGTGGGAATGTTACAGTATCTCCAGGGAGGGAGAGTGTGGCAAAGTTACAGTATCTCCAGGGAGAGAGAATGTTGGAATGTTACAGTATCTCCTGGGAGAGAGAATGTGGGAATGTTACAGTATCTCCAGGGAGAGAGAGTGTGGGAATGTTACACTATCTCCAGGGAGAGAGAGTGTGGGAATGTTACAGTATCTCCAGGGAGAGAGTGTGTGGGAATGTTACACTATCTAAAGGGAGAGAGAATGTGGGAATGTCGCAGTATCTCCAGGGAGAGAGAGTGTGGGAATGTTACAGTATCTCCACGGAGAGAGAGTGTGGGAATGTTACAGTATCTCCAGGGAGAGAGAGTGTGGGAATGTTACAGTATCTTCAGGGAGAGAGAGTATGGGAATGTTACAGTATGTCCAGGGAGAGAGAGTGTGGGAATGTTACACTATCTCCAGGGAGAGAGAGTGTGGGAACGTTACAGTATCTCCTGGGAGAGAGAGTGTGGAAATGTTACAGCATCTCCAGGGAGAGAGAGTGTGGGAATGTCACAGTATCTCCTGGGAGGGAGAGTGTTGGAATGTTACAGTATCTCCAGGGAGAGAGAGTGTGGGAATGTTACAGTATCTCAAGGGAGAGAGAATGTGGGAATGTTACAGTATCTCCAGGGAGAGAGAGTGTGGGAATGTTACAGTATCTCATGGGAGAGAGAGTGTGGCAATGTTACAGTATCTCCTGGGAGAGAGAATGTGGGAATGTTACAGTATCTCCTGGGAGAGAGAATGTGGGAATGTTACAGTATCTCCTGGGAGAGAGAGTGTGGGAATGTTACAGTATCGCCAAGGAGAGAGAATGTGGAAATGTTGCAGTATCTCCTGGGAGAGATAACGTGGGAAAGTTACAGTATCTCCAGGGAGAGACAGTGTGGGAATGTTACAGTATCTCCTGGGAGAGAGAGTGAGGGAATGTTACAGTATCTCCAGTGAGAAAGAGTGTGGGAATGTTACAGTATCTCCAGGGAGAGAGAATGTGGAAATGTTACAGTATCTCCTGGGAGAGAGAATGTGGGAATGTTACAGTATCTCCAGGGAGAGAGAGTGTGGGAATGTTACAGTATCTCCAGGGAGAGAGAATGTGGGAATGTTACAGTATCTCCAGGGAGAGAGAGTGTGGGAATGTTACAGTATCTCCTGGGAGAGAGAGTGAGGGGATGTTACAGGATCTCCAGGGAGAGAGAGTGTGGGAATGTTACAGTAACTCCAGAGAGAGAGAATGTGGAAATGTTACAGTATCTCCTGGGAGTGAGAGTGTGGCAATGTTACAGTATCTCCAGGGAGAGAGAATGTGGGAATGTTACAGTACCTCCAGGGAGAGAGAGTGTGGGAATGTTACAGTATCTCCAGGGAGGGAGAGTGTGGAAAAGTTACACTATCTCCAGGGATAGAGAATGTGGGAATGTTACAGTATCGCCAGGGAGAGAGAGTGTGGGAATGTTACAGTATCTCCAGGAAGTGAGAGTGTGGGAATGTTACACTATCTCCAGGGAGAGAGAGTGTGGGAATGTTACAGTATCTCCAGGGAGAGAGAGTGTGGGAATGTTACACTATCTAAAGGGAGAGAGAGTGTGGGAATGTTACAGTATCTCCTGGGAGAGAGAGTGTTGGAATGTTACAGTATCTCCTGGGAGAGAGAGTGTGGAAATGTTACAGTATCTCCAGGGAGAGAGAGTGTGGGAATGTTACAGTACCTCCTGGGAGGGAGAGTGTTGGAATGTTACAGTATCTCCAGGGAGAGAGAATGTGGGAATGTTACAGTATCTCCAGGGAGAGAGAGTGTCGGAATATTACAGTATCTCCAGGGAGAGAGAGTGTGGGAATGTTACACTATCTCCAGGGAGAGAGAGTGTGGGAATGTTACAGTATCTCCTGGGAGAGAGAGTGTGGAAATGCTACAGTATCTCCAGGGAGAGAGAATGTGGGAATGTTACAGTATCTCCTGGGAGAGAGAGTGAGGGAATGTTACAGTATCTCAAGGGAGAGAGAGTGTGGGAATGTTACAGTAACTCCAGGGAGAGAGAATGTGGAAATGTTACAGTATCTCCTGGGAGTGAGAGTGTGGGAATGTTACAGTATCTCCAGGGGGAGAGAATGTGGGAATGTTACAGTATCTCCAGGGAGAGAGAGTGTGGTAATGTTACAGTATCTCCAGGGAGAGAGACTGTGGGAATGTTACAGTATCTCCAGGGAGAGAGAGTATGGGAATGTTACAGTACCTCCAGGGAGGGAGAGTTTGGACAAGTTACACTATCTCCAGCGATAGAGAATGTGGGAATGTTACAGTATCGCCAGGGAGAGAGAGTGTGGGAATGTTTCAGTATCTCCAGGGAGAGAGAGTGTGGAAATGTTACAGCATCTCCAGGGAGAGAGAGTGTGGGAATGTTACAGTATCTCCAGGGAGAGAGAGTGTGGAAATGTTACAGTATCTCCAGGGAGAGAGAGTGTGGGAATGTTACAGTATCTCCTGGGAGAGAGAATGTGGGAATGTTACAGTATCTCCAGGGAGAGAGAGTGTGGAAATGTTACATTATTTCCTGGGAGAGAGAGTGTGGGAATGTTACAGTATCTCCAGGGAGAGAGAGTGTGGGAATGTTACATTATCTCCTGGGAGAGAGAGTGTGGAAATGTTACAGTATCTCCAGGGAGAGAGAGTGTGGGAATGTTACAGTATCTCCTGGGAGGGAGAGTGTTGGAATGTTACAGTATCTCCTGGGAGAGAGAGTGTGGAAATGTTACAGTATCTCCAAGGAGAGAGAGTGTGGGAATGTTACATTATCTCCAGGGAGAGAGAGTGTGGGAATGTTGCAGTATCTCCTGGGAGAGAGAGTGTGGGAATGTTACACTATCTCCAGTGAGAGAGAGTGTGGGAATGTTACATTATCTCCCGGGAGAGTGTAGAAATGTAACAGTATCTCCTGGGAGAGAGAGTGTGGGAATGTTACAGTATCTCCTGGGAGAGAGAGTGTGGGAATGTTACAGTATCTCCTGGGAGAGAGAGTGTTGGAATGTTACAGTATCTCCAGGGAGAGAGAGTGTGGGAATGTTACACTATCTCCAGGGAGAGATAATGTGGGAATGTTACAGCATCTCCTGGGAGAGAGAGTGAGGGAATGTTACAGTATCTCCTGGGAGAGAGACTGTGGGAATGTTGCAGTATCTCCTGGGAGAGAGAGTGTTGGAATGTTACAGTATCTCCAGGGAGAGAGAGTTTGGGAATGTTACACTATCTCCAGGGAGAGATAATGTGGGAATGTTACAGCATCTCCTGGGAGAGAGAGTGAGGGAATGTTACAGTATCTCCTGGGAGAGAGACTGTGGGAATGTTACAGTATCTCCAGGGAGAGAGAGTGTGGGAATGTTACAGTCTCTCCAGGGAGAGAGAGTGTGGGAATGTTACCGTATCTCCTGGGAGAGAGAGTGTGGGAATGTTGCAGTATCTCCTGGGAGAGAGAGTGTGGGAATGTTACAGTATCTCCAGGGAGAGAGTGTGTGGGAATGTTACAGTATCTCCTGGGAGAGAGAGTGTGGAAATGTTACAGTATCTCCAGGGAGAGAGAGTGTGGGAATGTTACAGTATCTCCCGGGAGAGAGATTGTGGAAATGTTACAGTATCTCCAGGGAGAGAGAGTGTGGGAATGTTACAGTATCTCCTGGGAGAGAGAGTGTTGGAATGTTACAGTATCTCCAGGGAGAGAGAGTGTAGGAATGTTACAGTATCTCCTGGGAGAGAGAGTGTTGGAATGTTACAGTATCTCCAGGGAGATATAATGTGGGAATGTTACAGCATCTCCTGGGAGAGAGAGTGAGGGAATGTTACAGTATCTCCTGGGAGAGAGACTGTCGGAATGTTACAGTATCTCCTGGGAGAGAGAGTGTAGGAATGTTACAGTATCTCCAGGGAGAGAGAGTGTGGGAATGTTACAGTATCTCCAGGGAGAGTGAATGTGGGAATGTTACCGTATCTCCAGGGAGAGAGAATGTGGGAATGTTACAGTATCTCGTGGGAGAGAGAATGTGGGAATGTTACAGTATCTCCTGGGAGAGAGAGTGTGGGAATGTTACAGTATCTCCTGGGAGAGTGAGTGCGGAAGTTTTGCAGTATCTCCAGGGAGAGAGTGTGGGAATGTTACACTTTCTCCAGGGAGAGAGAGTGTGGGAATGTTGCAGTATCTCCTGGGAGAGAGTGTGTGGGAATGTTACACTATCTCCTGGGAGAGATAATGAGGAAATGTTACAGTATCTCCAGGGAGAGAGAGTGTGGGAATGTTACACTATCTCCAGGGAGAGATAATGAGGAAATGTTACAGTATCTCCAGGGAGAGAGAATGTGGGAATGTTACATTATCTCCAGGGAGAGTGTAGAAATGTTACAGTATCTCCAGTGAGAGAGAGTGTGGGAATGTTACATTATCTCCTGGGAGAGAGAGTGTGGAACTGTTACAGTATCTCCAGGGAGAGAGAGTGTGGGAATGTTACAGTATCTCCTGGGAGAGAGAGTGTTGGAATGTTACAGTATCTCCAGGGAGAGAGAGTGTGGGAATGTTACACTATCTCCAGGGAGATATAATGTGGGAATGTTACAGCATCTCCTGGGAGAGAGAGTGAGGGAATGTTACAGTATCTCCTGGGAGAGAGACTGTGGGAATGTTACAGTATCTCCAGGGAGAGAGAGTGCGTGAATGTTAC
This sequence comes from Somniosus microcephalus, assembly GCF_052327205.1. Taxonomy (NCBI): domain Eukaryota; kingdom Metazoa; phylum Chordata; class Chondrichthyes; order Squaliformes; family Somniosidae; genus Somniosus; species Somniosus microcephalus. The sequence goes on along the minus strand of NC_140989.1, from coordinate 165,033,160 downwards.
AGTATCTCCAGGGAGAGAGAGTGTGGGAATGTTACAGTATCTCCAGGGAGAGAAAGTGTGGGAATGTTACAGCATCTCCTGGGATAGAGAATGTGGGAATGTTACACTATCTCCTGGGAGAGATAATGAGGAAATGTTACAGTATCTCCAGGGAGAGAGACTGTGGGAATGTTACACTATCTCCAGGGAGAGAGAATGTGGGAATGTTATAGTATCTCCAGGGAGAGAGAATGTGGGAATGTTACAGTATCTCCTGGGAGAGAGTGTGGGAATGTTAAAGTATCTCCAGGGAGAGAGAGTGTGCAAATGTTACAGTATCTCCAGGGAGAGAGAGTGTGGGAATGTTACAGTATCTCCAGGCAGAGAGAGTGTGGGAATGTTACAGTATCTCCTGGGAGAGAGAGTGTGGGATTGTTACAATATCTCCAGGGAGAGAGAGTGTGGGAATGTTACAGTATCTCCTGGGAGAGAGAGTGTGGGAATGTTACACTATCTCCAGGGAGAGAGAATGTGGAATGTTATAGTATCTCCAGGGAGAGAGAATGTGGGAATGTTACAGTACCTCCAGGGGGAGAGAGTGTGGGAATTTTACAGTATGTCCAGGCAGAGAGAATGTGGGAATGTTACAGTACCTCCAGGGAGAGAGAGTGTGGGAATGTTACAGTTTGTCCTGGGAGAGAGAGTGTGGAAATGTTACAGTATCTCCAGGGAGAGAGAATGTGGGAATGTTACAGTATCTCCTGGGAGAGAGAATGTGGGAATGTTACATTATCTCCGGGGAGAGAGAGTGTGGGAATGTTACAGTATCTCCAGGGAGAGAGAGTGTGGAAATGTTACAGTATCTCCTGGGAGAGAGAATGTGGGAATGTTACAGTTTCTCCTGGGAGAGAGTGTGGGAATGTTACAGTATCTCCAGGGAGAGAGAGTGTGCGAATGTTACAGTATCTCCTGGGAGAGAGAGTGTGGGAATGTTACAGTATCTCCTGGTAGAGAGAGTGTGGATATTTTACAGTATCTCCTGGGAGAGTTAATGTGGGAATGTTACAGCATCTCCTGGGAGAGAGAGTGAGGGAATGTTACAGTATCTCCTGGGAGAGAGACTGTGGGAATGTTACAGTATCTCCTGGGAGAGAGAGTGTGGGAATGTTACACTATCTCCTGGGAGAGAGAGTGTGGGAATGTTACAGTATCTCCAGGGAGAGAGAGTGTGGGAATGTTACAGTATCTCCAGGGATAGAGTGTGCGGAAGTTTTGCAGTATCTCCAGGGAGAGAGTGTGGGAATGTTACACTTTCTCCAGGGAGAGAATGTGGGAATGTTGCAGTATCTCCCGAGAGAGAGAGTGTGGGAATGTTACACTATCTCCAGTGAGAGAGAGTGTGGGAATGTTACATTATCTCCAGGGAGAGAGAATGTGGGAATGTTACAGTATCTCCTGGGAGAGAGAGTGTGGGAATGTTACAGTATCTCCTGGGAGAGAGAGTGTGGGAATGTTACAGTATCTCCTGGGAGAGAGAGTGTTGGAATGTTACAGTATCTCCAGGGAGAGAGAGTTTGGGAATGTTACACTATCTCCAGGGAGAGCTAATGTGGGAATGTTACAGCATCTCCTGGGAGAGAGAGTGAGGGAATGTTACAGTATCTCCTGGGAGAGAGACTGTGGGAATGTTACAGTATCTCCAGGGAGAGAGAGTGTGGGAATGTTACAGTGTCTCCAGGGAGAGTGTGTGCGGGAATGTTACAGTCTCTCCAGGGAGAGAGAGTGTGGGAATGTTACAGTATCTCCTGGGAGAGAGAGTGTGGGAATGTTGCAGTATCTCCTGGGAGAGAGAGAGTGGGAATGTTACAGTATCTCCAGGGAGAGAGTGTTTGGGAATGTTACAGTATCTCCTGGGAGAAAGAGTGTGGAAATGTTACAGTATCTCCAGGGAGAGAGAGTGTGGGAATGTTACAGTATCTCCCGGGAGAGAGATTGTGGAAATGTTACAGTATCTCCAGGGAGAGAGAGTGTGGGAATGTTACAGTATCTCCTGGGAGAGAGAGTGTTGGAATGTTACAGTATCTCCAGGGAGAGAGAGTGTGGGAATGTTACAGTATCTCCTGGGAGAGAGAGTGTTGGAATGTTACAGTATCTCCAGGGAGATATAATGTGGGAATATTACAGCATCTCCTGGGAGAGAGAGTGAGGGAATGTTACAGTATCTCCTGGGAGAGAGACTGTCGGAATGTTACAGTATCTCCAGGGAGAGAGAGTGTTGGAATGTTACAGTATCTCCAGGGAGAGAGAGTGTGGGAATGTTACAGTATCTCCAGGGAGAGAGAGTGTGGGAATGTTACAGTATCTCCAGGGAGAGAGAGTGTGGGAATGTTACAGTATCTCCAGGGAGAGAGAGTGTGGGAATGTTACAGTATCTCCTGGGATAGAGAATGTGGGAATGTTACATTATCTCCAGGGAGAGTGTATGTGGGAATGTTACCGTATCTCCAGGGAGAGAGAATGTGGGAAGGTTACAGTATCTCCTGGGAGAGAGAATGTGGGAATGTTACAGTATCTCCTGGGAGAGAGAGTGTGGGAATGTTACATTATCTCCAGGGAGAGTGTAGAAATGTTACAGCATCTCCTGGGAGAGAGAATGTGGGAATGTTACAGTATCTCCAGGGAGAGAGAGTGTGGGAATATTCTTGTATCTCCTGGGACAGAGAGTGTGGGAATGTTACTGTATCTCCAGGGAGAGAGAATGTGGGAATGTTACAGTATCTTCAGCGGGAGAGAGTGTGGGAATGTTACACTATCTCCAGGGAGAGAGAATGTGGGAATGTTACAGTATCTCCAGGGAGAGAGAGTGTGGGAATGTTACAGTATCTCCAGGGAGAGAGAGTGTGGGAATGTTACAGTATCTCCAGGGAGAGAGAGTGTGGGAATGTTACAGTATCTCCAGGGAGAGAGAGTGTGGGGATGTTACCGTATCTCCTGGGAGAGAGTGTGGAAATGTTACAGTGTCTCCAGGGAGAGAGCGTGTGGGAATGTTACAGTATCTCCTGGGAGGGAGAGTGTGGGAATGTTGCAGTATCTCCTGGGAGAGAGAGTGTGGGAATGTTACAGTATCTCCAGGGAGATAGTGTGTGGGAATGTTACAGCATCTCCTGGGAGAGAGAGTGCGGAAGTTTTGCAGTATCTCCAGGGAGAGAGTGTGGGAATGTTACACTTTCTCCAGGGAGAGAGAGTGTGGGAATGTTGCAGTATCTCCTGGGAGAGAGTGTGTGGGAATGTTACACTATCTCCTGGGAGAGATAATGAGGAAATGTTACATTATCTCCAGGGAGAGAGAGTGTGGGAATGTTACAGTATCTCCAGTGAGAGAGAGTGTGGGAATGTTACACTATCTCCAGGGAGATATAATGTGGGAATGTCACAGCATCTCCTGGGAGAGAGAGTGAGGGAATGTTACAGTATCTCCTGGGAGAGAGACTGTGGGAATGTTACAGTATCTCCTGGGAGAGAGTGTGTTGGAATGTTACAGTATCTCCAGGGAGAGAGAGTGTGGCAATGTTACAGTATCTCCAGGGAGAGAGAGTGTGGGAATGTTACAGTATCTCCAGGGAGAGAAAGTGTGGGAATGTTACAGCATCTCCTGGGATAGAGAATGTGGGAATGTTATACTATCTCCTGGGAGAGATAATGAGGAAATGTTACAGTATCTCCAGGGAGAGAGAGTGTGGGAATGTTACACTATCTCCAGGGAGAGAGAATGTGGGAATGTTATAGTATCTCCAGGGAGAGAGAATGTGGGAATGTTAATGTATCTCCAGGGAGAGAGAGTGTGCAAATGTTACAGTATCTCCAGGGAGAGAGAGTGTGGGAATGTTACAGTATCTCCAGGCAGAGAGAGTGTGGGAATGTTACAGTATCTCCTGGGAGAGAGAGTGTGGGAATGTTACAGTATCTCCAGGGAGCAGAGTGTGGGAATGTTACAGTATCTCCAGGGAGAGAGAATGTGTGAATGTTACAGTATCTCCAGGGAGAGAGAGTGTGGGAATGTTGCACTATCTCCAGGGAGAGAGAATGTGGAATGTTATAGTATCTCCAGTGAGAGAGAATGTGGGAATGTTACAGTACCTCCAGGGAGAGAGAGTGTGGGAATGTTACAGGAGCTCCTGGGAGAGAGAGTGTGGAAATGTTACAGTATCTCCAGGGAGAGAGAATGTGGGAATGTTACAGTATCTCCTGGGAGAGAGAGTGCGGAAGTTTGGCAGTATCTCCAGGGAGAGAGTGTGGGAATGTTACACTTTCTCCAGGGAGAGAGAGTGTGGGAATGTTGCAGTATCTCCTGGGAGAGAGTGTGTGGGAATGTTACACTATCTCCTGGGAGAGATAATGAGGACATGTTACAGTATCTCCAGGGAGAGAGAGTGTGGGACTGTTACATTATCTCCAGGGAGAGAGAGTGTGGGAATGTTACAGTATCTCCAGGGAGAGAGAGTGTGGGAATGTTACAGTATCTCCCGGGAGAGAGATTGTGGAAATGTTACAGTATCTCCAGGGAGAGAGAGTGTGGGAATGTTACAGTATCTCCTGGGAGAGAGAGTGTTGGAATGTTACAGTATCTCCAGGGAGAGAGAGTGTGGGAATGTTACAGTATCTCCTGGGAGAGAGAGTGTTGGAATGTTACAGTATCTCCAGGGAGATATAATGTGGGAATGTTACAGCATCTCCTGGGAGAGAGAGTGAGGGAATGTTACAGTATCTCCTGGGAGAGAGACTGTCGGAATGTTACAGTATCTCCTGGGAGAGAGAGTGTAGGAATGTTACAGTATCGCCAGGGAGAGAGAGTGTGGGAATGTTACAGTATCTCCAGGGAGAGTGAATGTGGGAATGTTACCGTATCTCCAGGGAGAGAGAATGTGGGAATGTTACAGTATCTCGTGGGAGAGAGAATGTGGGAATGTTACAGTATCTCCTGGGAGAGAGAGTGTGGGAATGTTACAGTATCTCCTGGGAGAGAGAGTGCGGAAGTTTTGCAGTATCTCCAGGGAGAGAGTGTGGGAATGTTACACTTTCTCCAGGGAGAGAGAGTGTGGGAATGTTGCAGTATCTCCTGGGAGAGAGTGTGTGGGAATGTTACACTATCTCCTGGGAGAGATAATGAGGAAATGTTACAGTATCTCCAGGGAGAGAGAGTGTGGGACTGTTACATTATCTCCAGGGAGAGTGTAGAAATGTTACAGTATCTCCAGTGAGAGAGAGTGTGGGAATGTTACATTATCTCCTGGGAGAGAGAGTGTGGAACTGTTACAGTATCTCCTGGGAGAGAGAGTGTGGGAATGTTACAGTATCTCCTGGGAGAGAGAGTGTTGGAATGTTACAGTATCTCCAGGGAGAGAGAGTGTGGGAATGTTACAGTATCTCCTGGGAGAGAGAGTTTTGGAATGTTACAGTATCTCCAGGGAGAGAGAGTGTGGGAATGTTACACTATCTCCAGGGAGATATAATGTGGGAATGTTACAGCATCTCCTGGGAGAGAGAGTGAGGGAATGTTACAGTATCTCCTGGGAGAGAGACTGTGGGAATGTTACAGTATCTCCAGGGAGAGAGAGTGTGTGAATGTTACAGTATCTCCAGGGAGAGAGAGTGTGGGAATGTTACAGTATCTCCAGGGAGAGAAAGTGTGGGAATGTTACAGCATCTCCTGGGATAGAGAATGTGGGAATGTTACACTATCTCCTGGGAGAGATAATGAGGAAATGTTACAGTATCTCCAGGGAGAGAGACTGTGGGAATGTTACACTATCTCCAGGGAGAGAGAATGTGGGAATGTTATAGTATCTCCAGGGAGAGAGAATGTGGGAATGTTACAGTATCTCCTGGGAGAGAGTGTGGGAATGTTAAAGTATCTCCAGGGAGAGAGAGTGTGCAAATGTTACAGTATCTCCAGGGAGAGAGAGTGTGGGAATGTTACAGTATCTCCAGGCAGAGAGAGTGTGGGAATGTTACAGTATCTCCTGGGAGAGAGAGTGTGGGATTGTTACAGTATCTCCAGGGAGAGAGAGTGTGGGAATGTTACAGTATCTCCTGGGAGAGAGAGTGTGGGAATGTTACACTATCTCCAGGGAGAGAGAATGTGGAATGTTATAGTATCTCCAGGGAGAGAGAATGTGGGAATGTTACAGTACCTCCAGGGGGAGAGAGTGTGGGAATGTTACAGTATCTCCAGGGAGAGAGAATGTGGGAATGTTACAGTACCTCCAGGGAGAGAGAGTGTGGGAATGTTACAGTTTCTCCTGGGAGAGAGAGTGTGGAAATGTTACAGTATCTCCAGGGAGAGAGAATGTGGGAATGTTACAGTATCTCCTGGGAGAGAGAATGTGGGAATGTTACATTATCTCCGGGGAGAGAGAGTGTGGGAATGTTACAGTATCTCCAGGGAGAGAGAGTGTGGAAATGTTACAGTATCTCCTGGGAGATAGAATGTGGGAATGTTACAGTATCTCCTGGGAGAGAGAGTGTGGGAATGTTACAGTATCTCCAGGGAGAGAGAGTGTGGAAATGTTACAGTATCTCCTGGGAGAGAGAATGTGGGAATGTTACAGTTTCTCCTGGGAGAGAGTGTGGGAATGTTACAGTATCTCCAGGGAGAGAGAGTGTGGGAATGTTACAGTATCTCCTGGGAGAGAGAGTGTGGGAATGTTACAGTATCTCCTGGGAGAGAGAGTGTGGATATTTTACAGTATCTCCTGGGAGAGTTAATGTGGGAATGTTACAGCATCTCCTGGGAGAGAGAGTGAGGGAATGTTACAGTATCTCCTGGGAGAGAGACTGTGGGAATGTTACAGTATCTCCTGGGAGAGAGAGTGTGGGAATGTTACACTATCTCCTGGGAGAGAGAGTGTGGGAATGTTACAGTATCTCCAGGGAGAGAGAGTGTGGGAATGTTACAGTATCTCCAGGGAGAGAGTGTGCGGAAGTTTTGCAGTATCTCCAGGGAGAGAGTGTGGGAATGTTACACTTTCTCCAGGGAGAGAATGTGGGAATGTTGCAGTATCTCCTGGGAGAGAGAGTGTGGGAATGTTACACTATCTCCAGTGAGAGAGAGTGTGGGAATGTTACATTATCTCCAGGGAGAGAGAATGTGGGAATGTTACAGTATCTCCTGGGAGAGAGAGTGTGGGAATGTTACAGTATCTCCTGGGAGAGAGAGTGTGGGAATGTTACAGTATCTCCTGGGAGAGAGAGTGTTGGAATGTTACAGTATCTCCAGGGAGAGAGAGTGTGGGAATGTTACACTATCTCCAGGGAGAGATAATGTGGGAATGTTACAGCATCTCCTGGGAGAGAGAGTGAGGGAATGTTACAGCATCTCCTGGGAGAGAGACTGTGGGAATGTTGCAGTATCTCCTGGGAGAGAGAGTGTTGGAATGTTACAGTATCTCCAGGGAGAGAGAGTTTGGGAATGTTACACTATCTCCAGGGAGAGCTAATGTGGGAATGTTACAGCATCTCCTGGGAGAGAGAGTGAGGGAATGTTACAGTATCTCCTGGGAGAGAGACTGTGGGAATGTTACAGTATCTCCAGGGAGAGAGAGTGTGGGAATGTTACAGTGTCTCCAGGGAGAGTGTGTGTGGGAATGTTACAGTCTCTCCAGGGAGAGAGAGTGTGGGAATGTTACAGTATCTCCTGGGAGAGAGAGTGTGGGAATGTTGCAGTATCTCCTGGGAGAGAGAGAGTGGGAATGTTACAGTATCTCCAGGGAGAGAGTGTTTGGGAATGTTACAGTATCTCCTGGGAGAAAGAGTGTGGAAATGTTACAGTATCTCCAGGGAGAGAGAGTGTGGGAATGTTACAGTATCTCCCGGGAGAGAGATTGTGGAAATGTTACAGTATCTCCAGGGAGAGAGAGTGTGGGAATGTTACAGTATCTCCTGGGAGAGAGAGTGTTGGAATGTTACAGTATCTCCAGGGAGAGAGAGTGTGGGAATGTTACAGTATCTCCTGGGAGAGAGAGTGTTGGAATGTTACAGTATCTCCAGGGAGATATAATTTGGGAATATTACAGCATCTCCTGGGAGAGAGAGTGAGGGAATGTTACAGTATCTCCTGGGAGAGAGACTGTCGGAATGTTACAGTATCTCCTGGGAGAGAGAGTGTTGGAATGTTACAGTATCTCCAGGGAGAGAGAGTGTGGGAATGTTACAGTATCTCCAGGGAGAGAGAGTGTGGGAATGTTACAGTATCTCCTGGGATAGAGAATGTGGGAATGTTACAGTATCTCCAGGGAGAGTGTATGTGGGAATGTTACCGTATCTCCAGGGAGAGAGAATGTGGGAAGGTTACAGTATCTCCTGGGAGAGAGAATGTGGGAATGTTACGGTATCTCCTGGGAGAGAGAGTGTGGGAATGTTACATTATCTCCAGGGAGAGTGTAGAAATGTTACAGCATCTCCTGGGAGAGAGAATGTGGGAATGTTACAGTATCTCCAGGGAGAGAGAGTGTAGGAATATTCTTGTATCTCCTGGGACAGAGAGTGAGGGAATGTTACAGTATCTCCTGGGAGAGAGACTGTGGGAATGTTACAGTATCTCCTGGGAGAGAGAGTGTGGGAATGTTACACTATCTCCTGGGAGAGAGAGTGTGGGAATGTTACAGTATCTCCAGGGAGAGAGAGTGTGGGAATGTTACAGTATCTCCAGGGAGAGAGTGTGCGGAAGTTTTGCAGTATCTCCAGGGAGAGAGTGTGGGAATGTTACACTTTCTCCAGGGAGAGAATGTGGGAATGTTGCAGTATCTCCTGGGAGAGAGAGTGTGGGAATGTTACACTATCTCCAGTGAGAGAGAGTGTGGGAATGTTACATTATCTCCAGGGAGAGAGAATGTGGGAATGTTACAGTATCTCCTGGGAGAGAGAGTGTGGGAATGTTACAGTATCTCCTGGGAGAGAGAGTGTGGGAATGTTACAGTATCTCCTGGGAGAGAGAGTGTTGGAATGTTACAGTATCTCCAGGGAGAGAGAGTGTGGGAATGTTACACTATCTCCAGGGAGAGATAATGTGGGAATGTTACAGCATCTCCTGGGAGAGAGAGTGAGGGAATGTTACAGCATCTCCTGGGAGAGAGACTGTGGGAATGTTGCAGTATCTCCTGGGAGAGAGAGTGTTGGAATGTTACAGTATCTCCAGGGAGAGAGAGTTTGGGAATGTTACACTATCTCCAGGGAGAGCTAATGTGGGAATGTTACAGCATCTCCTGGGAGAGAGAGTGAGGGAATGTTACAGTATCTCCTGGGAGAGAGACTGTGGGAATGTTACAGTATCTCCAGGGAGAGAGAGTGTGGGAATGTTACAGTGTCTCCAGGGAGAGTGTGTGTGGGAATGTTACAGTCTCTCCAGGGAGAGAGAGTGTGGGAATGTTACAGTATCTCCTGGGAGAGAGAGTGTGGGAATGTTGCAGTATCTCCTGGGAGAGAGAGAGTGGGAATGTTACAGTATCTCCAGGGAGAGAGTGTTTGGGAATGTTACAGTATCTCCTGGGAGAAAGAGTGTGGAAATGTTACAGTATCTCCAGGGAGAGAGAGTGTGGGAATGTTACAGTATCTCCCGGGAGAGAGATTGTGGAAATGTTACAGTATCTCCAGGGAGAGAGAGTGTGGGAATGTTACAGTATCTCCTGGGAGAGAGAGTGTTGGAATGTTACAGTATCTCCAGGGAGAGAGAGTGTGGGAATGTTACAGTATCTCCTGGGAGAGAGAGTGTTGGAATGTTACAGTATCTCCAGGGAGATATAATGTGGGAATATTACAGCATCTCCTGGGAGAGAGAGTGAGGGAATGTTACAGTATCTCCTGGGAGAGAGACTGTCGGAATGTTACAGTATCTCCTGGGAGAGAGAGTGTTGGAATGTTACAGTATCTCCAGGGAGAGAGAGTGTGGGAATGTTACAGTATCTCCAGGGAGAGAGAGTGTGGGAATGTTACAGTATCTCCTGGGATAGAGAATGTGGGAATGTTACAGTATCTCCAGGGAGAGTGTATGTGGGAATGTTACCGTATCTCCAGGGAGAGAGAATGTGGGAAGGTTACAGTATCTCCTGGGAGAGAGAATGTGGGAATGTTACGGTATCTCCTGGGAGAGAGAGTGTGGGAATGTTACATTATCTCCAGGGAGAGTGTAGAAATGTTACAGCATCTCCTGGGAGAGAGAATGTGGGAATGTTACAGTATCTCCAGGGAGAGAGAGTGTAGGAATATTCTTGTATCTCCTGGGACAGAGAGTGTGGGAATGTTACAGTATCTCCAGGGAGAGAGAATGTGGGAATGTTACAGTATCTTCAGCGGGAGAGAGTGTGGGAATGTTACACTATCTCCAGGGAGAGAGAATGGGGGAATGTTACAGTATCTCCAGGGAGAGAGAGTGTGGGAATGTTACAGTATCTCCAGGGACAGAGAGTGTGGGAATGTTACAGTATCTCCAGGGAGAGAGAGTGTGGGAATGTTACAGTATCTCCAGGGAGAGAGAGTGTGGGGATGTTACCGTATCTCCTGGGAGAGAGTGTGGAAATGTTACAGTGTCTCCAGGGAGAGAGCGTGTGGGAATGTTACAGTGTCTCCTGGGAGAGAGAGTGTGGGAATGTTACAGTATCTCCTGGGAGAGAGAGAGTGGGAATGTTGCAGTATCTCCTGGGAGAGAGAGTGTGGGAATGTTACAGTATCTCCAGGGAGATAGTGTGTGGGAATGTTACAGCATCTCCTGGGAGAGAGAGTGCGGAAGTTTTGCAGTATCTCCAGGGAGAGAGTGTGGGAATGTTACACTTTCTCCAGGGAGAGAGAATGTGGGAATGTTGCAGTATCTCCTGGGAGAGAGTGTGTGGGAATGTTACACTATCTCCTGGGAGAGATAATGAGGAAATGTTACATTATCTCCAGGGAGAGAGAATGTGGGAATGTTACAGTATCTCCAGTGAGAGAGAGTGTGGGAATGTTACACTATCTCCAGGGAGATATAATGTGGGAATGTCACAGCATCTCCTGGGAGAGAGAGTGAGGGAATGTTACAGTATCTCCTGGGAGAGAGACTGTGGGAATGTTACAGTATCTCCAGGGAGAGAGAGTGTGGCAATGTTACAGTATCTCCAGGGAGAGAGAGTGTGGGAATGTTACAGTATCTCCAGGGAGAGAAAGTGTGGGAATGTTACAGCATCTCCTGGGATAGAGAATGTGGGAATGTTATACTATCTCCTGGGAGAGATAATGAGGAAATGTTACAGTATCTCCAGGGAGAGAGAGTGTGGGAATGTTACACTATCTCCAGGGAGAGAGAATGTGGGAATGTTATAGTATCTCCAGGGAGAGAGAATGTGGGAATGTTACAGTATCTCCTGGGAGAGAATGTGGGAATGTTAATGTATCTCCAGGGAGAGAGAGTGTGCAAATGTTACAGTATCTCCAGGGAGAGAGAGTGTGGGAATGTTACAGTATCTCCAGGCAGAGAGAGTGTGGGAATGTTACAGTATCTCCTGGGAGAGAGAGTGTGGGAATGTTACAGTATCTCCAGGGAGAGAGAGTGTGGGAATGTTACAGTATCTCCAGGGAGAGAGAATGTGGGAATGTTACAGTATCTCCAGGGAGAGAGAGTGTGGGAATGTTGCACTATCTCCAGGGAGAGAGAATGTGGAATGTTATAGTATCTCCAGTGAGAGAGAATGTGGGAATGTTACAGTACCTCCAGGGAGAGAGAGTGTGGGAATGTTACAGGAGCTCCTGGGAGAGAGAGTGTGGAAATGTTACAGTATCTCCAGGGAGAGAGAATGTGGGAATGTTACAGTATCTCCTGGGAGAGAGAATGTGGGAATGTTACATTATATCCTGGGAGAGAGAGTGTTGGAATGTTACAGTATCTCCAGGGAGAGAGAGTGTGGGAATGTTACAGCATCTCCAGGGAGAGAAAGTGTGGGAATGTTACAGTATCTCCAGGGAGAGAGAATGTGGGAATGTTACATTATATCCTGGGAGAGAGAGTGTGGGAATGTTACATTATATCCTGGGAGAGAGAGTGTTGGAATGTTTCAGTATCTCCAGGGAGAGAGAGTGTGGGAATGTTACAGCATCTCCAGGGAGAGAGAGTGTGGGAATGTTACAGCATCTCCAGGGAGAGAGAGTGTGGGAATGTTGCAGTATCTCCAGGGAGAGAGAGTGTGGGAATGTTACAGCATCTCCAGGGAGAGAGAGTGTGGGAATGTTACAGTATCTCCTGGGAGAGAGAATGTGGAAATGTTACAGTATCTCCAGGGAGAGAGAGTGTGGGAATGTTACAGTATCTCCGTGGGAGAGAGAATGTGGGAATGTTACAGTATCTCCTGGGAGAGAGAGTGTGGGAATGTTACAGTATCTCCTGGGAGAGAGAATGTGGGAATGTTACAGTTTCTCCTGGGAGAGAGTGTGGGAATGTTACAGTATCTCCAGGGAGAGAGAGTGTGGAAATGTTACAGTATCTCCTGGGAGAGAGAGGGTGGGAATGTTACAGTGTCTCCAGGGAGAGAGAGTGTGGGAATGTTACAGTATCTCCAGAGAGAGAGAGTGTGGGAATGTTACAGTATCTCCTGGGAGAGAGATTGTGGAAATGTTACAGTATCTCCTGGGAGAGAGAGGGTGGGAATGTTACAGTGTCTCCAGGGAGAGAGAGTGTGCGAATGTTACAGTATCTCCAGGGAGAGAGAGTGTGGAAATGTTACAGTATCTCCAGGGAGAGAGATTGTGGAAATGTTACAGTATCTCCTGGGAGAGAGAGTGTGGGAATGTTACAGTATCTCCTGGGATAGAGAGTGTGGGAATGTTACAGTATCTACTTGGAGAGAGAGTGTGGAAATGTTACAGTATCTCCAGGGAGAGAGAGTGTGGGAATGTTACAGTATCTCCCGGGAGAGAGATTGTGGAAATGTTACAGTATCTCCAGGGAGAGAGAGTGTGGGAATGTTACAGTATCTCCTGAGAGAGAGAGTTTTGGAATGGTACAGTATCTCCAGGGAGAGAGAGTGTGCGAATGTTACACGATCTCCAGGGAGATATAATATGGGAATGTTACAGCATCTCCTGGGAGAGAGAGTGAGGGAATGTTACAGTATCTCCTGGGAGAGAGACTGTGGGAATGTTACTGCATCTCCTGGGAGAGAGATTGTTGGAATGTTACAGTATCTCCAGGGAGAGAGAGTGTGGGAATGTTACAGTATCTCCTGGGAGAGTGAATGTGGGAATGTTACAGTATCTCCAGGGAGAGAGAATGTGGGAATGTTACAGTACCTCCTGGGAGAGAGAATGTGGGAATGTTACAGTATCTCCTGGGAGAGAGAGTGTGGGAATGTTACATTATCTCCAGGGAGAGTGTAGAAATGTTACAGTATCTCCTGGGAGAGAGAATGTGGGAATGTTACAGTATCTCCAGGGAGAGAGAGTGTGGGAATGTTACAGTACCTCCTGGCAGAGAGAATGTGGGAATTTTACAGTATCTCCTGGGAGAGAGAATGTGGGAATGTTACAGTATCTCCTGGGAGAGAGAGTGTGGGAATGTCGCAGTACCTCCTGGGAGAGAGAATGTGGGAATGTTACAGTATCTCCTGGGAGAGAGAGTGTGGGAATGTTACATTATCTCCAGGGAGAGTGTAGAAATGTTGCAGTATCTCCTGGGAGAGAGAATGTGGGAATGTTACGGTATCTCCAGGGAGAGAGAGTGTGGGAATATTCTTGTATCTCCTGGGAGAGAGAGTGTGGGAATGTTACAGTATCTCCAGGGAGAGAGAGTGTGGGAATGTTACAGTATTTCCAGGGAGAGAGAATGTGGGAATGTTACAGTATCTCCAGGGAGAGAGATTGTGGGAATGTAACAGTATCTCCAGGGAGAGAGAGTGTGGGAATGTTACAGTATCTCCAGGGAGAGAGAGTGTGGGAATGTTACAGTATCTCCAGGGAGAGAGAGTGTGGGAATGTTACAGTATCTCCAGGGAGAGAGAGTGTGGGAATGTTAAAGTATCTCCTGGGAGAGAGTGTGGAAATGTTACAGTGTCTCCAGGGAGAGAGTGTGTGGGAATGTTACAGCATCTCCTGGGAGAGAGAGTGCGGAAGTTTTGCAGTATCTCCAGGGAGAGAGTGTGGGAATGTTACACTTTCTCCTGGGAGAGAGAGTGAGGGAATGTTACAGTATCTCCTGGGAGAGAGACTGTCGGAATGTTACAGTATCTCCTGGGAGAGAGAGTGTTGGAATGTTACAGTATCTCCAGGGAGAGAGAGTGTGGGAATGTTACAGTATCTCCAGGGAGAGAGAGTGTGGGAATGTTACAGTATCTCCTGGGATAGAGAATGTGGGAATGTTACAGTATCTCCAGGGAGAGTGTATGTGGGAATGTTACCGTATCTCCAGGGAGAGAGAATGTGGGAAGGTTACAGTATCTCCTGGGAGAGAGAATGTGGGAATGTTACGGTATCTCCTGGGAGAGAGAGTGTGGGAATGTTACATTATCTCCAGGGAGAGTGTAGAAATGTTACAGCATCTCCTGGGAGAGAGAATGTGGGAATGTTACAGTATCTCCAGGGAGAGAGAGTGTGGGAATATTCTTGTATCTCCTGGGACAGAGAGTGTGGGAATGTTACAGTATCTCCAGGGAGAGAGAATGTGGGAATGTTACAGTATCTTCAGCGGGAGAGAGTGTGGGAATGTTACACTATCTCCAGGGAGAGAGAATGTGGGAATGTTACAGTATCTCCAGGGAGAGAGAGTGTGGGAATGTTACAGTATCTCCAGGGAGAGAGAGTGTGGGAATGTTACAGTATCTCCAGGGAGAGAGAGTGTGGGAATGTTACAGTATCTCCAGGGAGAGAGAGTGTGGGGATGTTACCGTATCTCCTGGGAGAGAGTGTGGAAATGTTACAGTGTCTCCAGGGAGAGAGCGTGTGGGAATGTTACAGTGTCTCCTGGGAGAGAGAGTGTGGGAATGTTACAGTATCTCCTGGGAGAGAGAGAGTGGGAATGTTGCAGTATCTCCTGGGAGAGAGAGTGTGGGAATGTTACAGTATCTCCAGGGAGATAGTGTGTGGGAATGTTACAGCATCTCCTGGGAGAGAGAGTGCGGAAGTTTTGCAGTATCTCCAGGGAGAGAGTGTGTGAATGTTACACTTTCTCCAGGGAGAGAGAGTTTGGGAATGTTGCAGTATCTCCTGGGAGAGAGTGTGTGGGAATGTTACACTATCTCCTGGGAGAGATAATGAGGAAATGTTACATTATCTCCAGGGAGAGAGAGTGTGGGAATGTTACAGTATCTCCAGTGAGAGAGAGTGTGGGAATGTTACACTATCTCCAGGGAGATATAATGTGGGAATGTCACAGCATCTCCTGGGAGAGAGAGTGAGGGAATGTTACAGTATCTCCTGGGAGAGAGACTGTGGGAATGTTACAGTATCTCCTGGGAGAGAGTGTGTTGGAATGTTACAGTATCTCCAGGGAGAGAGAGTGTGGCAATGTTACAGTATCTCCAGGGAGAGAGAGTGTGGGAATGTTACAGTATCTCCAGGGAGAGAAAGTGTGGGAATGTTACAGCATCTCCTGGGATAGAGAATGTGGGAATGTTATACTATCTCCTGGGAGAGATAATGAGGAAATGTTACAGTATCTCCAGGGAGAGAGAGTGTGGGAATGTTACACTATCTCCAGGGAGAGAGAATGTGGGAATGTTATAGTATCTCCAGGGAGAGAGAATGTGGGAATGTTACAGTATCTCCTGGGAGAGAATGTGGGAATGTTAATGTATCTCCAGGGAGAGAGAGTGTGCAAATGTTACAGTATCTCCAGGGAGAGAGAGTGTGGGAATGTTACAGTATCTCCAGGCAGAGAGAGTGTGGGAATGTTACAGTATCTCCTGGGAGAGAGAGTGTGGGAATGTTACAGTATCTCCAGGGAGAGAGAGTGTGGGAATGTTACAGTATCTCCAGGGAGAGAGAATGTGGGAATGTTACAGTATCTCCAGGGAGAGAGAGTGTGGGAATGTTGCACTATCTCCAGGGAGAGAGAATGTGGAATGTTATAGTATCTCCAGTGAGAGAGAATGTGGGAATGTTACAGTACCTCCAGGGAGAGAGAGTGTGGGAATGTTACAGGAGCTCCTGGGAGAGAGAGTGTGGAAATGTTACAGTATCTCCAGGGAGAGAGAATGTGGGAATGTTACAGTATCTCCTGGGAGAGAGAATGTGGGAATGTTACATTATATCCTGGGAGAGAGAGTGTTGGAATGTTACAGTATCTCCAGGGAGAGAGAGTGTGGGAATGTTACAGCATCTCCAGGGAGAGAGAGTGTGGGAATGTTACAGTATCTCCAGGGAGAGAGAATGTGGGAATGTTACATTATATCCTGGGAGAGAGAGTGTGGGAATGTTACATTATATCCTGGGAGAGAGAGTGTTGGAATGTTTCAGTATCTCCAGGGAGAGAGAGTGTGGGAATGTTACAGCATCTCCAGGGAGAGAGAGTGTGGGAATGTTACAGCATCTCCAGGGAGAGAGAGTGTGGGAATGTTGCAGTATCTCCAGGGAGAGAGAGTGTGGGAATGTTACAGCATCTCCAGGGAGAGAGAGTGTGGGAATGTTACAGTATCTCCTGGGAGAGAGAATGTGGAAATGTTACAGTATCTCCAGGGAGAGAGAGTGTGGGAATGTTACAGTATCTCCTGGGAGAGAGAATGTGGGAATGTTACAGTATCTCCTGGGAGAGAGAGTGTGGGAATGTTACAGTATCTCCTGGGAGAGAGAATGTGGGAATGTTACAGTTTCTCCTGGGAGAGAGTGTGGGAATGTTACAGGATCTCCAGGGAGAGAGAATGTGGGAATGTTACACTATCTCCTGGGAGAGAGAGTGTGGGAATGTTACAGGATCTCCAGGGAGAGAGAATGTGGGAATGTTAAACTATCTCCTGGGAGAGAGTGTGGGAATGTTACAGTATCTCCTGGGAGAGAGAATGTGGGAATGTTACACTATCTCCTGGGAGAGAGAGTGTGGGAATGTTACAGTATCTCCAGGGAGAGAGAGTGTGGAAATTTTACAGTATCTCCTGGGAGAGATAATGTGGAAATGTTACAGTATCTCCTGGGAGAGAGAGGCTGGGAATGTTACAGTGTCTCCAGGGAGAGAGAGTGTGGGAATGTTACAGTATCTCCTGGGAGAGAGAGTGTGGGAATGTTACAGTATCTCCAGGGAGAGAGAGTGTGGGAATGTTACAGTATCTCCAGGGAGAGAGAGTGTGGGAATGTTACAATATCTCCTGGGAGAGAGAATGTGGGAATGTTACAGTATCTCCAGGGAGAGAGAGTGTGGGAATGTTGCAGTATCTCAAGGGAGAGAGAATGTGGGAATGTTACAGTATCTCCTGGGAGAGAGAATGTGGAAATGTTACAGTATCTCCTGGGAGAGATAATGTGGGAATGTTACAATATCTCCTGGGAGAGAGAATGTGGGAATGTTACAGTATCTCCAGGGAGAGAGAGTGTGGGAATGTTACAGTATCTCCAGGGAGTGGGAATGTGGGAATGTTACAGTATCTCCAGGGAGAGAGAGTGTGGGAATGTTACAGTATCTCCAGGGAGAGAGAGTGTGGGAATGTTACAATATCTCCAGGGAGAGAGAGTGTGGGAATGTTACAGTATCTCTTGGGAGAGAGAATGTGGGAATGTTACACTAGTTCCTGCGAGAGAGAATGTGGGAATGTTACAGTATCTCCTGGGAGAGAGAATGTGGGAATGTTACAGTATCTCCAGGGAGAGAGAGTGTGGTAATGTTACAGTAGCTTCAGGGAGAGAGAATGTGGGAATGTTACAGTATCTCCAGGGAGAGAGAGTGTGGGAATGTTACAGTATCTCCAGGGAGAGAGAGTGTGGGAATGTTACAGTATCTCCTGGGAGAGAGAGTGTGGGAATGTTACACTATCTCCTGGGAGAGAGAGTGTGGAAATGTTACAGTATCTCCTGGGAGAGAGAGTGTGGGAATGTTACACTATCTCCAGGGAGAGAGAGTGTGGGAATGTTACAGTATCTCCAGGGAGAGAGAGTGTGGGAATGTTACAGTATCTCCAGGGAGAGAGAGTGTGGGAATGTTACAGTATCTCCAGGGAGAGAGAGTGTGGAAATGTTACAGTATCTCCTGGGAGAGAGAGTGTGGGAATGTTACAGTATCTCCAGGGAGAGAGAGTGTGGGAATGTTACAGTATCTCCAAGGAGAGAGAATGTGGAAATGTTACAGTATCTCCAGGGAGAGAGAGTGAGGGAATGTTACAGTATCTCCAGGGAGAGAGAGTGTGGGAATGTTACAGTATCTCCAGGGAGAGAGAGTGTGGGAATGTTACATTATCTCCTGGGAGAGAGAGAGTGGGAATGTTACATTATCTCCAGGGAGAGAGAATGTGGAAATGTTACAGTATCTCAAGGGAGAGAGAGTGTGGGAATGTTACAGTATCTCCAGGGAGAGAGAGTGTGGGAATGTTACAGTATCTCCAGGGAGAGCGAGTGTAGGAATGTTACAGTATCTCCAGGGAGAGAGTGTGTGGGAATGTTACAGTATCTCCAAGGAGAGAGAATGTGGAAATGTTACAGTATCTCCAGGGAGAGAGAGTGAGGGAATGTTACAGTATCTCCTGGGAGAGAGAGTGTGGGAATGTTACATTATCTCCAGGAAGAGAGAGTGTGGGAATGTTACAGTATCTCCAGGGAGAGAGAATGTGGGAATGTTACAGTATCTCCAGGGAGAGTGTGGGAATGTTACACTATCTCCAGGGAGAGAGAGTGTGGGAATGTTACATTATCTCCAGGGAGAGAGTGTGTGGGAATGTTACAGTATCTCCAGGGAGAGAGTGTGGGAATGTTACAGTATCTCCTGGGAGAGAGTGTGGAAATGTTACAGTATCTCCAGGGAGAGAGAGTGTGGGAATGTTACAGTATCTCCTGGGAGAGAGGGTGTGGGAATGTTACAGTATCTCCAGGGAGAGAGAATGTGGGAATGTTACAGTATCTCCAGGGCGAGAGAATGTGGGAATGTTACAGTATCTCCTGGGAGAGAGAGTGTGGGAATGTTACAGTATCTCCTGGGAGAGAGAGTGTGAGAATATTACAGTATCTCCAGGGAGAGAGAGTGTGGGAATGTTACAGTATCTCCTGGGAGAGAGGGTGTGGGAATGTTACAGTATCTCCAGGGAGAGAGAATGTGGGAATGTTACAGTATCTCCAGGGCGAGAGAGTGTGGGAATGTTACAGTATCTCCTGGGAGAGAGAGTGTGGGAATGTTACAGTATCTCCAGGGAGAGTGAATGTGGGAATGTTACAGTATCTCCAGGGAGAGAGAGTGTGGGAATGTTACAGTATCTCCAGGGAGAGAGAGTGTGGGAATGTTACAGTATCTCCTGGGAGAGAGAGTGTGGGAATGTTACAGTATCTCCAGGGAGAGAGTGTGTGGGAATGTTACAGTATCTCCAGGGAGAGAGATTGTGGGAATGTTACAGTATCTCCAGGGAGAGAGAGTGTGGGAATGTTACAGTATCTCCAGGGAGAGAGACTGTGGGAATGTTACAGTATCTCTTGGGAGAGAGAGTGTGGGAATGTTACAGTATCTCCTGGGAGAGATAATGTGGAAATGTTACAGTATCTCCTGGGAGAGAGAATGTGGGAATGTTACAGCATCTCCTGGGAGAGAGAATGTGGAAATGTTACAGTATCTCCAGGGAGAGAGAATGTGGGAATGTTACAGTATCTCCTGGGAGAGAGAATGTGGAAATGTTACAGTATCTCCTGGGAGAGAGAATGTGGGAATGTTACAGTAGCTCCAGGGAGAGAGAATGTGGGAATGTTAAAGTATCTCCAGGGAGAGAGTGTTTGGGAATGTTACAGTATCTCCTGGGAGAGATATTGTGGGAATGTGACAGTATCACCAGGAAGAGAGTGTGTGGGAATGTTACAGTATCTCCTGGGAGAGAGAATGTGGGAATGTTACATTATCTGCTGGGAGAGAGAATGTGGAAATGTCACAGTATCTCCTGGGAGAGAGAATGTGGGAATGTTACAGTATCTCCAGGGAGAGAGAATGTGGGAATGTTACAGTATCTCCAGGGAGAGAGAATGTGGGAATGTTACAGTATCTCCTGGTAGAGAGAATGTGGGAATATTACAGTATCTCCTGGGAGAGAGAATGTGGGAATGTTACACTATCTCCAGGGAGAGAGAGTGTGGGAATGTTACAGTATCTCCAGGGAGAGAGAATGTGGGAATGTTACAGTATCTCCAGGGAGAGAGAGTGTGGGAATGTTACAGTATCTCCAGGGAGACTGAATGTGGAAATGTTACAGTATCTCCTGGGAGAGTGAGTGTGGGAATGTTACAGTATGTCCAGGGAGAGTGAGTGTGGGAATGTTACAGTATCTCCAGGGAGAGAGCGTGTGGGAATGTTACAGTATCTCCAGGGAGAGTGAGTGTGGGAATGTTACAGTATCTCCAGGGAGAGAGAGTGTGGGAATGTTACAATATCTCCAGGGAGAGAGAATGTGGAAATGTTACAGTATCTCTTGGGAGAGAGAATGTGGGAATGTTACAGTAGTTCCTGCGAGAGAGAATGTGGGAATGTTACAGTATCTCCTGGGAGAGAGAATGTGGGAATGTTACAGTATCTCCAGGGAGAGAGAGTGTGGTAATGTTACAGTAGCTTCAGGGAGAGAGAATGTGGGAATATTACAGTATCTCCAGGGAGAGAGAGTGTGGGAATGTTACAGTATCTCCAGGGAGAGAGAGTGTGGGAATGTTACAGTATCTCCAGGGAAAG
Organism: Somniosus microcephalus; assembly: GCF_052327205.1. NCBI lineage: Eukaryota > Metazoa > Chordata > Chondrichthyes > Squaliformes > Somniosidae > Somniosus > Somniosus microcephalus. The sequence goes on along the minus strand of NC_140989.1, from coordinate 165,012,339 downwards.
AGAGTGTGGGAATGTTACACTATCTCCTGGGAGAGAGAGTGTGGAAATGTTACAGTATCTCCTGGGAGAGAGAGTGTGGGAATGTTACACTATCTCCAGGGAGAGAGAGTGTGGGAATGTTACAGTATCTCCAGGGAGAGAGAGTGTGGGAATGTTACAGTATCTCCAGGGAGACAGAGTGTGGGAATGTTACAGTATCTCCAGGGAGAGAGAGTGTGGAAATGTTACAGTATCTCCTGGGAGAGAGAGTGTGGGAATGTTACAGTATCTCCAGGGAGAGAGAGTGTGGGAATGTTACAGTATCTCCAGGGAGAGAGAGTGTGGGAATGTTACAGTATCTCCTGGGAGAGAGAGTGTGGGAATGTTACACTATCTCCTGGGAGAGAGAGTGTGGAAATGTTACAGTATCTCCTGGGAGAGAGAGTGTGGGAATGTTACACTATCTCCAGGGAGAGAGAGTGTGGGAATGTTACAGTATCTCCAGGGAGAGAGAGTGTGGGAATGTTACAGTATCTCCAGGGAGAGAGAGTGTGGGAATGTTACAGTATCTCCAGGGAGAGAGAGTGTGGAAATGTTACAGTATCTCCTGGGAGAGAGAGAGTGACACACACAGAGATAGAGGGAGAGAGAGAGAGAGGCAGAGAGAGAGACAGAGACAGAGAGAGAGAGAGAGAGAGAGAGAGACAGAGAGAGTGAGAGACCGACAGAGAGACAGAGAGAGAGAGAGAGAGAGAGAACTCCAAAACAGGGGGAGAGAGAGAGAGAGCAGAGCCCGAGCAGCAACCGGAGCACGGAGCCTGAAGCCGGAGAAAGGCCCGAGGAACCGGGCCGAGCGAGGCACCGGAGAGAAGGAGAGCGAGCAGCAACAGGAGTCGACCCAGACCGGGAGGAGCGGCCCGAGCCAGTCAAAGAGGCGAGTGGAGAGGTAGGGGTGCCGGATCGGGTCGGGCCGGAGAGCGAGCAAGCCCGGGGCCTGAAACCCGAGAAACTCCGGGGTCGGAGAAACTCGGACAAAGACCGGGCCGGGACAGCACAGACGAGCCGAGGGGCTGGGGCCAGGGCAGAAGCCCGGAGAGAGCGCTGAGAGCTGAGAGCGCGAAATTTGAACGAAGGGAAACGGCTGAAAGGAGAAAAGGAGCAAAGAGAGACCGAGAGACCGAGCGACCCGTCACCAGGACACCGAGAGCCCGGAGACACCCGGGACACAGCCCGGCTCACCGAGACCGAGACCGAGAGACCGGCCCAGAGACACAGTGAGGCCCGGGGACAGAGAGAGAGAGAGCGACCGCGAGAACCAGAGAGAACGGTGTGTGACTCTGTCAACCGGAGCACGGGGCCTGAAGCCGGAGAAAGGCCCGAGGAACCGGGCCGAGTGAGGCACCGGAGAGAGGGAGAGCGAGCGGCAGCAGGGGTCGACCCAGACCGGGAGGAGCGGCCCGAGCCAGTCAGGGAGGCGAGTGGAGAGGTAGGGGTGCCGGATCGGGTCGGGCCTGGACAGCGAGCAAGCCCGGGGCCTGAAATCCGAGAAACTCCGGGGTCGGAGAGACTCGGCCGGGCCGGGACTGCACAGCTGAGCCGAGGGGCTGGGACCAGGGCAGAAGCCCGGAGAGAGAGCAAGCCCGGGGCCCGAAACCCGAGAAACTCCGGGGTCGGAGAAACTCGGACAAACACCGGGCCGGGACGGGACTGCACAGCCGAGCCGAGGGGCTGGGACCAGAGCAGAAACAGCCTGAGACCGACGCGAGGAGAGAGAGGAAAACTCCGGGTCCGGAGGAAAAAAGCTATACCTAGATCTACCTAAATTTAGTTAACCTAGAAAAAGAACAACAAACCCGAAGAAAAAAAAGAAAAAAAGAAAGAAAAAAAAAAAAAAAAAGGAATAGAAACCAGAGAGAAACGATAAACAACCCGAACCAGGAACCTGTGAGAGAGAGAGAGAGAAACTTTTAAGAGCAGCTATATCAAAGATGAACCCCTGAAAAACTCTCAATTTTGGACCTAAAAGTGGGATAAGGTGGAACACGACACAAAAAAGAGAAAAAAAGTTATCTACCTGAGACAAAACAAACGACTACAATGAGCAGGGAAATGAAATATCCTGAGCAATGCACAAAAAATAAAGCAAAGGAAAAACACAAGGACATAACACTAAAAAGTAACCCAGAGGTCCTCTACGTTGACTATACCACACACAAAGGGATTAAGACGAAGAACAACCTCATATTCTACACCGACTCCATTCCCTCATGGAAGGAGACTTTACAAAAATACTACGCATACGTCTCCAGCGAAGGTATTGGCAGTGGAGGCAGACTGAAAATATGTAAAGATGGAAATCTAGATAAAGATGACCCCCTGCTAACCATAAGCTACTACAACAAAAAAGGAAAGATCATGATACAGGGGAATGTAGAAAGTCTGGACTCCTTCGAAAAGGAATTCCCCCAGCTGAAAACTAAGGCAGACACAAATAGGACCAATGGACAGGAGGCAAAAGAGAATCGAACAGAGGATGATGAGAGCCAAGCGGAGGAAGAAGAAGAGAGTCCAGCAGAGACACACACCTCCCTGACCATCTCCACCCCCCCCACACCTCTCAACGCAAACAAACTGCTGAAAGAGAGTCTGTCCAAACTAGAACTCGAATTCAACGAATACAGAGAAACACAGACCAAGAACTGGACGGAGGAACTCAAACAGCTGAAAATGGAAAACGAGTCCACCATCCACAATCTGAGAAAGACCGTAGAGGAACAAATAAATAAGATCAAAGAACTCCATACCCAACTAAACAAAATGACGGAGGCCGTAGAAAGGCTCAGCAGGCAACACAAACCTCTTAAGGTCCAAAAAACAACACACACAAGGACACAGAACCCGTCGGATGCCACCCCACACGAGGACACACCGAAAGCCACAAACCCCGCTCCTGCCACACAGCTCACCACAGAAACCCAGCCAACAACCAGCCCTCAGTCGAGTCCTGCCCAGACTACCGCTACCCAGTCCTCACACACAGGGACGCAGAACCCGTCAGATGCCCCCCCACACGAGGACACACCGAAAGCCTCAAACCCCGCTCCTGCCACACAACATATCCCAGAAACCCAGCCAACAACCAGCCATCAGTCGAGTCCTGCCCAGACTACTGCTACCCAGTCTGAAAAACCAGCCCCTCAGGCGGTCCTGCTGACCGACTCCAACGGAAAGTTTCTGGACCCCCAGAGGCTGTTCCCAGGTCATCAAGTCCTGAAAAAATGGTGCAGCAACACAGAACATGCAATGAAGATCCTGAACAAAGAATCCCTTGGAAGCCCCAAATGGCTTGTGATCCACACAGGCACAAACGACCTACGCACCCTACGGGAAGGCACTGCTAGGGCGGTGAGCAGGATGGCGGAAAAGGCCAGCAAGGAATTCCCCGAGGCGCGGATCGTGATCTCCACACTACTGCCCAGAAAGGACACCCCAGCCTATATAATCCACAACACCAACAGGGAGATCGACACGAGATGTTCTGTCTTCCCCAACGTCTACCTGGCCCATCATCCAAACATCAACACAAGGGACCTCTATGACGAAATACATCTACTCAAACAGCGGATGTGGGTCTTTGCAAAAAACCTCATAAACACTGCCAAAAGACGCAGCCCTCCCACCCCCTCTACCATTGGGAGCCGTAACCCAAACAGGACCACCAATGTCCCCCACCCCCCTTTACAAAACCAACAACAGAACCCAAGACCCCCCTCTAGACCACAGACTGTAGACCAAGAACTGAGAAAGATCATGACGATGCTGAACAGCCTGATAGAAAGCCGGAGAAATTATTAATATTGTTATTTATCATTATCATTATTGTTATCTTATCAGTATTATTACTACTATTAGATAGATATATGTGCATGCCTCATGAAATTTATACTAAATCATCATTTAGCATTATAGAAAATAGTGTTTCCACACTCATCCCACAAAATAGGTCCATTTTATTTCGTTTTATTGAACTATATAAATGCGTTCTTTCCACATAAGCTGCTGGAATATCCAGGGCCTCCGCTCCTCAACTTTTGGGATGAAGAGTACAGACCCTGAATTCCTAAAAGCTATAAAAGACATTGATATAATTGTGTTAACAGAAACATGGTGCCAAAAGGACATGCCGACCCACTGTCCCCCAATGTACCATGAAATTATTGTGCCTTCAGTAAAGAACATTAAGACACGCAAGGGCAGAACCTCCGGGGGAATCCTGGTGTGGTATAAAGGAGAACTGAACAAACACATCTCACCGATAAAACAGGGAAAATCACACGTATGGCTAAAATTAGATAAAAATATAGGAATAGTAAAAAACGATGTTTACTTATGTGCGATCTACATACCTCCAATAGAATCGCCATATTTTGAAGAGGAGATATTTGACACTCTCCACATGGAAATCAGCCATTTCCAGGCCCAAGGAAAGGTGCTACTATGTGGGGACCTAAATGCAAGGACAGGATGTGAACCTGACTTCATAGACCCACAGGGCAACAACCATGTGTTTGGCCAGACCCCTCTATATGTCACACCAGCCATCGCAAACCGAAACAACCTCGATTGTGAAATAAATAAAAGCGGTAGGGAGGTAGTGCAACTCTGCCGAGCCTTAGGCCTGTACATAGTTAACGGTAGGTTCAGAGGGGACTCCTTAGGGAGACTCACATATTCCTCAACTCTTGGGTCTAGTGTGGTGGATTATACAATCACTGACCTGGACCCCTGCGATATCAACGCATTCACTGTCAGGCAGCAATCCCCCCTCTCAGACCATAACCAAATAAATGTGTACCTTAAACTTTCTGCCCAAACTACAGACACAAAAAAGGAACCCAGTAAGCTACATAAAATAAACCAGACATACAGATGGGCCCCAGACAGTGGAGATAAATTCATCACAGCACTAAATTCACCTGATCTCACAAGTAAAATTTCAAAATTTAAAGAAAATCTATATGAGATCACCAGAGATGGGGTAAACATGGCCATAGAGGATATAAATATGATCTTTCATGAGGCAGCTGTAAAAGCCGACCTCGTGAAACAGAAGAGGAAGAGTCACAAAAGACAAAATAAAAATAAGAAATGGTTTGACCACGAATGCAAAAATGCCAGAAAAGACCTGAGAAAAATATCAAACCAAAAGCATCGCCAACCAAACAATCCGGACCTACGTACTAGATACAATGAAACCCTCAAAAGATATAAACACACCATTAGGAACAAAACACAAAACTATACCCACAAAATACTAGAAGAAATTGAAAACTCCACCAACCCAAAACAATTCTGGGAAATGTGGAATAACCTGAGTACAACACAATTGCAAGCATTACCAATCCAAGATGGCGACATCTGGAGAACACATTTTGAAAACCTCTACAAAGACATCCCAATAAACGAAACAAACCCAAGTCAACATCAGGTCACAGAAAAACTCCACACATTAGAAGCAACAATCAAAGACAACCAAAACCCTCTAGACTCCCCAATCACATGGAAAGAAATGGCCACAAAAACAAAATCTCTCCACCTAAAGAAAGCCTGTGGCCCAGACAACATCAAAAATGAAATGCTCAAGTTCAGCAATATGGAGATGCAGGGTGCGGTACTCAAATTATTCAACATCATATTACGTTCAGGCTGTTTTCCCGATATCTGGTGCCAAGGACTAATCTCCCCCATATATAAAAGCGGAAACAAATCAGACCCAAATAACTACCGCGGCATCTGTGTCAACAGTTGTCTAGGGAAGTTATTCTGCAGTATTCTAAATAGTAGATTACTTGATTTTCTTAACAAACATAATATCCTCAGAAAAAACCAAATAGGCTTTCTTCCAAAACACCGCACCGCCGACCATATCTATACCCTTCACACCCTCATTGAAAAACATATACACCAAACAAAAAATGGGAAAATATTCGCCTGTTTCATCGACTTCAAGAAAGCCTTTGACTCTATATGGCACGAAGGGCTCTATTATAAACTTCTTCAATGTGGAATAGGGGGCAAAGTCTATGACCTTATTAAATCAATGTATCTGAAAAACAAATGCGGGGTCAAAATTGGAGACAAACGCACCGATTTCTTCACCCAGAGAAGAGGCGTCCGGCAGGGCTGCAATTTGAGCCCGACCCTGTTCAACATATACATAAATGAATTAGCAGACATGCTGGAGCAAAGCGAGTCACCAGGTCTCCGTCTCCTAGATGGAGAAGTGAAATCCCTGTTCTATGCGGACGACCTGGTTCTGCTGTCTCCCACAGAACAGGGATTACAGCAACAACTAGACCTACTCGACAAATACTGCCAAAATTGGGCTCTAACAGTAAATCTAAAGAAAACCAACATCATGATTTTTCAAAAAAGGCCCAGATGTCAGGAAAACAAATACCAGTTTACCCTCAGTGATATCACTATAGGACACACTATGAGCTACACCTACCTTGGTCTAACTATTACAGCATCAGGGAGCTTCAGCATAGCAGTGAATGCACTAAAAGAAAAAGCCCGAAGAGCCCTATATGCAATAAAAAGAAAATTCTACAACATCCAAATCCCAATCAAAATCTGGCTCAAAATATTTGACAGCATAATCCTGCCCATTGCACTGTACGGTAGTGAAGTATGGGGCCCGCTAAATCACCAAAGCTACACTAAATGGGAAAAACATACAATAGAAGCCCTACATGCAGAATTCTGCCGAAGCATCCTTCGCACCCAAAGGAAAACGCCAACAAATGCATGCAGAGCCGAACTAGGCAGATACCCACTGATAATAAACATCCAAAAACGAGCACTAAACTTCCTAAATCACCTCAAATCTAGCTCCCCAGACACCCTTCATTTCAAAGCCTTTCAGACCCAAGAGCTAAACCCAGAAAAGAGTCCCCTGAGTCAGCTGCTACGGAAACTAAGTACTCAGCCGGACCCTGACCAGCCCCAGACCAACACAGCCGCCCAAACACCAATCCGAGTGAACCAAATCATTAAAAAATGCAAAGAAACCTACCTGGAACATTGGAACAAAATAACCGAAAGCCAAAGCAGATTAGAATGTTACCGGGCCCTAAAAAGAGAATATAAACTGGCAGACTACCTCACGACCATCAGAGACACAAAACAGAGACAGACCCTCACCAGGTACAGACTAAGCGACCACCAACTGGAAATTGAAAAAGGCAGATACAAGAAATCCTGGCAGCCTAGAGAGAATAGAATATGCGATCAATGTCTGGCTGGCGAGGTTGAAACAGAAATGCATTTCCTCCTAAAATGCGAAAAATTCAACACATCAAGAAACATATTATTCAACAAGCTAAGCCAAACAACCCCAGATTTCAAGGAATTGGATGATCTGTCAAAATTGAGATTAGTCCTAGGAGAAGGAGACAGACCATACCTTGGGGCCAAATATGTAACAACATGTCACAACCTGAGCACTGTTTAAAATTAAGACTGTTTAAAATTAATATTGAACGTACCAAATGAAGTACAAAGACTGTTTAAAATTAATATTGTTTAAAAGTAATATTGTATGTACCCAACAAATGTCAAATCGATTGACACCTACAGAATGTTGGAAAACTGTACCTTTTTGCTATGTAAGCTTTGGCAATATGGTTCTCTGTAAACTTTCATGCCAATAAAGCATTTTAATTGGAATTGGAATTGGAATTGGAGTGTGCGAATGTTACAGTATCTCCAGGGAGAGAGATTGTGGAAATGTTACAGTATCTCCTGGGAGAGAGAGTGTGGGAATGTTACAGTATCTCCAGGGAGAGAGATTGTGGAAATGTTACAGTATCTCCTGGGAGAGAGATTGTGGAAATGTTACAGTATCTCCAGGGAGAGAGATTGTGGAAATGTTACAGTATCTCCTGGGATAGAGAGTGTGGGAATGTTACAGTATCTACTTGGAGAGAGAGTGTGGAAATGTTACAGTATCTCCAGGGAGAGAGATTGTGGAAATGTTACAGTATCTCCTGGGAGAGAGAGTGTGGGAATGTTACAGTATCTCCTGGGATAGAGAGTGTGGGAATGTTACAGTATCTACTTGGAGAGAGAGTGTGGAAATGTTACAGTATCTCCAGGGAGAGAGAGTGTGGGAATGTTACAGTATCTCCCGGGAGAGAGATTGTGGAAATGTTACAGTATCTCCAGGGAGAGAGAGTGTGGGAATGTTACAGTATCTCCTGGGAGAGAGAGTGAGGGAATGTTACAGTATCTCCTGGGAGAGAGACTGTGGGAATGTTACTGTATCTCCTGGGAGAGAGATTGTTGGAATGTTACAGTATCTCCAGGGAGAGAGAGTGTGGGAATGTTACAGTATCTCCTGGGAGAGTGAATGTGGGAATGTTACAGTATCTCCTGGGAGAGTGAATGTGCGAATGTTACACGATCTCCAGGGAGATATAATATGGGAATGTTACAGCATCTCCTGGGAGAGAGAGTGAGGGAATGTTACAGTATCTCCTGGGAGAGAGACTGTGGGAATGTTACTGTATCTCCTGGGAGAGAGATTGTTGGAATGTTACAGTATCTCCAGGGAGAGAGAGTGTGGGAATGTTACAGTATCTCCTGGGAGAGTGAATGTGGGAATGTTACAGTATCTCCAGGGAGAGAGAATGTGGGAATGTTACAGTACCTCCTGGGAGAGAGAATGTGGGAATGTTACAGTATCTCCTGGGAGAGAGAGTGTGGGAATGTTACATTATCTCCAGGGAGAGTGTAGAAATGTTACAGTATCTCCTGGGAGAGAGAATGCGGGAATGTTACAGTATCTCCAGGGAGAGAGAGTGTGGGAATGTTACAGTACCTCCTGGCAGAGAGAATGTGGGAATTTTACAGTATCTCCTGGGAGAGAGAATGTGGGAATGTTACAGTATCTCCTGGGAGAGAGAGTGTGGGAATGTCACAGTACCTCCTGGGAGAGAGAATGTGGGAATGTTACAGTATCTCCTGGGAGAGAGAGTGTGGGAATGTCACAGTACCTCCTGGGAGAGAGAATGTGGGAATGTCACAGTACCTCCTGGGAGAGAGAATGTGGGAATGTTACAGTATCTCCTGGGAGAGAGAGTGTGGGAATGTTACATTATCTCCAGGGAGAGTGTAGAAATGTTGCAGTATCTCCTGGGAGAGAGAATGTGGGAATGTTACGGTATCTCCAGGGAGAGAGAGTGTGGGAATATTCTTGTATCTCCTGGGAGAGAGAGTGTGGGAATGTTACAGTATCTCCAGGGAGAGAGAGTGTGGGAATGTTACAGTATTTCCAGGGAGAGAGAATGTGGGAATGTTACAGTATCTCCAGGGAGAGAGAGTGTGGGAATGTAACAGTATCTCCAGGGAGAGAGAGTGTGGGAATGTTACAGTATCTCCAGGGAGAGAGAGTGTGGGAATGTTACAGTATCTCCAGGGAGAGAGAGTGTGGGAATGTTACAGTATCTCCAGGGAGAGAGAGTGTGGGAATGTTAAAGTATCTCCTGGGAGAGAGTGTGGAAATGTTACAGTGTCTCCAGGGAGAGAGTGTGTGGGAATGTTACAGTATCTCCTGGGAGAGAGAGTGTGGGAATTTTACAGTATCTCCTGGGAGAGAGAGTGTGGGAATGTTGCAGTATCGACTGGGAGAGAGAGTGTGGGAATGTTACAGTATCTCCAGGGAGATAGTGTGTGGGAATGTTACAGTATCTCCTGGGAGAGAGAGTGCGGAAGTTTTTCAGTATCTCCAGGGAGAGAGTGTGGGAATGTTACACTTTCTCCAGGGAGAGAGAGTGTGGGAATGTTGCAGTATCTCCTGGGAGAGAGTGTGTGGGAATGTTACACTATCTCCTGGGAGAGATAATGAGGAAATGTTACAGTATCTCCAGGGAGAGAGAGTGTGGGAATGTTACATTATCTCCAGTGAGAGTGTAGAAATGTTACAGTATCTCCTGGGAGAGAGAATGTGGGAATGTTACAGTATCTCCAGTGAGAGAGAGTGTGGGAATGTTACAGTATCTCCTGGGAGAGAGAGTGTGGAACTGTTACAGTATCTCCAGGGAGAGAGAGTGTGGGAATGTTACAGTATCTCCTGGGAGAGAGAGTGTTGGAATGTTACAGTATCTCCAGGGAGAGAGAGTGTGGGAATGTTACACTATCTCCAGGGAGATATAATGTGGGAATGCTACAGCATCTCCTGGGAGAGAGAGTGAGGGAATGTTACAGTATCTCCTGGGAGAGAGACTGTGGGAATGTTACAGTATCTCCAGGGAGAGAGAGTGTGTGAATGTTACAGTATCTCCAGGGAGAGAGAGTGTGGGAATGTTACAGTATCTCCAGGGAGAGAAAGTGTGGGAATGTTACAGCATCTCCTGGGATAGAGAATGTGGGAATGTTACACTATCTCCTGGGAGAGATAATGAAGAAATGTTACAGTATCTCCAGGGAGAGAGACTGTGGGAATGTTACACTATCTCCAGGGAGAGAGAATGTGGGAATGTTATAGTATCTCCAGGGAGAGAGAGTGTGCAAATGTTACAGTATCTCCAGGGAGAGAGAGTGTGGGAATGTTACAGTATCTCCAGGCAGAGAGAGTGTGGGAATGTTACAGTATCTCCTGGGAGAGAGAGTGTGGGAATGTTACAGTATCTCCAGGGAGAGAGAGTGTGGGAATGTTACAGTATCTCCTGGGAGAGAGAGTGTGGGAATGTTACAGTATCTCCAGGGAGAGAGAGTGTGTGAATGTTACAGTATCTCCAGGGAGAGAGAGTGTGGGAATGTTACAGTATCTCCAGGGAGAGAAAGTGTGGGAATGTTACAGCATCTCCTGGGATAGAGAATGTGGGAATGTTACACTATCTCCTGGGAGAGATAATGAAGAAATGTTACAGTATCTCCAGGGAGAGAGACTGTGGGAATGTTACACTATCTCCAGGGAGAGAGACTGTGGGAATGTTACACTATCTCCAGGGAGAGAGAATGTGGGAATGTTATAGTATCTCCAGGGAGAGAGAGTGTGCAAATGTTACAGTATCTCCAGGGAGAGAGAGTGTGGGAATGTTACAGTATCTCCAGGCAGAGAGAGTGTGGGAATGTTACAGTACCTCCAGGGGGAGAGAGTGTGGGAATGTTACAGTATCTCCAGGGAGAGAGAATGTGGGAATGTTACAGTACCTCCAGGGAGAGAGAGTGTGGGAATGTTACAGTATCTCCAGGGAGATAGTGTGTGGGAATGTTACAGCATCTCCTGGGAGAGGGAGTGCGGAAGTTTTGCAGTATCTCCAGGGAGAGAGTGTGGGAATGTTACACTTTCTCCAGGGAGAGAGAGTGTGGGAATGTTGCAGTATCTCCTGGGAGAGAGTGTGTGGGAATGTTACACTATCTCCTGGGAGAGATAATGAGGAAATGTTACAGTATCTCCAGGGAGAGAGAGTGTGGGAATGTTACAGTATCTCCAGTGAGAGAGAGTGTGGGAATGTTACACTATCTCCAGGGAGATATAATGTGGGAATGTCACAGCATCTCCTGGGAGAGAGAGTGAGGGAATGTTACAGTATCTCCTGGGAGAGAGACTGTGGGAATGTTACAGTATCTCCTGGGAGAGAGTGTGTTGGAATGTTACAGTATCTCCAGGGAGAGAAAGTGTGGGAATGTTACAGCATCTCCTGGGATAGAGAATGTGGGAATGTTACACTATCTCCTGGGAGAGAGAGTGTGGGAATGTTACAGTATCTCCTGGGAGAGAGAGTGTGGGAATGTTACACTATCTCCTGGGAGAGAGAGTGTGGGAATGTTACAGTATCTCCAGGGAGAGAGAGTGTGGGAATGTTACAGTATCTCCAGGGAGAGAAAGTGTGGGAATGTTACAGCATCTCCTGGGATAGAGAATGTGGGAATGTTACACTATCTCCTGGGAGAGATAATGAAGAAATGTTACAGTATCTCCAGGGAGAGAGACTGTGGGAATGTTACACTATCTCCAGGGAGAGAGAATGTGGGAATGTTATAGTATCTCCAGGGAGAGAGAGTGTGCAAATGTTACAGTATCTCCAGGGAGAGAGAGTGTGGGAATGTTACAGTATCTCCAGGCAGAGAGAGTGTGGGAATGTTACAGTATCTCCTGGGAGAGAGAGTGTGGGAATGTTACAGTATCTCCAGGGAGAGAGAGTGTGTGAATGTTACAGTATCTCCAGGGAGAGAGAGTGTGGGAATGTTACAGTATCTCCAGGGAGAGAAAGTGTGGGAATGTTACAGCATCTCCTGGGATAGAGAATGTGGGAATGTTACACTATCTCCTGGGAGAGATAATGAAGAAATGTTACAGTATCTCCAGGGAGAGAGACTGTGGGAATGTTACACTATCTCCAGGGAGAGAGACTGTGGGAATGTTACACTATCTCCAGGGAGAGAGAATGTGGGAATGTTATAGTATCTCCAGGGAGAGAGAGTGTGCAAATGTTACAGTATCTCCAGGGAGAGAGAGTGTGGGAATGTTACAGTATCTCCAGGCAGAGAGAGTGTGGGAATGTTACAGTACCTCCAGGGGGAGAGAGTGTGGGAATGTTACAGTATCTCCAGGGAGAGAGAATGTGGGAATGTTACAGTACCTCCAGGGAGAGAGAGTGTGGGAATGTTACAGTATCTCCAGGGAGATAGTGTGTGGGAATGTTACAGCATCTCCTGGGAGAGGGAGTGCGGAGGTTTTGCAGTATCTCCAGGGAGAGAGTGTGGGAATGTTACACTTTCTCCAGGGAGAGAGAGTGTGGGAATGTTGCAGTATCTCCTGGGAGAGAGAGTGTGGGAATGTTACACTATCTCCTGGGAGAGATAATGAGGAAATGTTACAGTATCTCCAGGGAGAGAGAGTGTGGGAATGTTACAGTATCTCCAGTGAGAGAGAGTGTGGGAATGTTACACTATCTCCAGGGAGATATAATGTGGGAATGTCACAGCATCTCCTGGGAGAGAGAGTGAGGGAATGTTACAGTATCTCCTGGGAGAGAGACTGTGGGAATGTTACAGTATCTCCTGGGAGAGAGTGTGTTGGAATGTTACAGTATCTCCAGGGAGAGAAAGTGTGGGAATGTTACAGCATCTCCTGGGATAGAGAATGTGGGAATGTTACACTATCTCCTGGGAGAGAGAGTGTGGGAATGTTACAGTATCTCCTGGGAGAGAGAGTGTGGGAATGTTACACTATCTCCTGGGAGAGAGAGTGTGGGAATGTTACAGTATCTCCAGGGAGAGAGAGTGTGGGAATGTTACAGTATCTCCAGGGAGAGAGTGTGCGGAAGTTTTGCAGTATCTCCAGGGAGAGAGTGTGGGAATGTTACACTTTCTCCAGGGAGAGAATGTGGGAATGTTGCAGTATCTCCTGGGAGAGAGAGTGTGGGAATGTTACACTATCTCCAGTGAGAGAGAGTGTGGGAATGTTACATTATCTCCAGGGAGAATGTAGAAATGTTACAGTATCTCCTGGGAGAGAGAGTGTGGGAATGTTACAGTATCTCCTGGGAGAGAGAGTGTGGGAATGTTACAGTATCTCCTGGGAGAGAGAGTGTTGGAATGTTACAGCATCTCCTGGGATAGAGAATGTGGGAATGTTACACTATCTCCAGGGAGAGAGAGTGTGGGAATGTTACAGTATCTCCAGGGAGATATAATGTGGGAATGTTACAGCATCTCCTGGGAGAGAGAGTGAGGGAATGTTACAGTATCTCCTGGGAGAGAGACTGTGGGAAAGTTACAGTATCTCCTGGGAGAGAGAGTGTTGGAATGTTACAGTATCTCCAGGGAGAGAGAGTTTGGGAATGTTACACTATCTCCAGGGAGAGATAATGTGGGAATGTTACAGCATCTCCTGGGAGAGAGAGTGAGGGAATGTTACAGTATCTCCTGGGAGAGAGACTGTGGGAATGTTACAGTATCTCCAGGGAGAGAGAGTGTGGGAATGTTACAGTGTCTCCAGGGAGAGTGTGTGTGGGAATGTTACAGTCTCTCCAGGGAGAGAGAGTGTGGGAATGTTACAGTATCTCCTGGGAGAGAGAGTGTGGGAATGTTGCAGTATCTCCTGGGAGAGTTAGTGTGGGAATGTTACAGTATCTCCAGGGAGAGAGTGTGTGGGAATGTTACAGTATCTCCTGGGAGAGAGAGTGTGGAAATGTTACAGTATCTCCAGGGAGAGAGAGTGTGGGAATGTTACAGTATCTCCCGGGAGAGAGATTGTGGAAATGTTACAGTATCTCCAGGGAGAGAGAGTGTGGGAATGTTACAGTATCTCCTGGGAGAGAGAGTGTTCGAATGTTACAGTATCTCCAGAGAGAGAGAGTGTGGGAATGTTACAGTATCTCCTGGGAGAGAGAGTGTTGGAATGTTACAGTATCTCCAGGGAGATATAATGTGGGAATGTTACAGCATCTCCTGGGAGAGAGAGTGAGGGAATGTTACAGTATCTCCTGGGAGAGAGACTGTCGGAATGTTACAGCATCTCCTGGGAGAGGGAGTGCGGAGGTTTTGCAGTATCTCCAGGGAGAGAGTGTGGGAATGTTACACTTTCTCCAGGGAGAGAGAGTGTGGGAATGTTGCAGTATCTCCTGGGAGAGAGAGTGTGGGAATGTTACACTATCTCCTGGGAGAGATAATGAGGAAATGTTACAGTATCTCCAGGGAGAGAGAGTGTGGGAATGTTACAGTATCTCCAGTGAGAGAGAGTGTGGGAATGTTACACTATCTCCAGGGAGATATAATGTGGGAATGTCACAGCATCTCCTGGGAGAGAGAGTGAGGGAATGTTACAGTATCTCCTGGGAGAGAGACTGTGGGAATGTTACAGTATCTCCTGGGAGAGAGTGTGTTGGAATGTTACAGTATCTCCAGGGAGAGAAAGTGTGGGAATGTTACAGCATCTCCTGGGATAGAGAATGTGGGAATGTTACACTATCTCCTGGGAGAGAGAGTGTGGGAATGTTACAGTATCTCCTGGGAGAGAGAGTGTGGGAATGTTACACTATCTCCTGGGAGAGAGAGTGTGGGAATGTTACAGTATCTCCAGGGAGAGAGAGTGTGGGAATGTTACAGTATCTCCAGGGAGAGAGTGTGCGGAAGTTTTGCAGTATCTCCAGGGAGAGAGTGTGGGAATGTTACACTTTCTCCAGGGAGAGAATGTGGGAATGTTGCAGTATCTCCTGGGAGAGAGAGTGTGGGAATGTTACACTATCTCCAGTGAGAGAGAGTGTGGGAATGTTACATTATCTCCAGGGAGAATGTAGAAATGTTACAGTATCTCCTGGGAGAGAGAGTGTGGGAATGTTACAGTATCTCCTGGGAGAGAGAGTGTGGGAATGTTACAGTATCTCCTGGGAGAGAGAGTGTTGGAATGTTACAGTATCTCCAGGGAGAGAGAGTGTGGGAATGTTACACTATCTCCAGGGAGAGAGAGTGTGGGAATGTTACAGTATCTCCAGGGAGATATAATGTGGGAATGTTACAGCATCTCCTGGGAGAGAGAGTGAGGGAATGTTACAGTATCTCCTGGGAGAGAGACTGTGGGAAAGTTACAGTATCTCCTGGGAGAGAGAGTGTTGGAATGTTACAGTATCTCCAGGGAGAGAGAGTTTGGGAATGTTACACTATCTCCAGGGAGAGATAATGTGGGAATGTTACAGCATCTCCTGGGAGAGAGAGTGAGGGAATGTTACAGTATCTCCTGGGAGAGAGACTGTGGGAATGTTACAGTATCTCCAGGGAGAGAGAGTGTGGGAATGTTACAGTGTCTCCAGGGAGAGTGTGTGTGGGAATGTTACAGTCTCTCCAGGGAGAGAGAGTGTGGGAATGTTACAGTATCTCCTGGGAGAGAGAGTGTGGGAATGTTGCAGTATCTCCTGGGAGAGTTAGTGTGGGAATGTTACAGTATCTCCAGGGAGAGAGTGTGTGGGAATGTTACAGTATCTCCTGGGAGAGAGAGTGTGGAAATGTTACAGTATCTCCAGGGAGAGAGAGTGTGGGAATGTTACAGTATCTCCCGGGAGAGAGATTGTGGAAATGTTACAGTATCTCCAGGGAGAGAGAGTGTGGGAATGTTACAGTATCTCCTGGGAGAGAGAGTGTTCGAATGTTACAGTATCTCCAGAGAGAGAGAGTGTGGGAATGTTACAGTATCTCCTGGGAGAGAGAGTGTTGGAATGTTACAGTATCTCCAGGGAGATATAATGTGGGAATGTTACAGCATCTCCTGGGAGAGAGAGTGAGGGAATGTTACAGTATCTCCTGGGAGAGAGACTGTCGGAATGTTACAGTATCTCCTGGGAGAGAGAGTGTTGGAATGTTACAGTATCTCCAGGGAGAGAGAGTGTGGGAATGTTACAGTATCTCCAGGGAGAGTGAATGTGGGAATGTTACAGTGTCTCCTGGGAGAGAGAATGTGGGAATGTTACAGTATCTCCTGGGAGAGAGAGTGTGGGAATGTTACAGTATCTCCTGGGAGAGAGACTGTCAGAATGTTACAGTATCTCCTGGGAGAGAGAGTGTTGGAATGTTACAGTATCTCCAGGGAGAGAGAGTGTGGGAATGTTACAGTATCTCCAGGGAGAGTGAATGTGGGAATGTTACAGTGTCTCCTGGGAGAGAGAATGTGGGAATGTTACCGTATCTCCAGGGAGAGAGAATGTGGGAATGTTACAGTGTCTCCTGGGAGAGAGAATGTGGGAATGTTACAGTATCTCCTGGGAGAGAGAGTGTGGGAATGTTACATTATCTCCAGGGAGAGTGTAGAAATGTTACAATATCTCCTGGGAGAGAGAATGTGGGAATGTTACAGTATCTCCAGGGAGAGAGAGTTTGGGAATATTCTTGTATCTCCTGGGACAGAGAGTGTGGGAATGTTACAGTATCTCCAGGGAGAGAGAATGTGGGAATGTTACAGTATCTTCAGCGGGAGAGTGTGTGGGAATGTTACACTATCTCCAGGGAGAGAGAATGTGGGAATGTTACAGTATCTCCAGGGAGAGAGAGTGTGGGAATGTTACAGTATCTCCAGGGAGAGAGAGTGTGGGAATGTTACAGGATCTTCAGGGAGAGAGAGTGTGGGAATGTTACAGTATCTCCAGGGAGAGAGAGTGTGGGAATGTTGCAGTATCTCCTGGGAGAGAGAGAGTGGGAATGTTGCAGTATCTCCTGGGAGAGAGAGTGTGGGAATGTTACAGTATCTCCAGGGAGATAGTGTGTGGGAATGTTACAGCATCTCCTGGGAGAGAGAGTGCGGAAGTTTTGCAGTATCTCCAGGGAGAGAGTGTGGGAATGTTGCAGTATCTCCTGGGAGAGAGTGTGTGGGAATGTTACACTATCTCCTGGGAGAGATAATGAGGAAATGTTACAGTATCTCCAGGGAGAGAGAGTGTGGGAATGTCACAGCATCTCCTGGGAGAGAGAGTGAGGGAATGTTACAGTATCTCCTGGGAGAGAGACTGTGGGAATGTTACAGTATCTCCTGGGAGAGAGTGTGTTGGAATGTTACAGTATCTCCAGGGAGAGAGAGTGTGGGAATGTTACAGTATCTCCTGGGAGAGAGAGTGTGGGAATGTTACAGTATCTCCAGGGAGAGAAAGTGTGGGAATGTTACAGCATCTCCTGGGAAAAAGAATGTGGGAATATTACACTATCTCCTGGGAGAGATAATGAGGAAATGTTACAGTATCTCCAGCGAGAGAGCGTGTGGGAATGTTACACTATCTCCAGGGAGAGAGAGTATGGGAATGTTACAGTATCTCCAGGGAGAGAGAGTGTGGGAATGTTATAGTATCTCCAGGGAGAGAGAGTGTGGGAATGTTACAGTATCTCCAGGCAGAGAGAGTGTGGGAATGTTACAGTATCTCCTGGGAGAGAGAGTGTGGGAATGTTGCAGTATCTCCAGGGAGAGAGAGTGTGGGAATGTTACAGTATCTCCTGGGAGAGAGAATGTGGGAATGTTACAGTATCTCCTGGGAGAGAGAGTGTGGGAATGTTACAGTTTCTCCAGGGAGAGAGAGTGTGGAAATGTTACAGTATCTCCTGGGAGAGAGAATGTGGGAATGTTACAGTTTCTCCTGGGAGAGAGTGTGGGAATGTTACAGTATCTCCAGGGAGAGAGAGTGTGGAAATGTTACAGTATCTCCAGGAGAGAGAATGTGGGAATGTTACAGTTTCTCCTGGGAGAGAGTGTGGGAATGTTACAGTATCTCCAGGGAGAGAGAGTGTGGAAATGTTACAGTATCTCCAGGAGAGAGAATGTGGGAATGTTACAGTATCTCCCGGGAGAGAGATTGTGGAAATGTTACGGTATCTCCAGGGAGAGAGAGTGTGGGAATGTTACAGTATCTCCTGGGAGAGTGAATGTGGGAATGTTACAGTATCTCCTGGGAGAGAGAGTGTTCGAATGTTACAGTATCTCCAGGGAGAGAGAGTGTGGGAATGTTACAGTATCTCCAGGGAGAGAGAGTGTGGGAATGTTACATTGTCTACAGGGAGAGAGAGTGTGGGAATGTTACAGTATCTCCTGGGAGAGAGAGTGTTCGAATGTTACAGTATCTCCAGGGAGAGAGAGTGTGGGAATGTTACAGTATCTCCAGGGAGAGAGAGTGTGGGAATGTTACACTATCTCCTGGGAGAGAGAGTGTTGGAATGTTACAGTATCTCCAGGGAGATATAATGTGGGAATGTTACAGCATCTCCTGGGGGAGAGAGTGAGGGAATGTTACAGTATCTCCTGGGAGAGAGACTGTCGGAATGTTACAGTATCTCCTGGGAGAGAGAGTGTTGGAATGTTACAGTATCTCCAGGGAGAGAGAGTGTGGGAATGTTACAGTATCTCCAGGGAGAGTGAATGTGGGAATGTTACCGTATCTCCAGGGAGAGAGAATGTGGGAATGTTACAGTGTCTCCTGCGAGAGAGAATGTGGGAATGTTACAGTATCTCCTGGGAGAGAGAGTGTGGGAATGTTACATTATCTCCAGGGAGAGTGTAGAAATGTTACAGTATCTCCTGGGAGAGAGAATGTGGGAATGTTACAGTATCTCCAGGGAGAGAGAGTTTGGGAATATTCTTGTATCTCCTGGGACAGAGAGTGTGGGAATGTTACAGTATCTCCAGGGAGAGAGAATGTGGGAATGTTACAGTATCTTCAGCGGGAGAGAGTGTGGGAATGTTACACTATCTCCAGGGAGAGAGAATGTGGGAATGTTACATTATCTCCAGGGAGAGAGAGTGTGGGAATGTTACAGTATCTCCAGGGAGAGAGAGTGTGGGAATGTTACAGGATCTTCAGGGAGAGAGAGTGTGGGAATGTTACAGTATCTCCAGGGAGAGAGAGTGTGGGGATGTTACAGTATCTCCTGGGAGAGAGTGTGGGAATGTTACAGCATCTCCTGGGAGAGAGAGAGTGGGAATGTTGCAGTATCTCCTGGGAGAGAGAGTGTAGGAATGTTACAGTATCTCCAGGGAGATAGTGTGTGGGAATGTTACAGCATCTCCTGGGAGAGAGAGTGCGGATGTTTTGCAGTATCTCCAGGGAGAGAGTGTGGGAATGTTACACTTTCTCCAGGGAGAGAGAGTGTGGGAATGTTGCAGTATCTCCAGGGAGAGAGATTGTGGGAATGTTACAGTATCTCCTGGGACAGAGAGTGTGGAAATGTTACAGTATCTCCAGGGAGAGAGAGTGTGGGAATGTTACAGTATCTCCCGGGAGAGAGATTGTGTAAATGTTACAGTATCTCCAGGGAGAGTGTTGGAATGTTAAAGTATCTCCAGGAAGAGAGAGTGTGGGAATGTTACAGTATCTCCCGGGTGAGAGAGTTTGGGAATGTTACAGTATCTCCAGGGAGAGAGAGTGTGGGAATGTTACAGTATCTCCTGGGAGAGAGAGTGTTGGAATGTTACAGTATCTCCAGGGAGAGAGAGTGTGGGAATGTTACAGCATCTCCTGGGAGAGAGAGTGTTGGAATGTTACAGTACCTCCTGGGAGATATAATGTGGGAATGTTACAGTATCTCCAGGGAGATATAATGTGGGAATGTTACAGTATCTCCTGGGAGAGTGAATGTGGGAATGTTACAGTATCTCCAGGGAGAGAGAATGTGGGAATGTTACAGTACCTCCTGGGAGAGAGAATGTGGGAATGTTACAGTATCTCCTGGGAGAGAGAGTGTGGGAATGTTACATTATCTCCAAGGAGAGTGTAGAAATGTTACAGTATCTCCTGGGAGAGAGAATGTGGGAATGTTACAGTATCTCCAGGGAGAGAGAGTGTGGGAATGTTACAGTATCTCCTGGGAGAGTGAATGTGGGAATGTTACAGTATCTCCAGGGAGAGAGAATGTGGGAATGTTACAGTACCTCCTGGGAGATAGAATGTGGGAATGTTACAGTATCTCCTGGGAGAGAGAGTGTGGGAATGTTACATTATCTCCAGGGAGAGTGTAGAAATGTTACAGTATCTCCTGGGAGAGAGAATGTGGGAATGTTACAGTATCTCCAGGGAGAGAGAGTGTGGGAATATTCTTGTATCTCTTGGGAGAGAGAGTGTGGGAATGTTACAGTATCTCCAGGGAGAGAGAATGTGGGAATGTTACAGTATCTTCAGCGGGAGAGAGTGTGGGAATGTTACACTATCTCCAGGGTGAGAGAATGTGGGAATGTTACAGTATCTCCAGGGAGAGAGAGTGTGGGAATGTTACAGTATCTCGTGGGAGTGTGGGAATGTTACAGTATCTCCAGGGAGAGAGAGTGTGGGAACGTTACAGTATCTCCAGGGAGAGAGTGTGGAAATGTTACAGTGTCTCCAGGGAGAGAGTGTGTGGGGATGTTACAGTATCTCCTGGGAGAGAGAGTGTGGGAATGTTACAGTATCTCCAGGGAGAGAGAGTGTGGGAATGTTACAGTATCTCCTGGGAGAGAGTGTGGAAATGTTACAGTGTCTCCAGGGAGAGAGTGTGTGGGGATGTTACAGTATCTCCTGGGAGAGAGAGTGTGGGAATGTTACAGTATCTCCTGGGAGAGAGAGTGTGGGAATGTTGCAGTATCTCCTGGGAGGGAGAGTGTGGGAATGTTACAGGATCTCCAGGGAGATAGTGTGTGGGAATGTTACAGTATCTCCTGGGAGAGAGAGTGCGGAAGTTTTGCAGTATCTCCAGGGAGAGAGTGTGGGAATGTTACACTTTCTCCAGGGAGAGAGAGTGTGGGAATGTTGCAGTATCTCCTGGGAGAGAGTGTGTGGGAATGTTACACTATTTCCTGGGAGAGATAATGAGGAAATGTTACAGTATCTCCAGGGAGAGAGAGTGTGGGAATGTTACACTATCTCCAGGGAGAGAGAATGTGGGAATGTTATAGTATCTCCAGGGAGAGAGAGTGTGCAAATGTTACAGTATCTCCAGGGAGAGAGAGTGTGGGAATGTTACAGTATCTCCAGGCAGAGAGAGTGTGGGAATGTTACAGTATCTCCTGGGAGAGAGAGTGTGGGAATGTTACAGTATCTCCAGGGTGAGAGAATGTGGGAATGTTACAGTACCTCCAGGGAGAGAGAGTGTGGGAATGTTACAGTATCTCCTGGGAGAGAGAGTGTGGAAATGTTACAGTATCTCCAGGGAGAGAGAATATGGGAATGTTACAGTATCTCCTGGGAGAGAGAATGTGGGAATGTTACAGTATCTCCAGGGAGAGAGAGTGTGGGAATGTTACAGCATCTCCAGGGAGAGAGAGTGTGGGAATGTTACAGTATCTCCAGGGAGAAAGAGTGTGGGAATGTTACAGTATTTCCTGGGAGAGAGAATGTGGGAATATTACAGTATCTCCTGGGAGAGAGAGTATGGAAATGTTACAGTATCTCCTGGGAGAGAGAATGTGGGAATGTTACAGTATCTCCAGGAAGAGAGAGTATGGAAATTTTACACTATCTCCTGGGAGAGATAATGTGGAAATGTTACAGTATCTCCTGGGAGAGACAGTGTGGGAATGTTACAGTGTCTCCAGGGAGAGAGAGTGTGCGAATGTTACAGTATCTCCAGGGAGAGAGAGTGTGGGAATGTTACAGTATCTCCTGGGATAGAGAGTGTGGGAATGTTACAGCATCTCCCGGGAGAGAGAGTGTGGGAATGTTACAGTATCTCCTGGGATAGAGAGTGTGGGAATGTTACATTATCTCCTGCGAGAGAGAGTGTGGAAATGTTACAGTATCTCCAGGGAGAGAGATTGTGGAAATGTTACAGTATCTCCAGGGAGAGAGAGTTTGGGAATATTACAGTATCTCCTGGGAGAGAGAGTGTGGGAATGTTACATTATCTCCTGGGAGAGAGAGTGTGGAAATGTTACAGTATCTCCAGGGAGAGAGATTGTGGGAATGTTACAGTATCTCCAGGGAGAGAGAGTTTGGGAATATTACAGTATCTCCTGGGAGAGAGAGTGTGGGAATGTTACAGTATCTCCCGGGAGAGAGATTGTGGAAATGTTACAGTATCTCCAGGGAGAGAGAGTTTGGGAATATTACAGTATCTCCTGGGAGAGAGAGTGTGGGAATGTTGCAGTATCTCCTGGGAGAGAGAGTGTGGGAATGTTGCAGTATCTCCTGGGAGAGAGAGTGTGGGACTGTTACAGTATCTCCAGGGAGAGAGTGTGTGGGAATGTTACAGTATCTCCTGGGAGAGAGAGTGTGGGAATGTTACAGTATCTCCAGGGAGAGAGAGTGTGGGAATGTTACAGTATCTCCAGGGAGAGAGAGTGTGGGAATGTTACAATATCTCCTGGGAGAGAGTGTGGAAATGTTACAGTGTCTCCGGGGAGAGAGTGTGTGGGAATGTTACAGTATCTCCTGGGAGAGAGAGTGTGGGAATGTTACAGTATCTCCTGGGAGAGAGAGTGTGGGAATGTTGCAGTATCTCCTGGGAGAGAGAGTGTGGGAATGTTGCAGTATCTCCTGGGAGAGAGAGTGTGGGACTGTTACAGTATCTCCAGGGAGAGAGTGTGTGGGAATGTTACAGTATCTCCTGGGAGAGAGAGTGCGGAAGTTTTGCAGTATCTCCAGGGAGAGAGTGTGGGAATGTTACACTTTCTCCAGGGAGAGAGAGTGTGGGAATGTTGCA
Organism: Somniosus microcephalus; assembly: GCF_052327205.1. NCBI lineage: Eukaryota > Metazoa > Chordata > Chondrichthyes > Squaliformes > Somniosidae > Somniosus > Somniosus microcephalus. The sequence continues at coordinate 164,989,212 of NC_140989.1, read as the reverse complement.
GTATCTCCTGGGAGAGAGAGTGTGGGAATGTTACACTATCTCCTGGGAGAGATAATGAGGAAATGTTACAGTATCTCCAGGGAGAGAGAGTGTGGGCATGTTACACTATCTCCAGGGAGAGAGAGTGTGGGAATGTTACATTATCTCCAGGGAGAATGTAGAAATGTTACAGTATCTCCTGGGAGAGAGAATGTGGGAATGTTACAGTATCTCCAGTGAGAGAGAGTGTGGGAATGTTACAGTATCTCCTGGGAGAGAGAGTGTGGAAATGTTACAGTATCTCCAGGGAGAGAGAGTGTGGGAATGTTACAGTATCTCCTGGGAGAGAGAGTGTTGGAATGTTACAGTATCTCCAGGGAGAGAGAGTGTGGGAATGTTACAGTATCTCCTGGGAGAGAGAATGTGGGAATGTTACAGTATCTCCTGGGAGAGAGAATGTGGGAATGTTGCAGTATCTCCTGGGAGAGAGAATGTGGGAATGTAACACTATCTCCTGGGAGAGAGACTGTGGGAATGTTACAGTATCTCCTGGGAGAGAGACTGTGGGAATGTCACAGTATCTCCTGGGAGAGAGAGTGAGGGAATGTTACAGTATCTCCTGGGAGAGAGAGTGTGGGAATGTTACAGTATCTCCTGGGAGAGAGACTGTGGGAATGTTACAGTATCTCCTGGGAGAGAGAGTGTTGGAATGTTACAGTATCTCCAGGGAGAGAGAGTGTGGGAATGTTACAGTATCTCCAGGGAGAGAAAGTGTGGAAATGTTACAGCATCTCCTGGGATAGAGAATGTGGGAATGTTACACTATCTCCTGGGAGAGATAATGAGGAAATGTTACAGTATCTCCAGGGAGAGAGAGTGTGGGAATGTTACACTATCTCCAGGGAGAGAGAATGTGGGAATGTTATAGTATCTCCAGGGAGAGAGAATGTGGGAATGTTACAGTATCTGCAGGGAGAGAGTGTTGGAATGTTACAGTATCTCGAGGGAGAGAGAGTGTGGGAATGTTACAGTATCTCCTGGGAGAAACAATGTGGGAATGTTACAATATCTCCAGGGAGAGAGAGTGTGGAAATGTTACAGTATCTCCTGGGAGAGAGAATGTGGGAATGTTACAGTTTCTCCTGGGAGAGAGTGTGGGAATGTTACAGTATCTCCAGGGAGAGAGAGTGTGGAAATTTTATGGTATCTCCTGGGAGAGATAATGTGGAAATGTTACAGTATCTCCTGGGAGAGAGAGTGTGGGAATGTTACAGTATCTCCAGGGAGAGAGATTGTGGGAATGCAACAGTATCTCCTGGGAGAGAGAGTGTGGGAATGTTACAGTATCTCCTGGGAGAGAGAGTGTGGGAATGTTACACTATCTCCAGGGAGAGAGAGTGAGGGAATGTTACAGTATCTCCAGGGAGAGAGAGTGTGGGAAAGTTACACTATCTCCAGGGAGAGAGAATGTGGGAATGTTACAGTATCTCCAGGGAGAGAGAGTGTGGGAATGTTACAGTATCTCCAGGGAGAGAGAGTGTGGGAATGTTACACTATCTCCAGGGAGAGAGAGTGTGGGAATGTTACAGTATCTCCAGGGAGAGAGAGTTTGGGAATGTTACAGTATCTCCTGGGAGAGAGAGTGTGGGAATGTTACAGTATCTCCTGGGAGAGAGAGTGTGGGAATGTTGCAGTATCTCCTGGGAGAGAGTGTGGAAATGTTACAGTGTCTCCAGGGAGAGAGTGTTTGGGAATGTTACAGTATCTCCTGGGAGAGAGAGTGTGGGAATGTTACAGTATCTCCTGGGAGAGAGAGTGTGGGAATGTTGCAGTATCTCCTGGGAGAGAGAGTGTGGGAATGTTGCAGTATCTCCTGGGAGAGAGAGTGTGGGACTGTTACAGTATCTCCAGGGAGAGAGTGTGTGGGAATGTTACAGTATCTCCTGGGAGAGAGAGTGTGGGAATGTTACAGTATCTCCAGGGAGAGAGAGTGTGGGAATGTTACAGTATCTCCAGGGAGAGAGAGTGTGGGAATGTTACAGTATCTCCTGGGAGAGAGTGTGGAAATGTTACAGTGTCTCCAGGGAGAGAGTGTGTGGGAATGTTACAGTATCTCCTGGGAGAGAGAGTGTGGGAATGTTACAGTATCTCCTGGGAGAGAGAGTGTGGGAATGTTGCAGTATCTCCTGGGAGAGAGAGTGTGGGAATGTTGCAGTATCTCCTGGGAGAGAGAGTGTGGGACTGTTACAGTATCTCCAGGGAGAGAGTGTGTGGGAATGTTACAGTATCTCCTGGGAGAGAGAGTGCGGAAGTTTTGCAGTATCTCCAGGGAGAGAGTGTGGGAATGTTACACTTTCTCCAGGGAGAGAGAGTGTGGGAATGTTGCAGTATCTCCTGGGAGAGAGTGTGTGGGAATGTTACACTATTTCCTGGGAGAGATAATGAGGAAATGTTACAGTATCTCCAGGGAGAGAGAGTGTGGGAATGTTACACTATCTCCAGGGAGAGAGAATGTGGGAATGTTATAGTATCTCCAGGGAGAGAGAGTGTGCAAATGTTACAGTATCTCCAGGGAGAGAGAGTGTGGGAATGTTACAGTATCTCCAGGCAGAGAGAGTGTGGGAATGTTACAGTATCTCCTGGGAGAGAGAGTGTGGGAATGTTACAGTATCTCCAGGGTGAGAGAATGTGGGAATGTTACAGTACCTCCAGGGAGAGAGAGTGTGGGAATGTTACAGTATCTCCTGGGAGAGAGAGTGTGGAAATGTTACAGTATCTCCAGGGAGAGAGAATATGGGAATGTTACAGTATCTCCTGGGAGAGAGAATGTGGGAATGTTACAGTATCTCCAGGGAGAGAGAGTGTGGGAATGTTACAGCATCTCCAGGGAGAGAGAGTGTGGGAATGTTACAGTATCTCCAGGGAGAAAGAGTGTGGGAATGTTACAGTATTTCCTGGGAGAGAGAATGTGGGAATATTACAGTATCTCCTGGGAGAGAGAGTATGGAAATGTTACAGTATCTCCTGGGAGAGAGAATGTGGGAATGTTACAGTATCTCCAGGAAGAGAGAGTATGGAAATTTTACACTATCTCCTGGGAGAGATAATGTGGGAATGTTACAGTGTCTCCAGGGAGAGAGAGTGTGCGAATGTTACAGTATCTCCAGGGAGAGAGAGTGTGGGAATGTTACAGTATCTCCTGGGATAGAGAGTGTGGGAATGTTACAGCATCTCCCGGGAGAGAGAGTGTGGGAATGTTACAGTATCTCCTGGGATAGAGAGTGTGGGAATGTTACATTATCTCCTGCGAGAGAGAGTGTGGAAATGTTACAGTATCTCCAGGGAGAGAGATTGTGGAAATGTTACAGTATCTCCAGGGAGAGAGAGTTTGGGAATATTACAGTATCTCCTGGGAGAGAGAGTGTGGGAATGTTACATTATCTCCTGGGAGAGAGAGTGTGGAAATGTTACAGTATCTCCAGGGAGAGAGATTGTGGAAATGTTACAGTATCTCCAGGGAGAGAGAGTTTGGGAATATTACAGTATCTCCTGGGAGAGAGAGTGTGGGAATGTTACAGTATCTCCCGGGAGAGAGATTGTGGAAATGTTACAGTATCTCCAGGGAGAGAGAGTTTGGGAATATTACAGTATCTCCTGGGAGAGAGAGTGTGGGAATGTTGCAGTATCTCCTGGGAGAGAGAGTGTGGGAATGTTGCAGTATCTCCTGGGAGAGAGAGTGTGGGACTGTTACAGTATCTCCAGGGAGAGAGTGTGTGGGAATGTTACAGTATCTCCTGGGAGAGAGAGTGTGGGAATGTTACAGTATCTCCAGGGAGAGAGAGTGTGGGAATGTTACAGTATCTCCAGGGAGAGAGATTGTGGGAATGTTACAATATCTCCTGGGAGAGAGTGTGGAAATGTTACAGTGTCTCCGGGGAGAGAGTGTGTGGGAATGTTACAGTATCTCCTGGGAGAGAGAGTGTGGGAATGTTACAGTATCTCCTGGGAGAGAGAGTGTGGGAATGTTGCAGTATCTCCTGGGAGAGAGAGTGTGGGAATGTTGCAGTATCTCCTGGGAGAGAGAGTGTGGGACTGTTACAGTATCTCCAGGGAGAGAGTGTGTGGGAATGTTACAGTATCTCCTGGGAGAGAGAGTGCGGAAGTTTTGCAGTATCTCCAGGGAGAGAGTGTGGGAATGTTACACTTTCTCCAGGGAGAGAGAGTGTGGGAATGTTGCAGTATCTCCTGGGAGAGAGAGTGTGGGAATGTTACACTATCTCCTGGGAGAGATAATGAGGAAATGTTACAGTATCTCCAGGGAGAGAGAGTGTGGGCATGTTACACTATCTCCAGGGAGAGAGAGTGTGGGAATGTTACATTATCTCCAGGGAGAATGTAGAAATGTTACAGTATCTCCTGGGAGAGAGAATGTGGGAATGTTACAGTATCTCCAGTGAGAGAGAGTGTGGGAATGTTACAGTATCTCCTGGGAGAGAGAGTGTGGAAATGTTACAGTATCTCCAGGGAGAGAGAGTGTGGGAATGTTACAGTATCTCCTGGGAGAGAGAGTGTTGGAATGTTACAGTATCTCCAGGGAGAGAGAGTGTGGGAATGTTACAGTATCTCCTGGGAGAGAGAATGTGGGAATGTTACAGTATCTCCTGGGAGAGAGAATGTGGGAATGTTGCAGTATCTCCTGGGAGAGAGAATGTGGGAATGTAACACTATCTCCTGGGAGAGAGACTGTGGGAATGTTACAGTATCTCCTGGGAGAGAGACTGTGGGAATGTCACAGTATCTCCTGGGAGAGAGAGTGAGGGAATGTTACAGTATCTCCTGGGAGAGAGAGTGTGGGAATGTTACAGTATCTCCTGGGAGAGAGACTGTGGGAATGTTACAGTATCTCCTGGGAGAGAGAGTGTTGGAATGTTACAGTATCTCCAGGGAGAGAGAGTGTGGGAATGTTACAGTATCTCCAGGGAGAGAAAGTGTGGAAATGTTACAGCATCTCCTGGGATAGAGAATGTGGGAATGTTACACTATCTCCTGGGAGAGATAATGAGGAAATGTTACAGTATCTCCAGGGAGAGAGAGTGTGGGAATGTTACACTATCTCCAGGGAGAGAGAATGTGGGAATGTTATAGTATCTCCAGGGAGAGAGAATGTGGGAATGTTACAGTATCTGCAGGGAGAGAGTGTTGGAATGTTACAGTATCTCGAGGGAGAGAGAGTGTGGGAATGTTACAGTATCTCCTGGGAGAAACAATGTGGGAATGTTACAATATCTCCAGGGAGAGAGAGTGTGGAAATGTTACAGTATCTCCTGGGAGAGAGAATGTGGGAATGTTACAGTTTCTCCTGGGAGAGAGTGTGGGAATGTTACAGTATCTCCAGGGAGAGAGAGTGTGGAAATTTTATGGTATCTCCTGGGAGAGATAATGTGGAAATGTTACAGTATCTCCTGGGAGAGAGAGTGTGGGAATGTTACAGTATCTCCAGGGAGAGAGATTGTGGGAATGCAACAGTATCTCCTGGGAGAGAGAGTGTGGGAATGTTACAGTATCTCCTGGGAGAGAGAGTGTGGGAATGTTACACTATCTCCAGGGAGAGAGAGTGAGGGAATGTTACAGTATCTCCAGGGAGAGAGAGTGTGGGAAAGTTACACTATCTCCAGGGAGAGAGAATGTGGGAATGTTACAGTATCTCCAGGGAGAGAGAGTGTGGGAATGTTACAGTATCTCCAGGGAGAGAGAGTGTGGGAATGTTACACTATCTCCAGGGAGAGAGAGTGTGGGAATGTTACAGTATCTCCAGGGAGAGAGAGTTTGGGAATGTTACAGTATCTCCTGGGAGAGAGAGTGTGGGAATGTTACAGTATCTCCTGGGAGAGAGAGTGTGGGAATGTTGCAGTATCTCCTGGGAGAGAGTGTGGAAATGTTACAGTGTCTCCAGGGAGAGAGTGTTTGGGAATGTTACAGTATCTCCTGGGAGAGAGAGTGTGGGAATGTTACAGTATCTCCTGGGAGAGAGGGTGTGGGAATGTTGCAGTATCTCCTGGGAGAGAGAGTGTGGGAATGTTGCAGTATCTCCTGGGAGAGAGAGTGTGGGACTGTTACAGTATCTCCAGGGAGAGAGTGTGTGGGAATGTTACAGTATCTCCTGGGAGAGAGAGTGTGGGAATGTTACAGTATCTCCAGGGAGAGAGAGTGTGGGAATGTTACAGTATCTCCAGGGAGAGAGAGTGTGGGAATGTTACAGTATCTCCTGGGAGAGAGTGTGGAAATGTTACAGTGTCTCCAGGGAGAGAGTGTGTGGGAATGTTACAGTATCTCCTGGGAGAGAGAGTGTGGGAATGTTACAGTATCTCCTGGGAGAGAGAGTGTGGGAATGTTGCAGTATCTCCTGGGAGAGAGAGTGTGGGAATGTTGCAGTATCTCCTGGGAGAGAGAGTGTGGGACTGTTACAGTATCTCCAGGGAGAGAGTGTGTGGGAATGTTACAGTATCTCCTGGGAGAGAGAGTGCGGAAGTTTTGCAGTATCTCCAGGGAGAGAGTGTGGGAATGTTACACTTTCTCCAGGGAGAGAGAGTGTGGGAATGTTGCAGTATCTCCTGGGAGAGAGAGTGTGGGAATGTTACACTATCTCCTGGGAGAGATAATGAGGAAATGTTACAGTATCTCCAGGGAGAGAGAGTGTGGGAATGTTACATTATCTCCAGGGAGAATGTAGAAATGTTACAGTATCTCCTGGGAGAGAGAATGTGGGAATGTTACAGTATCTCCAGTGAGAGAGAGTGTGGGAATGTTACAGTATCTCCTGGGAGAGAGAGTGTGGAAATGTTACAGTATCTCCAGGGAGAGAGAGTGTGGGAATGTTACACTATCTCCAGGGAGAGAGAATGTGGGAATGTTATAGTATCTCCAGGGAGAGAGAATGTGGGAATGTTACAGTATCTGCAGGGAGAGAGTGTGGGAATGTTACAGTATCTCGAGGGAGAGAGAGTGTGGGAATGTTACAGTATCTCCAGGGAGAGAGAGTGTGGGAATGTTACACTATCTCCAGGGAGAGAGAATGTGGAATGTTACAGTATCTCCAGGGAGAGAGAGTGTGGGAATGTTACAGTATCTCCAGGCAGAGAGAGTGTGGGAATGTTACAGTGTCTCCAGGGAGAGAAAGTGTGGGAATGTTACAGTATCGCCAGGGAGAGAGAGTGTGGGAATGGTACAGTATCTCCAGGGAGAAAGAGTGTGGGAATGTTACACTATCTCCAGGGAGAGAGAATGTGGAATGTTATAGTATCGCCAGGGAGAGAGAATTTGGGAATGTTACAGTACCTCCAGGGAGAGAGAGTGTGGGAATGTTACAGCATCTACAGGGAGAGAGAGTGTGGGAATGTTACAGTATCCCCAGGGAGAGAGAGTGTGGGAATGTTACAGTATCTCCTGGGAGAGAGAATGTGGAAATGTTACAGTATCTCCAGGGAGAGAGTGTGTGGGAATGTTACAGTATCTCCAGGGAGAGAGAGTGTGGGAATGTTACAGTATCTCCAGGGAGAGAGAGTGTGGAAATGTTACAGTATCTCCTGGGAGAAACAATGTGGGAATGTTACAATATCTCCAGGGAGAGAGAGTGTGGAAATGTTACAGTATCTCCTGGGAGAGAGAATGTGGGAATGTTACAGTTTCTCCTGGGAGAGAGTGTGGGAATGTTACAGTATCTCCATGGAGAGAGAGTGTGGAAATTTTATGGTATCTCCTGGGAGAGATAATGTGGAAATGTTACAGTATCTCCTGGGAGAGAGAGTGTGGAAATGTCACAGTATCTCCAGGGAGAGAGATTGTGGGAATGCAGCAGTATCTCCTGGGAGAGAGAGTGTGGGAATGTTACAGTATCTCCTGGGAGAGAGAGTTTGGGAATGTTACAATATCTCCTGGGAGAGAGAGTGTGGGAATGTTACAGTATCTCCAGGGAGAGAGAGTGTGGGAATGTTACAGTATCTCCAGGGAGATATAATGTGGGAATGTTACAGCATCTCCTGGGAGAGAGAGTGAGGGAATGTTACTGTATCTCCTGGGAGAGAGACTGTGGGAATGTTACAGTATCTCCTGGGAGAGAGAGTGTTGGAATGTTACAGTATCTCCAGGGAGAGAGAGTGTGGGAATGTTACAGCATCTCCAGGGAGAGAGAGTGTGGGAATGTTACAGTATCTCCTGGGAGAGTGAATGTGGGAATGTTACAGTATCTCCAGGGAGAGAGAATGTGGGAATGTTACAGTATCTCCAGGGAGAGAGAATGTGGGAATGTTGCACTGTCTCCAGTGAGAGAGAGTGTGGGAATGTTACAGTATCTCCGGGGAGAGAGAGTGTGGGAATGTTACAGTATCTCCCGGGAGAGAGATTGTGTAAATGTTACAGTATCTCCAGGGAGAGAGAGTGTTGGAATGTTACAGTATCTCCAGGGAGAGAGAGTGTGGGAATGTTACAGTATCTCCCGGGTGAGAGAGTTTGGGAATGTTACAGTATCTCCAGGGAGAGAGAGTGTGGGAATGTTACAGTATCTCCTGGGAGAGAGAGTGTTGGAATGTTACAGTATCTCCAGGGAGAGAGAGTGTGGGAATGTTACACTATCTCCAGGGAGATATAATGTGGGAATGTTACAGTATCTCCTGGGAGAGTGAATGTGGGAATGTTACAGTATCTCCAGGGAGAGAGAATGTGGGAATGTTACAGTACCTCCTGGGAGAGAGAATGTGGGAATGTTACAGTATCTCCTGGGAGAGAGAGTGTGGGAATGTTACATTATCTCCAAGGAGAGTGTAGAAATGTTACAGTATCTCCTGGGAGAGAGAATGTGGGAATGTTACAGTATCTCCAGGGAGAGAGAGTGTGGGAATGTTACAGTATCTCCTGGGAGAGTGAATGTGGGAATGTTACAGTATCTCCAGGGAGAGAGAATGTGGGAATGTTACAGTACCTCCTGGGAGATAGAATGTGGGACTGTTACAGTATCTCCTGGGAGAGAGAGTGTGGGAATGTTACATTATCTCCAGGGAGAGTGTAGAAATGTTACAGTATCTCCTGGGAGAGAGAATGTGGGAATGTTACAGTATCTCCAGGGAGAGAGAGTGTGGGAATATTCTTGTATCTCTTTGGAGAGAGAGTGTGGGAATGTTACAGTATCTCCAGGGAGAGAGAGTGTGGGAATGTTACAGTATCTCCAGGGAGAGAGAATGTGGGAATGTTACAGTATCTTCAGCGGGAGAGAGTGTGGGAATGTTACACTATCTCCAGGGTGAGAGAATGTGGGAATGTTACAGTATCTCCAGGGAGAGAGAGTGTGGGAATGTTACAGTATCTCGTGGGAGTGTGGGAATGTTACAGTATCTCCAGGGAGAGAGAGTGTGGGAATGTTACAGTATCTCCAGGGAGAGAGAGTGTGGGAATGTTACAGTATCTCCAGGGAGAGAGAGTGTGGGAATGTTACAGTATCTCCTGGGAGAGAGTGTGGAAATGTTACAGTGTCTCCAGGGAGAGAGTGTGTGGGGATGTTACAGTATCTCCTGGGAGAGAGAGTGTGGGAATGTTACAGTATCTCCTGGGAGAGAGAGTGTGGGAATGTTGCAGTATCTCCTGGGAGAGAGAGTGTGGGAATGTTACAGTATCTCCAGGGAGATAGTGTGTGGGAATGTTACAGTATCTCCTGGGAGAGAGAGTGTGGAAATGTCACAGTATCTCCAGGGAGAGAGATTGTGGGAATGTAACAGTATCTCCTGGGAGAGAGAGTGTGGGAATGTTACAGTATCTCCTGGGAGAGAGAGTGTGGGAATGTTACAATATCTCCTGGGAGAGAGAGTGTGGGAATGTTACAGTATCTCCAGGGAGAGAGAGTGTGGGAATGTTACAGTATCTCCAGGGAGATATAATGTGGGAATGTTACAGCATCTCCTGGGAGAGAGAGTGAGGGAATGTTACTGTATCTCCTGGGAGAGAGACTGTGGGAATGTTACAGTATCTCCTGGGAGAGAGAGTGTTGGAATGTTACAGTATCTCCAGGGAGAGAGAATGTGGGAATGTTACAGTATCTCCAGGGAGAGAGAGTGTGGGAATGTTACAGTATCTCCTGGGAGAGTGAATGTGGGAATGTTACAGTATCTCCAGGGAGAGAGAATGTGGGAATGTTACAGTATCTCCAGGGAGAGAGAATGTGGGAATGTTGCACTGTCTCCAGTGAGAGAGAGTGTGGGAATGTTACAGTATCTCCGGGGAGAGAGAGTGTGGGAATGTTACAGTATCTCCCGGGAGAGAGATTGTGTAAATGTTACAGTATCTCCAGGGAGAGAGAGTGTGGGAATGTTACACTATCTCCAGGGAGAGAGAGTGTGGGAATGTTACAGTATCTCCAGGGAGAGAGAGTTTGGGAATGTTACAGTATCTCCTGGGAGAGAGAGTGTGGGAATGTTACAGTATCTCCTGGGAGAGAGAGTGTGGGAATGTTGCAGTATCTCCTGGGAGAGAGTGTGGAAATGTTACAGTGTCTCCAGGGAGAGAGTGTGTGGGAATGTTACAGTATCTCCTGGGAGAGAGAGTGTGGGAATGTTACAGTATCTCCTGGGAGAGAGAGTGTGGGAATGTTGCAGTATCTCCTGGGAGAGAGAGTGTGGGAATGTTGCAGTATCTCCTGGGAGAGAGAGTGTGGGACTGTTACAGTATCTCCAGGGAGAGAGTGTGTGGGAATGTTACAGTATCTCCTGGGAGAGAGAGTGTGGGAATGTTACAGTATCTCCAGGGAGAGAGAGTGTGGGAATGTTACAGTATCTCCAGGGAGAGAGAGTGTGGGAATGTTACAGTATCTCCTGGGAGAGAGTGTGGAAATGTTACAGTGTCTCCAGGGAGAGAGTGTGTGGGAATGTTACAGTATCTCCTGGGAGAGAGAGTGTGGGAATGTTACAGTATCTCCTGGGAGAGAGAGTGTGGGAATGTTGCAGTATCTCCTGGGAGAGAGAGTGTGGGAATGTTGCAGTATCTCCTGGGAGAGAGAGTGTGGGACTGTTACAGTATCTCCAGGGAGAGAGTGTGTGGGAATGTTACAGTATCTCCTGGGAGAGAGAGTGCGGAAGTTTTGCAGTATCTCCAGGGAGAAAGTGTGGGAATGTTACACTTTCTCCAGGGAGAGAGAGTGTGGGAATGTTGCAGTATCTCCTGGGAGAGAGAGTGTGGGAATGTTACACTATCTCCTGGGAGAGATAATGAGGAAATGTTACAGTATCTGCAGGGAGAGAGAGTGTGGGAATGTTACACTATCTCCAGGGAGAGAGAGTGTGGGAATGTTACATTATCTCCAGGGAGAATGTAGAAATGTTACAGTATCTCCTGGGAGAGAGAATGTGGGAATGTTACAGTATCTCCAGTGAGAGAGAGTGTGGGAATGTTACAGTATCTCCTGGGAGAGAGAGTGTGGAAATGTTACAGTATCTCCAGGGAGAGAGAGTGTGGGAATGTTACAGTATCTCCTGGGAGAGAGAGTGTTGGAATGTTACAGTATCTCCAGGGAGAGAGAGTGTGGGAATGTTACAGTATCTCCTGGGAGAGAGAATGTGGGAATGTTACAGTATCTCCTGGGAGAGAGAATGTGGGAATGTTGCAGTATCTCCTGGGAGAGAGAATGTGGGAATGTAACACTATCTCCTGGGAGAGAGACTGTGGGAATGTTACAGTATCTCCTGGGAGAGAGACTGTGGGAATGTCACAGTATCTCCTGGGAGAGAGAGTGAGGGAATGTTACAGTATCTCCTGGGAGAGAGAGTGTGGGAATGTTACAGTATCTCCTGGGAGAGAGAATGTGGGAATGTTACAGTATCTCCTGGGAGAGAGAGTGTTGGAATGTTACAGTATCTCCAGGGAGAGAGAGTGTGGGAATGTTACAGTATCTCCAGGGAGAGAAAGTGTGGGAATGTTACAGCATCTCCTGGGATAGAGAATGTGGGAATGTTACACTATCTCCTGGGAGAGATAATGAGGAAATGTTACAGTGTCTCCAGGGAGAGAGAGTGTGGGAATGTTACACTATCTCCAGGGAGAGAGAATGTGGGAATGTTATAGTATCTCCAGGGAGAGAGAATGTGGGAATGTTACAGTATCTGCAGGGAGAGAGTGTGGGAATGTTACAGTATCTCGAGGGAGAGAGAGTGTGGGAATGTTACAGTATCTCCAGGGAGAGAGAGTGTGGGAATGTTACACTATCTCCAGGGAGAGAGAATGTGGAATGTTACAGTATCTCCAGGGAGAGAGAGTGTGGGAATGTTACAGTATCTCCAGGCAGAGAGAGTGTGGGAATGTTACAGTGTCTCCAGGGAGAGAAAGTGTGGGAATGTTACAGTATCGCCAGGGAGAGAGAGTGTGGGAATGGTACAGTATCTCCAGGGAGAAAGAGTGTGGGAATGTTACACTATCTCCAGGGAGAGAGAATGTGGAATGTTATAGTATCGCCAGGGAGAGAGAATTTGGGAATGTTACAGTATCTCCTGGGAGAGAGAGTGTGGAAATGTTATAGTATCTCCAGGGAGAGAGAATGTGGGAATGTTACAGTATCTCCAGGGAGAGAGAGTGTGGGAATGTTACAGCATCTACAGGGAGAGAGAGTGTGGGAATGTTACAGTATCTCCAGGGAGAGAGAGTGTGGGAATGTTACAGTATCTCCTGGGAGAGAGAATGTGGAAATGTTACAGTATCTCCAGGGAGAGAGTGTGTGGGAATGTTACAGTATCTCCAGGGAGAGAGAGTGTGGGAATGTTACAGTATCTCCAGGGAGAGAGAGTGTGGAAATGTTACAGTATCTCCTGGGAGAAACAATGTGGGAATGTTACAATATCTCCAGGGAGAGAGAGTGTGGAAATGTTACAGTATCTCCTGGGAGAGAGAATGTGGGAATGTTACAGTTTCTCCTGGGAGAGAGTGTGGGAATGTTACAGTATCTCCAGGGAGAGAGAGTGTGGAAATTTTATGGTAGCTCCTGGGAGAGATAATGTGGAAATGCTACAGTATCTCCTGGGAGAGAGAGTGTGGAAATGTCACAGTATCTCCAGGGAGAGAGATTGTGGGAATGCAACAGTATCTCCTGGGAGAGAGAGTGTGGGAATGTTACAGTATCTCCTGGGAGAGAGAGTGTGGGAATGTTACAATATCTCCTGGGAGAGAGAGTGTGGGAATGTTACAGTATCTCCAGGGAGAGAGAGTGTGGGAATGTTACAGTATCTCCAGGGAGATATAATGTGGGAATGTTACAGCATCTCCTGGGAGAGAGAGTGAGGGAATGTTACTGTATCTCCTGGGAGAGAGACTGTGGGAATGTTACAGTATCTCCTGGGAGAGAGAGTGTTGGAATGTTACAGTATCTCCAGGGAGAGAGAGTGTGGGAATGTTACAGTATCTCCAGGGAGAGAGAGTGTGGGAATGTTACAGTATCTCCTGGGAGAGTGAATGTGGGAATGTTACAGTATCTCCAGGGAGAGAGAATGTGGGAATGTTACAGTATCTCCAGGGAGAGAGAATGTGGGAATGTTGCACTGTCTCCAGTGAGAGAGAGTGTGGGAATGTTACAGTATCTCCGGGGAGAGAGAGTGTGGGAATGTTACAGTATCTCCCGGGAGAGAGATTGTGTAAATGTTACAGTATCTCCAGGGAGAGAGAGTGTTGGAATGTTACAGTATCTCCAGGGAGAGAGAGTGTGGGAATGTTACAGTATCTCCCTGGTGAGAGAGTTTGGGAATGTTACAGTATCTCCAGGGAGAGAGAGTGTGGGAATGTTACAGTATCTCCTGGGAGAGAGAGTGTTGGAATGTTACAGTATCTCCAGGGAGAGAGAGTGTGGGAATGTTACACTATCTCCAGGGAGATATAATGTGGGAATGTTACAGTATCTCCTGGGAGAGTGAATGTGGGAATGTTACAGTATCTCCAGGGAGAGAGAATGTGGGAATGTTACAGTACCTCCTGGGAGAGAGAATGTGGGAATGTTACAGTATCTCCTGGGAGAGAGAGTGTGGGAATGTTACATTATCTCCAAGGAGAGTGTAGAAATGTTACAGTATCTCCTGGGAGAGAGAATGTGGGAATGTTACAGTATCTCCAGGGAGAGAGAGTGTGGGAATGTTACAGTATCTCCTGGGAGAGTGAATGTGGGAATGTTACAGTATCTCCAGGGAGAGAGAATGTGGGAATGTTACAGTACCTCCTGGGAGATAGAATGTGGGAATGTTACAGTATCTCCTGGGAGAGAGAGTGTGGGAATGTTACATTATCTCCAGGGAGAGTGTAGAAATGTTACAGTATCTCCTGGGAGAGAGAATGTGGGAATGTTACAGTATCTCCAGGGAGAGAGAGTGTGGGAATATTCTTGTATCTCTTTGGAGAGAGAGTGTGGGAATGTTACAGTATCTCCAGGGAGAGAGAGTGTGGGAATGTTACAGTATCTCCAGGGAGAGAGAATGTGGGAATGTTACAGTATCTTCAGCGGGAGAGAGTGTGGGAATGTTACACTATCTCCAGGGTGAGAGAATGTGGGAATGTTACAGTATCTCCAGGGAGAGAGAGTGTGGGAATGTTACAGTATCTCGTGGGAGTGTGGGAATGTTACAGTATCTCCAGGGAGAGAGAGTGTGGGAATGTTACAGTATCTCCAGGGAGAGAGAGTGTGGGAATGTTACAGTATCTCCTGGGAGAGAGTGTGGAAATGTTACAGTGTCTCCAGGGAGAGAGTGTGTGGGGATGTTACAGTATCTCCTGGGAGAGAGAGTGTGGGAATGTTACAGTATCTCCTGGGAGAGAGAGTGTGGGAATGTTGCAGTATCTCCTGGGAGAGAGAGTGTGGGAATGTTACAGTATCTCCAGGGAGATAGTGTGTGGGAATGTTACAGTATCTCCTGGGAGAGAGAGTGTGGAAATGTCACAGTATCTCCAGGGAGAGAGATTGTGGGAATGTAACAGTATCTCCTGGGAGAGAGAGTGTGGGAATGTTACAGTATCTCCTGGGAGAGAGAGTGTGGGAATGTTACAATATCTCCTGGGAGAGAGAGTGTGGGAATGTTACAGTATCTCCAGGGAGAGAGAGTGTGGGAATGTTACAGTATCTCCAGGGAGATATAATGTGGGAATGTTACAGCATCTCCTGGGAGAGAGAGTGAGGGAATGTTACTGTATCTCCTGGGAGAGAGACTGTGGGAATGTTACAGTATCTCCTGGGAGAGAGAGTGTTGGAATGTTACAGTATCTCCAGGGAGAGAGAGTGTGGGAATGTTACAGTATCTCCAGGGAGAGAGAGTGTGGGAATGTTACAGTATCTCCTGGGAGAGTGAATGTGGGAATGTTACAGTATCTCCAGGGAGAGAGAATGTGGGAATGTTACAGTATCTCCAGGGAGAGAGAATGTGGGAATGTTGCACTGTCTCCAGTGAGAGAGAGTGTGGGAATGTTACAGTATCTCCGGGGAGAGAGAGTGTTGGAATGTTACAGTATCTCCAGGGAGAGAGAGTGTGGGAATGTTACAGTATCTCCCGGGTGAGAGAGTTTGGGAATGTTACAGTATCTCCAGGGAGAGAGAGTGTGGGAATGTTACAGTATCTCCTGGGAGAGAGAGTGTTGGAATGTTACAGTATCTCCAGGGAGAGAGAGTGTGGGAATGTTACACTATCTCCAGGGAGATATAATGTGGGAATGTTACAGTATCTCCTGGGAGAGTGAATGTGGGAATGTTACAGTATCTCCAGGGAGAGAGAATGTGGGAATGTTACAGTACCTCCTGGGAGAGAGAATGTGGGAATGTTACAGTATCTCCTGGGAGAGAGAGTGTGGGAATGTTACATTATCTCCAAGGAGAGTGTAGAAATGTTACAGTATCTCCTGGGAGAGAGAATGTGTGAATGTTACAGTATCTCCTGGGAGAGAGAGTCTGGGAATGTTACAGTATCTCCTGGGAGAGAGAGTGTGGGAATGTTACAGTATCTCCTGGGAGAGTGAATGTGGGAATGTTACAGTATCTCCAGGGAGAGAGAATGTGGGAATGTTACAGTATCTCCTGGGAGAGAGAGTGTGGGAATGTTACAGTATCTCCTGGGAGAGTGAATGTGGGAATGTTACAGTATCTCCAGGGAGAGAGAATGTGGGAATGTTACAGTATCTCCTGGGAGAGAGAGTGTGGGAATGTTACAGTATCTCCTGGGAGAGAGAGTGTGGGAATGTTACAGTATCTCCTGGGAGAGTGAATGTGGGAATGTTACAGTATCTCCAGGGAGAGAGAGTGTGGGAATGTTACACTATCTCCAGGGAGATATAATGTGGGAATGTTACAGTATCTCCTGGGAGAGTGAATGTGGGAATGTTACAGTATCTCCAGGGAGAGAGAATGTGGGAATGTTACAGTACCTCCTGGGAGAGAGAATGTGGGAATGTTACAGTATCTCCTGGGAGAGAGAGTGTGGGAATGTTACATTATCTCCAGGGAGAGAGAGTGTGGGAATGTTACAGTATCTCCAGGGAGATATAATGTGGGAATGTTACAGCATCTCCTGGGAGAGAGAGTGAGGGAATGTTACTGTATCTCCTGGGAGAGAGACTGTGGGAATGTTACAGTATCTCCTGGGAGAGAGAGTGTTGGAATGTTACAGTATCTCCAGGGAGAGAGAGTGTGGGAATGTTACAGTATCTCCAGGGAGAGAGAGTGTGGGAATGTTACAGTATCTCCTGGGAGAGTGAATGTGGGAATGTTACAGTATCTCCAGGGAGAGAGAATGTGGGAATGTTACAGTATCTCCAGGGAGAGAGAATGTGGGAATGTTGCACTGTCTCCAGTGAGAGAGAGTGTGGGAATGTTACAGTATCTCCGGGGAGAGAGAGTGTGGGAATGTTACAGTATCTCCCGGGAGAGAGATTGTGTAAATGTTACAGTATCTCCAGGGAGAGAGAGTGTTGGAATGTTACAGTATCTCCAGGGAGAGAGAGTGTGGGAATGTTACAGTATCTCCCTGGTGAGAGAGTTTGGGAATGTTACAGTATCTCCAGGGAGAGAGAGTGTGGGAATGTTACAGTATCTCCTGGGAGAGAGAGTGTTGGAATGTTACAGTATCTCCAGGGAGAGAGAGTGTGGGAATGTTACACTATCTCCAGGGAGATATAATGTGGGAATGTTACAGTATCTCCTGGGAGAGTGAATGTGGGAATGTTACAGTATCTCCAGGGAGAGAGAATGTGGGAATGTTACAGTACCTCCTGGGAGAGAGAATGTGGGAATGTTACAGTATCTCCTGGGAGAGAGAGTGTGGGAATGTTACATTATCTCCAAGGAGAGTGTAGAAATGTTACAGTATCTCCTGGGAGAGAGAATGTGGGAATGTTACAGTATCTCCAGGGAGAGAGAGTGTGGGAATGTTACAGTATCTCCTGGGAGAGTGAATGTGGGAATGTTACAGTATCTCCAGGGAGAGAGAATGTGGGAATGTTACAGTACCTCCTGGGAGATAGAATGTGGGAATGTTACAGTATCTCCTGGGAGAGAGAGTGTGGGAATGTTACATTATCTCCAGGGAGAGTGTAGAAATGTTACAGTATCTCCTGGGAGAGAGAATGTGGGAATGTTACAGTATCTCCAGGGAGAGAGAGTGTGGGAATATTCTTGTATCTCTTTGGAGAGAGAGTGTGGGAATGTTACAGTATCTCCAGGGAGAGAGAGTGTGGGAATGTTACAGTATCTCCAGGGAGAGAGAATTTGGGAATGTTACAGTATCTTCAGCGGGAGAGAGTGTGGGAATGTTACACTATCTCCAGGGTGAGAGAATGTGGGAATGTTACAGTATCTCCAGGGAGAGAGAGTGTGGGAATGTTACAGTATCTCGTGGGAGTGTGGGAATGTTACAGTATCTCCAGGGAGAGAGAGTGTGGGAATGTTACAGTATCTCCAGGGAGAGAGAGTGTGGGAATGTTACAGTATCTCCTGGGAGAGAGTGTGGAAATGTTACAGTGTCTCCAGGGAGAGAGTGTGTGGGGATGTTACAGTATCTCCTGGGAGAGAGAGTGTGGGAATGTTACAGTATCTCCTGGGAGAGAGAGTGTGGGAATGTTGCAGTATCTCCTGGGAGAGAGAGTGTGGGAATGTTACAGTATCTCCAGGGAGATAGTGTGTGGGAATGTTACAGTATCTCCTGGGAGAGAGAGTGTGGAAATGTCACAGTATCTCCAGGGAGAGAGATTGTGGGAATGTAACAGTATCTCCTGGGAGAGAGAGTGTGGGAATGTTACAGTATCTCCTGGGAGAGAGAGTGTGGGAATGTTACAATATCTCCTGGGAGAGAGAGTGTGGGAATGTTACAGTATCTCCAGGGAGAGAGAGTGTGGGAATGTTACAGTATCTCCAGGGAGATATAATGTGGGAATGTTACAGCATCTCCTGGGAGAGAGAGTGAGGGAATGTTACTGTATCTCCTGGGAGAGAGACTGTGGGAATGTTACAGTATCTCCTGGGAGAGAGAGTGTTGGAATGTTACAGTATCTCCAGGGAGAGAGAGTGTGGGAATGTTACAGTATCTCCAGGGAGAGAGAGTGTGGGAATGTTACAGTATCTCCTGGGAGAGTGAATGTGGGAATGTTACAGTATCTCCAGGGAGAGAGAATGTGGGAATGTTACAGTATCTCCAGGGAGAGAGAATGTGGGAATGTTGCACTGTCTCCAGTGAGAGAGAGTGTGGGAATGTTACAGTATCTCCGGGGAGAGAGAGTGTTGGAATGTTACAGTATCTCCAGGGAGAGAGAGTGTGGGAATGTTACAGTATCTCCCGGGTGAGAGAGTTTGGGAATGTTACAGTATCTCCAGGGAGAGAGAGTGTGGGAATGTTACAGTATCTCCTGGGAGAGAGAGTGTTGGAATGTTACAGTATCTCCAGGGAGAGAGAGTGTGGGAATGTTACACTATCTCCAGGGAGATATAATGTGGGAATGTTACAGTATCTCCTGGGAGAGTGAATGTGGGAATGTTACAGTATCTCCAGGGAGAGAGAATGTGGGAATGTTACAGTACCTCCTGGGAGAGAGAATGTGGGAATGTTACAGTATCTCCTGGGAGAGAGAGTGTGGGAATGTTACATTATCTCCAAGGAGAGTGTAGAAATGTTACAGTATCTCCTGGGAGAGAGAATGTGTGAATGTTACAGTATCTCCTGGGAGAGAGAGTCTGGGAATGTTACAGTATCTCCTGGGAGAGAGAGTGTGGGAATGTTACAGTATCTCCTGGGAGAGTGAATGTGGGAATGTTACAGTATCTCCAGGGAGAGAGAATGTGGGAATGTTACAGTATCTCCTGGGAGAGAGAGTGTGGGAATGTTACAGTATCTCCTGGGAGAGTGAATGTGGGAATGTTACAGTATCTCCAGGGAGAGAGAATGTGGGAATGTTACAGTATCTCCTGGGAGAGAGAGTGTGGGAATGTTACAGTATCTCCTGGGAGAGAGAGTGTGGGAATGTTACAGTATCTCCTGGGAGAGTGAATGTGGGAATGTTACAGTATCTCCAGGGAGAGAGAGTGTGGGAATGTTACACTATCTCCAGGGAGATATAATGTGGGAATGTTACAGTATCTCCTGGGAGAGTGAATGTGGGAATGTTACAGTATCTCCAGGGAGAGAGAATGTGGGAATGTTACAGTACCTCCTGGGAGAGAGAATGTGGGAATGTTACAGTATCTCCTGGGAGAGAGAGTGTGGGAATGTTACATTATCTCCAAGGAGAGTGTAGAAATGTTACAGTATCTCCTGGGAGAGAGAATGTGGGAATGTTACAGTATCTCCAGGGAGAGAGAGTGTGGGAATGTTACAGTATCTCCTGGGAGAGTGAATGTGGGAATGTTACAGTATCTCCAGGGAGAGAGAATGTGGGAATGTTACAGTACCTCCTGGGAGATAGAATGTGGGAATGTTACAGTATCTCCTGGGAGAGAGAGTGTGGGAATGTTACATTATCTCCAGGGAGAGTGTAGAAATGTTACAGTATCTCCTGGGAGAGAGAATGTGGGAATGTTACAGTATCTCCAGGGAGAGAGAGTGTGGGAATATTCTTGTATCTCTTTGGAGAGAGAGTGTGGGAATGTTACAGTATCTCCAGGGAGAGAGAGTGTGGGAATGTTACAGTATCTCCAGGGAGAGAGAATGTGGGAATGTTACAGTATCTTCAGCGGGAGAGAGTGTGGGAATGTTACACTATCTCCAGGGTGAGAGAATGTGGGAATGTTACAGTATCTCCAGGGAGAGAGAGTGTGGGAATGTTACAGTATCTCGTGGGAGTGTGGGAATGTTACAGTATCTCCAGGGAGAGAGAGTGTGGGAATGTTACAGTATCTCCAGGGAGAGAGAGTGTGGGAATGTTACAGTATCTCCTGGGAGAGAGTGTGGAAATGTTACAGTGTCTCCAGGGAGAGAGTGTGTGGGGATGTTACAGTATCTCCTGGGAGAGAGAGTGTGGGAATGTTACAGTATCTCCTGGGAGAGAGAGTGTGGGAATGTTGCAGTATCTCCTGGGAGAGAGAGTGTGGGAATGTTACAGTATCTCCAGGGAGATAGTGTGTGGGAATGTTACAGTATCTCCTGGGAGAGAGAGTGTGGAAATGTCACAGTATCTCCAGGGAGAGAGATTGTGGGAATGTAACAGTATCTCCTGGGAGAGAGAGTGTGGGAATGTTACAGTATCTCCTGGGAGAGAGAGTGTGGGAATGTTACAATATCTCCTGGGAGAGAGAGTGTGGGAATGTTACAGTATCTCCAGGGAGAGAGAGTGTGGGAATGTTACAGTATCTCCAGGGAGATATAATGTGGGAATGTTACAGCATCTCCTGGGAGAGAGAGTGAGGGAATGTTACTGTATCTCCTGGGAGAGAGACTGTGGGAATGTTACAGTATCTCCTGGGAGAGAGAGTGTTGGAATGTTACAGTATCTCCAGGGAGAGAGAGTGTGGGAATGTTACAGTATCTCCAGGGAGAGAGAGTGTGGGAATGTTACAGTATCTCCTGGGAGAGTGAATGTGGGAATGTTACAGTATCTCCAGGGAGAGAGAATGTGGGAATGTTACAGTATCTCCAGGGAGAGAGAATGTGGGAATGTTGCACTGTCTCCAGTGAGAGAGAGTGTGGGAATGTTACAGTATCTCCGGGGAGAGAGAGTGTTGGAATGTTACAGTATCTCCAGGGAGAGAGAGTGTGGGAATGTTACAGTATCTCCCGGGTGAGAGAGTTTGGGAATGTTACAGTATCTCCAGGGAGAGAGAGTGTGGGAATGTTACAGTATCTCCTGGGAGAGAGAGTGTTGGAATGTTACAGTATCTCCAGGGAGAGAGAGTGTGGGAATGTTACACTATCTCCAGGGAGATATAATGTGGGAATGTTACAGTATCTCCTGGGAGAGTGAATGTGGGAATGTTACAGTATCTCCAGGGAGAGAGAATGTGGGAATGTTACAGTACCTCCTGGGAGAGAGAATGTGGGAATGTTACAGTATCTCCTGGGAGAGAGAGTGTGGGAATGTTACATTATCTCCAAGGAGAGTGTAGAAATGTTACAGTATCTCCTGGGAGAGAGAATGTGTGAATGTTACAGTATCTCCTGGGAGAGAGAGTCTGGGAATGTTACAGTATCTCCTGGGAGAGAGAGTGTGGGAATGTTACAGTATCTCCTGGGAGAGTGAATGTGGGAATGTTACAGTATCTCCAGGGAGAGAGAATGTGGGAATGTTCCAGTATCTCCTGGGAGAGAGAGTGTGGGAATGTTACAGTATCTCCTGGGAGAGTGAATGTGGGAATGTTACAGTATCTCCAGGGAGAGAGAATGTGGGAATGTTACAGTATCTCCTGGGAGAGAGAGTGTGGGAATGTTACAGTATCTCCTGGGAGAGAGAGTGTGGGAATGTTACAGTATCTCCTGGGAGAGTGAATGTGGGAATGTTACAGTATCTCCAGGGAGAGAGAATGTGGGAATGTTACAGTACCTCCTGGGAGATAGAATGTGGGAATGTTACAGTATCTCCAGGGAGAGAGAATGTGGGAATGTTACAGTATCTCCTGGGAGAGTGAATGTGGGAATGTTACAGTATCTCCAGGGAGAGAGAATGTGGGAATGTTACAGTACCTCCTGGGAGATAGAATGTGGGAATGTTACAGTATCTCCTGGGAGAGAGAGTGTGGGAATGTTACATTATCTCCAGGGAGAGTGTAGAAATGTTACACTATCTCCTGGGAGAGAGAATGTGGGAATGTTACAGTATCTCCAGGGAGAGAGAGTGTGGGAATATTCTTGTATCTCTTGGGAGAGAGAGTGTGGGAATGTTACAGTATCTCCAGGGAGAGAGAGTGTGGGAATGTTACAGTATCTCCAGGGAGAGAGAATGTGGGAATGTTACAGTATCTTCAGCGGGAGAGAGTGTGGGAATGGTACACTATCTCCAGGGTGAGAGAATGTGGGAATGTTACAGTATCTCCAGGGAGAGAGAGTGTGGGAATGTTACAGTATCTCGTGGGAGTGTGGGAATGTTACAGTATCTCCAGGGAGAGAGAGTGTGGGAACGTTACAGTATCTCCAGGGAGAGAGAGTGTGGGAATGTTACAGTATCTCCAGGGAGAGAGAGTGTGGGAATGTTACAGTATCTCCTGGGAGAGAGAGTGTGGGAATGTTACAGTGTCTCCAGGGAGAGAGTGTGTGGGAATGTTACAGTATCTCCTGTGAGAGAGTGTGGGAATGTTACAGTATCTCCTGTGAGAGAGTGTGGGAATGTTACAGTATCTCCTGGGAGAGAGAGTGTGGGAATGTTGCAGTATCTCCTGGGAGAGAGAGTGTGGAAATGTTACAGTATCTCCTGGGAGAGAGTGTGGAAATGTTACAGTATCTCCTGGGAGAGAGAGTGTGGGAATGTTACAGTATCTCCTGGGAGAGAGAGTGTGGGAATGTTGCAGTATCTCCTGGGAGAGAGAGTGTGGGAATGTTACAGTATCTCCTGGGAGAGAGAGTGTGGGAATGTTGCAGTATCTCCTGGGAGAGAGAGTGTGGGAATGTTGCAGTATCTCCTGGGAGAGAGAGTGTGGGAATGTTACAGTATCTCCAGGGAGATAGTGTGTGGGAATGTGACAGTATCTCCTGGGAGAGAGAGTGCGGAAGTTTTGCAGTATCTCCAGGGAGAGAGTGTGGGAATGTTGCACTTTCTCCAGGGAGAGAGAGTGTGGGATTGTTGCAGTATCTCCTGGGAGAGAGTGTGTGGGAATGTTACACTATTTCCTGGGAGAGATAATGAGGAAATGTTACAGTATCTCCAGGGAGAGAGAGTGTGGGAATGTTACAGTATCTCCTGGGAGAGAGAGTGTGGGAATGTTACAGTATCTCCTGTGAGAGAGTGTGGGAATGTTACAGTATCTCCTGGGAGAGAGAGTGTGGGAATGTTGCAGTATCTCCTGGGAGAGAGAGTGTGGAAATGTTACAGTATCTCCTGGGAGAGAGAGTGCGGAAGTTTTGCAGTATCTCCAGGGAGAGAGTGTGGGAATGTTGCACTTTCTCCAGGGAGAGAGAGTGTGGGATTGTTGCAGTATCTCCTGGGAGAGAGTGTGTGGGAATGTTACACTATTTCCTGGGAGAGATAATGAGGAAATGTTACAGTATCTCCAGGGAGAGAGAGTGTGGGAATGTTACACTTTCTCCAGGGAGAGAGAATGTGGGAATGTTATAGTATCTCCAGGGAGAGAGAGTGTGGGAATGTTACAGTATCTCCTGGGAGAGAGAGTGAGGGAATGTTACAGTATCTCCAGGGAGAGAGAGTGTGGAAATGTTACAGTATCTCCAGGGAGAGAGAGTGTGCAAATGTTACAGTATCTCCAGGGAGAGAGAGTGTGGGAATGTTACAGTATCTCCAGGGAGATATAATGTGGGAATGTTACAGTATCTCCAGGGAGAGAGAGTGTGGGAATGTTACAGTATCTCCAGGCAGAGAGAGTGTGGGAATGTTACAGTATCTCCTGGGAGAGAGAGTGTGGGAATGTTACAGTATCTCCAGGGTGAGAGAATGTGGGAATGTTACAGTACCTCCAGGGAGAGAGAGTGTGGGAATGTTACAGTATCTCCTGGGAGAGAGAGTGTGGAAATGTTACAGTATCTCCAGGGAGAGAGAATATGGGAATGTTACAGTATCTCCTGGGAGAGAGAATGTGGGAATGTTACAGTATCTCCAGGGAGAGAGAGTGTGGGAATGTTACAGCATCTCCAGGGAGAGAGAGTGTGGGAATGTTACAGTATCTCCAGGGAGAAAGAGTGTGGGAATGTTACAGTATTTCCTGGGAGAGAGAATGTGGGAATATTACAGTATCTCCTGGGAGAGAGAGTGTGGAAATGTTACAGTATCTCCTGGGAGAGAGAGTGTGGAAATGTTACAGTATCTCCTGGGAGAGAGAGTGTGGGAATGTTACAGTATCTCCTGGGATAGAGAGTGTGGGAATGTTACAGTATCTCCCGGGAGAGAGATTGTGGAAATGTTACAGTATCTCCAGGGAGAGAGAGTGTGGGAATGTTACAGCATCTCCAGGGAGAGAGAGTGTGGGAATGTTACAGTATCTCCCGGGAGAGAGATTGTGGAAATGTTACACTATCTCCAGGGAGATATAATGTGGGAATGTTACAGCATCTCCTGGGAGAGAGAGTGAGGGAATGTTACAGTATCTCCTGGGAGAGAGACTGCGGGAATGTTACATTATCTCCTGGGAGAGAGAGTGTGGGAATGTTACAGTATCTCCAGGGAGAGAGAATGTGGAAATGTTACAGTATCTCCAGGGAGAGAGCATGTGGGAATGTTACAGTATCTCCTGGGAGAGAGAATGTGGGAATGTTACAGTATCTCCTGGGAGAGAGAATGTGGGAATGTTACAGTATCTCCAGGGAGAGAGAGTGTGGGAATGTTAAAGTATCTCCAGGGAGAGAGAGTGTGGGAATGTTACACTATCTCCAGGGAGAGAGAGTGAGGGAATGTTACAGTATCTCCAGGGAGATAGAGTGTGGGAATGTTACAGTATCTCCAGGGAGAGAGAATGTGGAAATGTTACAGTATCTCCAGGGAGAGAGCATGTGGGAATGTTACAGTATCTCCTGGGAGAGAGAATGTGGGAATGTTACAGTATCTCCTGGGAGAGAGAATGTGGGAATGTTACAGTATCTCCAGGGAGAGAGAGTGTGGGAATGTTAAAGTATCTCCAGGGAGAGAGAGTGTGGGAATGTTACACTATCTCCAGGGAGAGAGAGTGAGGGAATGTTACAGTATCTCCAGGGAGAGAGAGTGTGGGAAAGTTACACTATCTCCAGGGAGAGAGAATGTGGGAATGTTACAGTATCTCCAGGGAGAGAGAATGTGGAAATGTTACAGTATCTCCAGGGAGAGAGCATGTGGGAATGTTACAGTATCTCCTGGGAGAGAGAATGTGGGAATGTTACAGTATCTCCTGGGAGAGAGAATGTGGGAATGTTACAGTATCTCCAGGGAGAGAGAGTGTGGGAATGTTAAAGTATCTCCAGGGAGAGAGAGTGTGGGAATGTTACACTATCTCCAGGGAGAGAGAGTGAGGGAATGTTACAGTATCTCCAGGGAGAGAGAGTGTGGGAAAGTTACACTATCTCCAGGGAGAGAGAATGTGGGAATGTTACAGTATCTCCAGGGAGAGAGAGTGTGGGAATGTTACAGTATCTCCAGGGAGAGAGAGTGTGGGAATGTTACACTATCTCCAGGGAGAGAGAGGGTGGGAATGTTACAGTATCTCCAGGGAGAGAGAGTTTGGGAATGTTACAGTATCTCCAGGGCGAGAGACTGCGGGAATGTTACAGTATCTCCAGGGAGAGAGTGTGTGGGAATGTTGCACTGTCTCCAGTGAGAGAGAGTGTGGGAATGTTACAGTATCTCCGGGGAGAGAGAGTGTGCGAATGTTACAGTATCTCCTGGGAGAGAGAGTGTGGGAATGTTACAGTATCTCCAGGGAGAGAGAGTGTGGGAATGTTACAGTATCTCCTGGGAGAGAGAGTGTGGGAATGTTGCAGTATCTACTGGGAGAGAGAGTGTGGGAATGTTACAGTATCTCCAGGGAGATAGTGTGTGGGAATGTTACAGTATCTCCAGGGAGAGAGATTGTGGGAATGTAACAGTATCTCCTGGGAGAGAGACTCTGGGAATGTTACAGTATCTCCTGGGAGAGAGAGTGTTGGAATGTTACAGTATCTCCAGGGAGAGAGAGTGTGGGAATGTTACAGTATCTCCAGGGAGAGAGAGTGTGGGAATGTTACAGTATCTCCTGGGAGAGTGAATGTGGGAATGTTACAGTATCTCCAGGGAGAGAGAATGTGGGAATGTTGCACTGTCTCCAGTGAGAGAGAGTGTGGGAATGTTACAGTATCTCCGGGGAGAGAGAGTGTGGGAATGTTACAGTATCTCCCGGGAGAGAGATTGTGTAAATGTTACAGTATCTCCAGGGAGAGAGAGTGTTGGAATGTTACAGTATCTCCAGGGAGAGAGAGTGTGGGAATGTTACAGTATCTCCCGGGTGAGAGAGTTTGGGAATGTTACAGTATCTCCAGGGAGAGAGAGTGTGGGAATGTTACAGTATCTCCTGGGAGAGAGAGTGTGGGAATGTTACACTATCTCCAGGGAGATATAATGTGGGAATGTTACAGTATCTCCTGGGAGAGTGAATGTGGGAATGTTACAGTATCTCCAGGGAGAGAGAATGTGGGAATGTTACAGTACCTCCTGGGAGAGAGAATGTGGGAATGTTACAGTATCTCCTGGGAGAGAGAGTGTGGGAATGTTACATTATCTCCAAGGAGAGAGAGTGTGGGAATGTTACAGTATCTCCTGGGAGAGTGAATGTGGGAATGTTACAGTATCTCCAGGGAGAGAGAATGTGGGAATGTTACAGTATCTCCAGGGAGAGAGAGTGTGGGAATGTTACAGTATCTCCTGGGAGAGTGAATGTGGGAATGTTACAGTATCTCCTGGGAGAGAGAATGTGGGAATGTTACAGTATCTCCAGGGAGAGAGAGTGTGGGAATGTTACAGTATCTCCTGGGAGAGTGAATGTGGGAATGTTACAGTATCTCCAGGGAGAGAGAATGTGGGAATGTTACAGTACCTCCTGGGAGATAGAATGTGGGAATGTTACAGTATCTCCTGGGAGAGAGAGTGTGGGAATGTTACATTATCTCCAGGGAGAGTGTAGAAATGTTACAGTATCTCCTGGGAGAGAGAATGTGGGAATGTTACAGTATCTCCAGGGAGAGAGAGTGTGGGAATATTCTTGTATCTCTTGGGAGAGAGAGTGTGGGAATGTTGCAGTATCTCCAGGGAGAGAGAGTGTGGGAATGTTACAGTATCTCCAGGGAGAGAGAATGTGGGAATGTTACAGTATCTTCAGCGGGAGAGAGTGTGGGAATGTTACACTATCTCCAGGGTGAGAGAATGTGGGAATGCTACAGTATCTCCAGGGAGAGAGAGTGTGGGAATGTTACAGTATCTCGTGGGAGTGTGGGAATGTTACAGTATCTCCAGGGAGAGAGAGTGTGGGAACGTTACAGTATCTCCAGGGAGAGAGAGTGTGGTAATGTTACAGTATCTCCAGGGAGAGAGAGTGTGGGAATGTTACAGTATCTCCTGGGAGAGAGTGTGGAAATGTTACAGTGTCTCCAGGGAGAGAGTGTGTGGGGATGTTACAGTATCTCCTGGGAGAGAGTGTGGGAATGTTACAGTATCTCCTGGGAGAGAGAGTGTGGGAATGTTGCAGTATCTCCTGGGAGAGAGAGTGTGGAAATGTTACAGTATCTCCAGGGAGAGAGAGTGTGGGAATGTTGCAGTATCTCCTGGGAGAGAGAGTGTGGAAATGTTACAGTATCTCCAGGGAGATAGTGTGTGGGAATGTTACAGTATCTCCTGGGAGAGAGAGTGCGGAAGTTTTGCAGTATCTCCAGGGAGAGAGTGTGGGAATGTTGCACTTTCTCCAGGGAGAGAGAGTGTGGGATTGTTGCAGTATCTCCTGGGAGAGAGTGTGTGGGAATGTTACACTATTTCCTGGGAGAGATAATGAGGAAATGTTACAGTATCTCCAGGGAGAGAGAGTGTGGGAATGTTACGCTATCTCCAGGGAGAGAGAATGTGGGAATGTTATAGTATCTCCAGGGAGAGAGAGTGTGCAAATGTTACAGTATCTCCAGGGAGAGAGAGTGTGGGAATGTTACAGTATCTCCAGGCAGAGAGAGTGTGGGAATGTTACAGTATCTCCTGGGAGAGAGAGTGTGGGAATGTTACAGTATCTCCAGGGTGAGAGAATGTGGGAATGTTACAGTACCTCCAGGGAGAGAGAGTGTGGGAATGTTACAGTATCTCCTGGGAGAGAGAGTGTGGAAATGTTACAGTATCTCCAGGGAGAGAGAATATGGGAATGTTACAGTATCTCCTGGGAGAGAGAATGTGGGAATGTTACAGTATCTCCAGGGAGAGAGAGTGTGGGAATGTTACAGCATCTCCAGGGAGAGAGAGTGTGGGAATGTTACAGTATCTCCAGGGTGAGAGAATGTGGGAATGTTACAGTACCTCCAGGGAGAGAGAGTGTGGGAATGTGACAGTATCTCCTGGGAGAGAGAGTGTGGGAATGTTACAGTATCTCCAGGCAGAGAGAGTGTGGGAATGTTACAGTATCTCCTGGGAGAGAGAGTGTGGGAATGTTACAGTATCTCCAGGGTGAGAGAATGTGGGAATGTTACAGTACCTCCAGGGAGAGAGAGTGTGGGAATGTTACAGTATCTCCTGGGAGAGAGAATGTGGGAATATTACAGTATCTCCTGGGAGAGAGAGTGTGGAAATGTTACAGTATCTCCTGGGAGAGAGTGTGGGAATGTTACAGTATCTCCAGGGAGAGAGAGTGTGGAAATTTTACACTATCTCCTGGGAGAGATAATGTGGAAATGTTACAGTATCTCCTGGGAGAGACAGTGTGGGAATGTTACAGTGTCTCCAGGGAGAGAGAGTGTGCGAATGTTACAGTATCTCCAGGGAGAGAGAGTGTGGGAATGTTACAGTATCTCCTGGGATAGAGAGTGTGGGAATGTTACAGTATCTCCCGGGAGAGAGATTGTGGAAATGTTACAGTATCTCCAGGGAGAGAGAGTGTGGGAATGTTACAGCATCTCCAGGGAGAGAGAGTGTGGGAATGTTACAGTATCTCCCGGGAGAGAGATTGTGGAAATGTTACAGTATCTCCAGGGAGAGAGAGTGTGGGAATGTTACAGTATCTCCTGGGAGAGAGAGTGTGGGAATGTTACACTATCTCCAGGGAGATATAATGTGGGAATGTTACAGCATCTCCTGGGAGAGAGAGTGAGGGAATGTTACAGTATCTCCTGGGAGAGAGACTGCGGGAATGTTACATTATCTCCTGGGAGAGAGAGTGTGGGAATGTTACAGTATCTCCAGGGAGAGAGAATGTGGAAATGTTACAGTATCTCCAGGGAGAGAGCATGTGGGAATGTTACAGTATCTCCTGGGAGAGAGAATGTGGGAATGTTACAGTATCTCCTGGGAGAGAGAATGTGGGAATGTTACAGTATCTCCAGGGAGAGAGAGTGTGGGAATGTTAAAGTATCTCCAGGGAGAGAGAGTGTGGGAATGTTACACTATCTCCAGGGAGAGAGAGTGAGGGAATGTTACAGTATCTCCAGGGAGATAGAGTGTGGGAATGTTACAGTATCTCCAGGGAGAGAGAATGTGGAAATGTTACAGTATCTCCAGGGAGAGAGCATGTGGGAATGTTACAGTATCTCCTGGGAGAGAGAATGTGGGAATGTTACAGTATCTCCTGGGAGAGAGAATGTGGGAATGTTACAGTATCTCCAGGGAGAGAGAGTGTGGGAATGTTAAAGTATCTCCAGGGAGAGAGAGTGTGGGAATGTTACACTATCTCCAGGGAGAGAGAGTGAGGGAATGTTACAGTATCTCCAGGGAGAGAGAGTGTGGGAAAGTTACACTATCTCCAGGGAGAGAGAATGTGGGAATGTTACAGTATCTCCAGGGAGAGAGAATGTGGAAATGTTACAGTATCTCCAGGGAGAGAGCATGTGGGAATGTTACAGTATCTCCTGGGAGAGAGAATGTGGGAATGTTACAGTATCTCCTGGGAGAGAGAATGTGGGAATGTTACAGTATCTCCAGGGAGAGAGAGTGTGGGAATGTTAAAGTATCTCCAGGGAGAGAGAGTGTGGGAATGTTACACTATCTCCAGGGAGAGAGAGTGAGGGAATGTTACAGTATCTCCAGGGAGAGAGAGTGTGGGAAAGTTACACTATCTCCAGGGAGAGAGAATGTGGGAATGTTACAGTATCTCCAGGGAGAGAGAGTGTGGGAATGTTACAGTATCTCCAGGGAGAGAGAGTGTGGGAATGTTACACTATCTCCAGGGAGAGAGAGGGTGGGAATGTTACAGTATCTCCAGGGAGAGAGAGTTTGGGAATGTTACAGTATCTCCAGGGCGAGAGACTGCGGGAATGTTACAGTATCTCCAGGGAGAGAGTGTGTGGGAATGTTGCACTGTCTCCAGTGAGAGAGAGTGTGGGAATGTTACAGTATCTCCGGGGAGAGAGAGTGTGCGAATGTTACAGTATCTCCTGGGAGAGAGAGTGTGGGAATGTTACAGTATCTCCAGGGAGAGAGAGTGTGGGAATGTTACAGTATCTCCTGGGAGAGAGAGTGTGGGAATGTTGCAGTATCTCCTGGGAGAGAGAGTGTGGGAATGTTACAGTATCTCCAGGGAGATAGTGTGTGGGAATGTTACAGTATCTCCAGGGAGAGAGATTGTGGGAATGTAACAGTATCTCCTGGGAGAGAGACTGTGGGAATGTTACAGTATCTCCTGGGAGAGAGAGTGTTGGAATGTTACAGTATCTCCAGGGAGAGAGAGTGTGGGAATGTTACAGTATCTCCAGGGAGAGAGAGTGTGGGAATGTTACAGTATCTCCTGGGAGAGTGAATGTGGGAATGTTACAGTATCTCCAGGGAGAGAGAATGTGGGAATGTTGCACTGTCTCCAGTGAGAGAGAGTGTGGGAATGTTACAGTATCTCCGGGGAGAGAGAGTGTGGGAATGTTACAGTATCTCCCGGGAGAGAGATTGTGTAAATGTTACAGTATCTCCAGGGAGAGAGAGTGTTGGAATGTTACAGTATCTCCAGGGAGAGAGAGTGTGGGAATGTTACAGTATCTCCCGGGTGAGAGAGTTTGGGAATGTTACAGTATCTCCAGGGAGAGAGAGTGTGGGAATGTTACAGTATCTCCTGGGAGAGAGAGTGTGGGAATGTTACACTATCTCCAGGGAGATATAATGTGGGAATGTTACAGTATCTCCTGGGAGAGTGAATGTGGGAATGTTACAGTATCTCCAGGGAGAGAGAATGTGGGAATGTTACAGTACCTCCTGGGAGAGAGAATGTGGGAATGTTACAGTATCTCCTGGGAGAGAGAGTGTGGGAATGTTACATTATCTCCAAGGAGAGAGAGTGTGGGAATGTTACAGTATCTCCTGGGAGAGTGAATGTGGGAATGTTACAGTATCTCCAGGGAGAGAGAATGTGGGAATGTTACAGTATCTCCAGGGAGAGAGAGTGTGGGAATGTTACAGTATCTCCTGGGAGAGTGAATGTGGGAATGTTACAGTATCTCCTGGGAGAGAGAATGTGGGAATGTTACAGTATCTCCAGGGAGAGAGAGTGTGGGAATGTTACAGTATCTCCTGGGAGAGTGAATGTGGGAATGTTACAGTATCTCCAGGGAGAGAGAATGTGGGAATGTTACAGTACCTCCTGGGAGATAGAATGTGGGAATGTTACAGTATCTCCTGGGAGAGAGAGTGTGGGAATGTTACATTATCTCCAGGGAGAGTGTAGAAATGTTACAGTATCTCCTGGGAGAGAGAATGTGGGAATGTTACAGTATCTCCAGGGAGAGAGAGTGTGGGAATATTCTTGTATCTCTTGGGAGAGAGAGTGTGGGAATGTTACAGTATCTCCAGGGAGAGAGAGTGTGGGAATGTTACAGTATCTCCAGGGAGAGAGAATGTGGGAATGTTACAGTATCTTCAGCGGGAGAGAGTGTGGGAATGTTACACTATCTCCAGGGTGAGAGAATGTGGGAATGCTACAGTATCTCCAGGGAGAGAGAGTGTGGGAATGTTACAGTATCTCGTGGGAGTGTGGGAATGTTACAGTATCTCCAGGGAGAGAGAGTGTGGGAACGTTACAGTATCTCCAGGGAGAGAGAGTGTGGTAATGTTACAGTATCTCCAGGGAGAGAGAGTGTGGGAATGTTACAGTATCTCCTGGGAGAGAGTGTGGAAATGTTACAGTGTCTCCAGGGAGAGAGTGTGTGGGGATGTTACAGTATCTCCTGGGAGAGAGTGTGGGAATGTTACAGTATCTCCTGGGAGAGAGAGTGTGGGAATGTTGCAGTATCTCCTGGGAGAGAGAGTGTGGAAATGTTACAGTATCTCCAGGGAGAGAGAGTGTGGGAATGTTGCAGTATCTCCTGGGAGAGAGAGTGTGGAAATGTTACAGTATCTCCAGGGAGATAGTGTGTGGGAATGTTACAGTATCTCCTGGGAGAGAGAGTGCGGAAGTTTTGCAGTATCTCCAGGGAGAGAGTGTGGGAATGTTGCACTTTCTCCAGGGAGAGAGAGTGTGGGATTGTTGCAGTATCTCCTGGGAGAGAGTGTGTGGGAATGTTACACTATTTCCTGGGAGAGATAATGAGGAAATGTTACAGTATCTCCAGGGAGAGAGAGTGTGGGAATGTTACGCTATCTCCAGGGAGAGAGAATGTGGGAATGTTATAGTATCTCCAGGGAGAGAGAGTGTGCAAATGTTACAGTATCTCCAGGGAGAGAGAGTGTGGGAATGTTACAGTATCTCCAGGCAGAGAGAGTGTGGGAATGTTACAGTATCTCCTGGGAGAGAGAGTGTGGGAATGTTACAGTATCTCCAGGGTGAGAGAATGTGGGAATGTTACAGTACCTCCAGGGAGAGAGAGTGTGGGAATGTTACAGTATCTCCTGGGAGAGAGAGTGTGGAAATGTTACAGTATCTCCAGGGAGAGAGAATATGGGAATGTTACAGTATCTCCTGGGAGAGAGAATGTGGGAATGTTACAGTATCTCCAGGGAGAGAGAGTGTGGGAATGTTACAGCATCTCCAGGGAGAGAGAGTGTGGGAATGTTACAGTATCTCCAGGGTGAGAGAATGTGGGAATGTTACAGTACCTCCAGGGAGAGAGAGTGTGGGAATGTGACAGTATCTCCTGGGAGAGAGAGTGTGGGAATGTTACAGTATCTCCAGGCAGAGAGAGTGTGGGAATGTTACAGTATCTCCTGGGAGAGAGAGTGTGGGAATGTTACAGTATCTCCAGGGTGAGAGAATGTGGGAATGTTACAGTACCTCCAGGGAGAGAGAGTGTGGGAATGTTACAGTATCTCCTGGGAGAGAGAATGTGGGAATATTACAGTATCTCCTGGGAGAGAGAGTGTGGAAATGTTACAGTATCTCCTGGGAGAGAGTGTGGGAATGTTACAGTATCTCCAGGGAGAGAGAGTGTGGAAATTTTACACTATCTCCTGGGAGAGATAATGTGGAAATGTTACAGTATCTCCTGGGAGAGACAGTGTGGGAATGTTACAGTGTCTCCAGGGAGAGAGAGTGTGCGAATGTTACAGTATCTCCAGGGAGAGAGAGTGTGGGAATGTTACAGTATCTCCTGGGATAGAGAGTGTGGGAATGTTACAGTATCTCCCGGGAGAGAGATTGTGGAAATGTTACAGTATCTCCAGGGAGAGAGAGTGTGGGAATGTTACAGCATCTCCAGGGAGAGAGAGTGTGGGAATGTTACAGTATCTCCCGGGAGAGAGATTGTGGAAATGTTACAGTATCTCCAGGGAGAGAGAGTGTGGGAATGTTACAGTATCTCCTGGGAGAGAGAGTGTGGGAATGTTACACTATCTCCAGGGAGATATAATGTGGGAATGTTACAGCATCTCCTGGGAGAGAGAGTGAGGGAATGTTACAGTATCTCCTGGGAGAGAGACTGCGGGAATGTTACATTATCTCCTGGGAGAGAGAGTGTGGGAATGTTACAGTATCTCCAGGGAGAGAGAATGTGGAAATGTTACAGTATCTCCAGGGAGAGAGCATGTGGGAATGTTACAGTATCTCCTGGGAGAGAGAATGTGGGAATGTTACAGTATCTCCTGGGAGAGAGAATGTGGGAATGTTACAGTATCTCCAGGGAGAGAGAGTGTGGGAATGTTAAAGTATCTCCAGGGAGAGAGAGTGTGGGAATGTTACACTATCTCCAGGGAGAGAGAGTGAGGGAATGTTACAGTATCTCCAGGGAGAGAGAGTGTGGGAATGTTACAGTATCTCCAGGGAGAGAGCATGTGGGAATGTTACAGTATCTCCTGGGAGAGAGAATGTGGGAATGTTACAGTATCTCCTGGGAGAGAGAGTGTGGGAATGTTGCAGTATCTCCTGGGAGAGAGAGTGTGGGAATGTTACAGTATCTCCAGGGAGATAGTGTGTGGGAATGTGACAGTATCTCCTGGGAGAGAGAGTGCGGAAGTTTTGCAGTATCTCCAGGGAGAGAGTGTGGGAATGTTGCACTTTCTCCAGGGAGAGAGAGTGTGGGATTGTTGCAGTATCTCCTGGGAGAGAGTGTGTGGGAATGTTACACTATTTCCTGGGAGAGATAATGAGGAAATGTTACAGTATCTCCAGGGAGAGAGAGTGTGGGAATGTTACAGTATCTCCTGGGAGAGAGAGTGTGGGAATGTTACAGTATCTCCTGTGAGAGAGTGTGGGAATGTTACAGTATCTCCTGGGAGAGAGAGTGTGGGAATGTTGCAGTATCTCCTGGGAGAGAGAGTGTGGAAATGTTACAGTATCTCCTGGGAGAGAGAGTGCGGAAGTTTTGCAGTATCTCCAGGGAGAGAGTGTGGGAATGTTGCACTTTCTCCAGGGAGAGAGAGTGTGGGATTGTTGCAGTATCTCCTGGGAGAGAGTGTGTGGGAATGTTACACTATTTCCTGGGAGAGATAATGAGGAAATGTTACAGTATCTCCAGGGAGAGAGAGTGTGGGAATGTTACACTATCTCCAGGGAGAGAGAATGTGGGAATGTTATAGTATCTCCAGGGAGAGAGAGTGTGGGAATGTTACAGTATCTCCTGGGAGAGAGAGTGAGGGAATGTTACAGTATCTCCAGGGAGAGAGAGTGTGGAAATGTTACAGTATCTCCAGGGAGAGAGAGTGTGCAAATGTTACAGTATCTCCAGGGAGAGAGAGTGTGGGAATGTTACAGTATCTCCAGGGAGATATAATGTGGGAATGTTACAGTATCTCCAGGGAGAGAGAGTGTGGGAATGTTACAGTATCTCCAGGCAGAGAGAGTGTGGGAATGTTACAGTATCTCCTGGGAGAGAGAGTGTGGGAATGTTACAGTATCTCCAGGGTGAGAGAATGTGGGAATGTTACAGTACCTCCAGGGAGAGAGAGTGTGGGAATGTTACAGTATCTCCTGGGAGAGAGAGTGTGGAAATGTTACAGTATCTCCAGGGAGAGAGAATATGGGAATGTTACAGTATCTCCTGGGAGAGAGAATGTGGGAATGTTACAGTATCTCCAGGGAGAGAGAGTGTGGGAATGTTACAGCATCTCCAGGGAGAGAGAGTGTGGGAATGTTACAGTATCTCCAGGGAGAAAGAGTGTGGGAATGTTACAGTATTTCCTGGGAGAGAGAATGTGGGAATATTACAGTATCTCCTGGGAGAGAGAGTGTGGAAATGTTACAGTATCTCCTGGGAGAGAGAATGTGGGAATGTTACAGTTTCTCCTGGGAGAGAGTGTGGGAATGTTACAGTATCTCCAGGGAGAGAGAGGGTGGGAATGTTACAGTATCTCCAGGGAGAGAGAGTGTGGGAATGTTACAGTATCTCCTGGGAGAGAGAATGTGGGAATGTTACAGTTTCTCCTGGGAGAGAGTGTGGGAATGTTACAGTATCTCCAGGGAGAGAGAGTGTGGAAATTTTACACTATCTCCTGGGAGAGATAATGTGGAAATGTTACAGTATCTCCAGGGAGAGAGAGTGTGGGAATGTTACAGTGTCACCAGGGAGAGAGAGTGTGCGAATGTTACAGTATCTCCAGGGAGAGAGAGTGTGGGAATGTTACAGTATCTCCTGGGATAGAGAGTGTGGGAATGTTACAGTATCTCCCGGGAGAGAGATTGTGGAAATGTTACAGTATCTCCAGGGAGAGAGAGTGTGGGAATGTTACAGCATCTCCAGGGAGAGAGAGTGTGGGAATGTTACAGTATCTCCCGGGAGAGAGATTGTGGAAATGTTACACTATCTCCAGGGAGATATAATGTGGGAATGTTACAGCATCTCCTGGGAGAGAGAGTGAGGGAATGTTACAGTATCTCCTGGGAGAGAGACTGCGGGAATGTTACATTATCTCCTGGGAGAGAGAGTGTGGGAATGTTACAGTATCTCCAGGGAGAGAGAATGTGGAAATGTTACAGTATCTCCAGGGAGAGAGCATGTGGGAATGTTACAGTATCTCCTGGGAGAGAGAATGTGGGAATGTTACAGTATCTCCTGGGAGAGAGAATGTGGGAATGTTACAGTATCTCCAGGGAGAGAGAGTGTGGGAATGTTAAAGTATCTCCAGGGAGAGAGAGTGTGGGAATGTTACACTATCTCCAGGGAGAGAGAGTGAGGGAATGTTACAGTATCTCCAGGGAGATAGAGTGTGGGAATGTTACAGTATCTCCAGGGAGAGAGAATGTGGAAATGTTACAGTATCTCCAGGGAGAGAGTATGTGGGAATGTTACAGTATCTCCTGGGAGAGAGAATGTGGGAATGTTACAGTATCTCCTGGGAGAGAGAATGTGGGAATGTTACAGTATCTCCAGGGAGAGAGAGTGTGGGAATGTTAAAGTATCTCCAGGGAGAGAGAGTGTGGGAATGTTACACTATCTCCAGGGAGAGAGAGTGAGGGAATGTTACAGTATCTCCAGGGAGAGAGAGTGTGGGAAAGTTACACTATCTCCAGGGAGAGAGAATGTGGGAATGTTACAGTATCTCCAGGGAGAGAGAATGTGGAAATGTTACAGTATCTCCAGGGAGAGAGCATGTGGGAATGTTACAGTATCTCCTGGGAGAGAGAATGTGGGAATGTTACAGTATCTCCTGGGAGAGAGAATGTGGGAATGTTACAGTATCTCCAGGGAGAGAGAGTGTGGGAATGTTAAAGTATCTCCAGGGAGAGAGAGTGTGGGAATGTTACACTATCTCCAGGGAGAGAGAGTGAGGGAATGTTACAGTATCTCCAGGGAGAGAGAGTGTGGGAAAGTTACACTATCTCCAGGGAGAGAGAATGTGGGAATGTTACAGTATCTCCAGGGAGAGAGAGTGTGGGAATGTTACAGTATCTCCAGGGAGAGAGAGTGTGGGAATGTTACACTATCTCCAGGGAGAGAGAGTGTGGGAATGTTACAGTATCTCCAGGGAGAGAGAGTTTGGGAATGTTACAGTATCTCCAGGGCGAGAGACTGCGGGAATGTTACAGTATCTCCAGGGAGAGAGTGTGTGGGAATGTTGCACTGTCTCCAGTGAGAGAGAGTGTGGGAATGTTACAGTATCTCCGGGGAGAGAGAGTGTGCGAATGTTACAGTATCTCCTGGGAGAGAGAGTGTGGGAATGTTACAGTATCTCCAGGGAGAGAGAGTGTGGGAATGTTACAGTATCTCCTGGGAGAGAGAGTGTGGGAATGTTGCAGTATCTCCTGGGAGAGAGAGTGTGGGAATGTTACAGTATCTCCAGGGAGATAGTGTGTGGGAATGTTACAGTATCTCCTGGGAGAGAGAGTGTGGAAATGTCACAGTATCTCCAGGGAGAGAGATTGTGGGAATGTAACAGTATCTCCTGGGAGAGAGACTGTGGGAATGTTACAGTATCTCCTGGGAGAGAGAGTGTTGGAATGTTACAGTATCTCCAGGGAGAGAGAGTGTGGGAATGTTACAGTATCTCCAGGGAGAGAGAGTGTGGGAATGTTACAGTATCTCCTGGGAGAGTGAATGTGGGAATGTTACAGTATCTCCAGGGAGAGAGAATGTGGGAATGTTGCACTGTCTCCAGTGAGAGAGAGTGTGGGAATGTTACAGTATCTCCGGGGAGAGAGAGTGTGGGAATGTTACAGTATCTCCCGGGAGAGAGATTGTGTAAATGTTACAGTATCTCCAGGGAGAGAGAGTGTTGGAATGTTACAGTATCTCCAGGGAGAGAGAGTGTGGGAATGTTACAGTATCTCCCGGGTGAGAGAGTTTGGGAATGTTACAGTATCTCCAGGGAGAGAGAGTGTGGGAATGTTACAGTATCTCCTGGGAGAGAGAGTGTGGGAATGTTACACTATCTCCAGGGAGATATAATGTGGGAATGTTACAGTATCTCCTGGGAGAGTGAATGTGGGAATGTTACAGTATCTCCAGGGAGAGAGAATGTGGGAATGTTACAGTACCTCCTGGGAGAGAGAATGTGGGAATGTTACAGTATCTCCTGGGAGAGAGAGTGTGGGAATGTTACATTATCTCCAAGGAGAGAGAGTGTGGGAATGTTACAGTATCTCCTGGGAGAGTGAATGTGGGAATGTTACAGTATCTCCAGGGAGAGAGAATGTGGGAATGTTACAGTATCTCCAGGGAGAGAGAGTGTGGGAATGTTACAGTATCTCCTGGGAGAGTGAATGTGGGAATGTTACAGTATCTCCTGGGAGAGAGAATGTGGGAATGTTACAGTATCTCCAGGGAGAGAGAGTGTGGGAATGTTACAGTATCTCCTGGGAGAGTGAATGTGGGAATGTTACAGTATCTCCAGGGAGAGAGAATGTGGGAATGTTACAGTACCTCCTGGGAGATAGAATGTGGGAATGTTACAGTATCTCCTGGGAGAGAGAGTGTGGGAATGTTACATTATCTCCAGGGAGAGTGTAGAAATGTTACAGTATCTCCTGGGAGAGAGAATGTGGGAATGTTACAGTATCTCCAGGGAGAGAGAGTGTGGGAATATTCTTGTATCTCTTGGGAGAGAGAGTGTGGGAATGTTACAGTATCTCCAGGGAGAGAGAGTGTGGGAATGTTACAGAATCTCCAGGGAGAGAGAATGTGGGAATGTTACAGTATCTTCAGCGGGAGAGAGTGTGGGAATGTTACACTA
Organism: Somniosus microcephalus; assembly: GCF_052327205.1. Taxonomy (NCBI): domain Eukaryota; kingdom Metazoa; phylum Chordata; class Chondrichthyes; order Squaliformes; family Somniosidae; genus Somniosus; species Somniosus microcephalus. The sequence goes on along the minus strand of NC_140989.1, from coordinate 164,949,900 downwards.
TCTCCAGGGTGAGAGAATGTGGGAATGCTACAGTATCTCCAGGGAGAGAGAGTGTGGGAATGTTACAGTATCTCGTGGGAGTGTGGGAATGTTACAGTATCTCCAGGGAGAGAGAGTGTGGGAACGTTACAGTATCTCCAGGGAGAGAGAGTGTGGTAATGTTACAGTATCTCCAGGGAGAGAGAGTGTGGGAATGTTACAGTATCTCCTGGGAGAGAGTGTGGAAATGTTACAGTGTCTCCAGGGAGAGAGTGTGTGGGGATGTTACAGTATCTCCTGGGAGAGAGTGTGGGAATGTTACAGTATCTCCTGGGAGAGAGAGTGTGGGAATGTTGCAGTATCTCCTGGGAGAGAGAGTGTGGAAATGTTACAGTATCTCCAGGGAGAGAGAGTGTGGGAATGTTGCAGTATCTCCTGGGAGAGAGAGTGTGGAAATGTTACAGTATCTCCAGGGAGATAGTGTGTGGGAATGTTACAGTATCTCCTGGGAGAGAGAGTGCGGAAGTTTTGCAGTATCTCCAGGGAGAGAGTGTGGGAATGTTGCACTTTCTCCAGGGAGAGAGAGTGTGGGATTGTTGCAGTATCTCCTGGGAGAGAGTGTGTGGGAATGTTACACTATTTCCTGGGAGAGATAATGAGGAAATGTTACAGTATCTCCAGGGAGAGAGAGTGTGGGAATGTTACGCTATCTCCAGGGAGAGAGAATGTGGGAATGTTATAGTATCTCCAGGGAGAGAGAGTGTGCAAATGTTACAGTATCTCCAGGGAGAGAGAGTGTGGGAATGTTACAGTATCTCCAGGCAGAGAGAGTGTGGGAATGTTACAGTATCTCCTGGGAGAGAGAGTGTGGGAATGTTACAGTATCTCCAGGGTGAGAGAATGTGGGAATGTTACAGTACCTCCAGGGAGAGAGAGTGTGGGAATGTTACAGTATCTCCTGGGAGAGAGAGTGTGGAAATGTTACAGTATCTCCAGGGAGAGAGAATATGGGAATGTTACAGTATCTCCTGGGAGAGAGAATGTGGGAATGTTACAGTATCTCCAGGGAGAGAGAGTGTGGGAATGTTACAGCATCTCCAGGGAGAGAGAGTGTGGGAATGTTACAGTATCTCCAGGGTGAGAGAATGTGGGAATGTTACAGTACCTCCAGGGAGAGAGAGTGTGGGAATGTTACAGTATCTCCTGGGAGAGAGAGTGTGGGAATGTTACAGTATCTCCAGGCAGAGAGAGTGTGGGAATGTTACAGTATCTCCTGGGAGAGAGAGTGTGGGAATGTTACAGTATCTCCAGGGTGAGAGAATGTGGGAATGTTACAGTACCTCCAGGGAGAGAGAGTGTGGGAATGTTACAGTATCTCCTGGGAGAGAGAATGTGGGAATATTACAGTATCTCCTGGGAGAGAGAGTGTGGAAATGTTACAGTATCTCCTGGGAGAGAGTGTGGGAATGTTACAGTATCTCCAGGGAGAGAGAGTGTGGAAATTTTACACTATCTCCTGGGAGAGATAATGTGGAAATGTTACAGTATCTCCTGGGAGAGACAGTGTGGGAATGTTACAGTGTCTCCAGGGAGAGAGAGTGTGCGAATGTTACAGTATCTCCAGGGAGAGAGAGTGTGGGAATGTTACAGTATCTCCTGGGATAGAGAGTGTGGGAATGTTACAGTATCTCCCGGGAGAGAGATTGTGGAAATGTTACAGTATCTCCAGGGAGAGAGAGTGTGGGAATGTTACAGCATCTCCAGGGAGAGAGAGTGTGGGAATGTTACAGTATCTCCCGGGAGAGAGATTGTGGAAATGTTACAGTATCTCCAGGGAGAGAGAGTGTGGGAATGTTACAGTATCTCCTGGGAGAGAGAGTGTGGGAATGTTACACTATCTCCAGGGAGATATAATGTGGGAATGTTACAGCATCTCCTGGGAGAGAGAGTGAGGGAATGTTACAGTATCTCCTGGGAGAGAGACTGCGGGAATGTTACATTATCTCCTGGGAGAGAGAGTGTGGGAATGTTACAGTATCTCCAGGGAGAGAGAATGTGGAAATGTTACAGTATCTCCAGGGAGAGAGCATGTGGGAATGTTACAGTATCTCCTGGGAGAGAGAATGTGGGAATGTTACAGTATCTCCTGGGAGAGAGAATGTGGGAATGTTACAGTATCTCCAGGGAGAGAGAGTGTGGGAATGTTAAAGTATCTCCAGGGAGAGAGAGTGTGGGAATGTTACACTATCTCCAGGGAGAGAGAGTGAGGGAATGTTACAGTATCTCCAGGGAGAGAGAGTGTGGGAATGTTACAGTATCTCCAGGGAGAGAGCATGTGGGAATGTTACAGTATCTCCTGGGAGAGAGAATGTGGGAATGTTACAGTATCTCCTGGGAGAGAGAATGTGGGAATCTTACAGTATCTCCAGGGAGAGAGAGTGTGGGAATGTTAAAGTATCTCCAGGGAGAGAGAGTGTGGGAATGTTACACTATCTCCAGGGAGAGAGAGTGAGGGAATGTTACAGTATCTCCAGGGAGAGAGAGTGTGGGAAAGTTACACTATCTCCAGGGAGAGAGAATGTGGGAATGTTACAGTATCTCCAGGGAGAGAGAATGTGGAAATGTTACAGTATCTCCAGGGAGAGAGCATGTGGGAATGTTACAGTATCTCCTGGGAGAGAGAATGTGGGAATGTTACAGTATCTCCTGGGAGAGAGAATGTGGGAATGTTACAGTATCTCCAGGGAGAGAGAGTGTGGGAATGTTAAAGTATCTCCAGGGAGAGAGAGTGTGGGAATGTTACACTATCTCCAGGGAGAGAGAGTGAGGGAATGTTACAGTATCTCCAGGGAGAGAGAGTGTGGGAAAGTTACACTATCTCCAGGGAGAGAGAATGTGGGAATGTTACAGTATCTCCAGGGAGAGAGAGTGTGGGAATGTTACAGTATCTCCAGGGAGAGAGAGTGTGGGAATGTTACACTATCTCCAGGGAGAGAGAGTGTGGGAATGTTACAGTATCTCCAGGGAGAGAGAGTTTGGGAATGTTACAGTATCTCCAGGGCGAGAGACTGCGGGAATGTTACAGTATCTCCAGGGAGAGAGTGTGTGGGAATGTTGCACTGTCTCCAGTGAGAGAGAGTGTGGGAATGTTACAGTATCTCCGGGGAGAGAGAGTGTGCGAATGTTACAGTATCTCCTGGGAGAGAGAGTGTGGGAATGTTACAGTATCTCCAGGGAGAGAGAGTGTGGGAATGTTACAGTATCTCCTGGGAGAGAGAGTGTGGGAATGTTGCAGTATCTCCTGGGAGAGAGAGTGTGGGAATGTTACAGTATCTCCAGGGAGATAGTGTGTGGGAATGTTACAGTATCTCCTGGGAGAGAGAGTGTGGAAATGTCACAGTGTCTCCAGGGAGAGAGATTGTGGGAATGTAACAGTATCTCCTGGGAGAGAGAGTGTGGGAATGTTACAGTATCTCCTGGGAGAGAGAGTGTGTGAATGTTACAATATCTCCTGGGAGAGAGAGTGTGGGAATGTTACAGTATCTCCAGGGAGAGAGAGTGTGGGAATGTTACAGTATCTCCAGGGAGATATAATGTGGGAATGTTACAGCATCTCCTGGGAGAGAGAGTGAGGGAATGTTACTGTATCTCCTGGGAGAGAGACTGTGGGAATGTTACAGTATCTCCTGGGAGAGAGAGTGTTGGAATGTTACAATATCTCCAGGGAGAGAGAGTGTGGGAATGTTACAGTATCTCCAGGGAGAGAGAGTGTGGGAATGTTACAGTATCTCCTGGGAGAGTGAATGTGGGAATGTTACAGTATCTCCAGGGAGAGAGAATGTGGGAATGTTACAGTATCTCCAGGGAGAGAGAATGTGGGAATGTTGCACTGTCTCCAGTGAGAGAGAGTGTGGGAATGTTACAGTATCTCCGGGGAGAGAGAGTGTGGGAATGTTACAGTATCTCCCGGGAGAGAGATTGTGTAAATGTTACAGTATCTCCAGGGAGAGAGAGTGTTGGAATGTTACAGTATCTCCAGGGAGAGAGAGTGTGGGAATGTTACAGTATCTCCCGGGTGAGAGAGTTTGGGAATGTTACAGTATCTCCAGGGAGAGAGAGTGTGGGAATGTTACAGTATCTCCTGGGAGAGAGAGTGTTGGAATGTTACAGTATCTCCAGGGAGAGAGAGTGTGGGAATGTTACACTATCTCCAGGGAGATATAATGTGGGAATGTTACAGTATCTCCTGGGAGAGTGAATGTGGGAATGTTACAGTATCTCCAGGGAGAGAGAATGTGGGAATGTTACAGTACCTCCTGGGAGAGAGAATGTGGGAATGTTACAGTATCTCCTGGGAGAGAGAGTGTGGGAATGTTACATTATCTCCAAGGAGAGTGTAGAAATGTTACAGTATCTCCTGGGAGAGAGAATGTGGGAATGTTACAGTATCTCCAGGGAGAGAGAGTGTGGGAATGTTACAGTATCTCCTGGGAGAGTGAATGTGGGAATGTTACAGTATCTCCAGGGAGAGAGAATGTGGGAATGTTACAGTACCTCCTGGGAGATAGAATGTGGGAATGTTACAGTATCTCCTGGGAGAGAGAGTGTGGGAATGTTACATTATCTCCAGGGAGAGTGTAGAAATGTTACAGTATCTCCTGGGAGAGAGAATGTGGGAATGTTACAGTATCTCCAGGGAGAGAGAGTGTGGGAATATTCTTGTATCTCTTGGGAGAGAGAGTGTGGGAATGTTACAGTATCTCCAGGGAGAGAGAGTGTGGGAATGTTACAGTATCTTCAGCGGGAGAGAGTGTGGGAATGGTACACTATCTCCAGGGAGAGAGAGTGTGGGAATGTTACAGTATCTCCACGGAGAGAGAGTGTGGGAATGTTACACTATCTCCAGGGTGAGAGAATGTGGGAATGTTACAGTATCTCCAGGGAGAGAGAGTGTGCGAATGTTACAGTATCTCGTGGGAGTGTGGGAATGTTACAGTATCTCCAGGGAGAGAGAGTGTGGGAACGTTACAGTATCTCCAGGGAGAGAGAGTGTGGGAATGTTACAGTATCTCCAGGGAGAGAGAGTGTGGGAATGTTACAGTATCTCCTGGGAGAGAGTGTGGAAATGTTACAGTGTCTCCAGGGAGAGAGTGTGTGGGGATGTTACAGTATCTCCTGGGAGAGAGTGTGGGAATGTTACAGTATCTCCTGGGAGAGAGAGTGTGGGAATGTTGCAGTATCTCCTGGGAGAGAGAGTGTGGGAATGTTACAGTATCTCCTGGGAGAGAGAGTGTGGGAATTTGACAGTATCTCCTGGGAGAGAGAGTGCGGAAGTTTTGCAGTATCTCCAGGGAGAGAGTGTGGGAATGTTGCACTTTCTCCAGGGAGAGAGAGTGTGGGATTGTTGCAGTATCTCCTGGGAGAGAGTGTGTGGGAATGTTACACTATTTCCTGGGAGAGATAATGAGGAAATGTTACAGTATCTCCAGGGAGAGAGAGTGTGGGAATGTTACGCTATCTCCAGGGAGAGAGAATGTGGGAATGTTATAGTATCTCCAGGGAGAGAGAGTGTGCAAATGTTACAGTATCTCCAGGGAGAGAGAGTGTGGGAATGTTACAGTATCTCCAGGCAGAGAGAGTGTGGGAATGTTACAGTATCTCCTGGGAGAGAGAGTGTGGGAATGTTACAGTATCTCCAGGGTGAGAGAATGTGGGAATGTTACAGTACCTCCAGGGAGAGAGAGTGTGGGAATGTTACAGTATCTCCTGGGAGAGAGAGTGTGGAAATGTTACAGTATCTCCAGGGAGAGAGAATATGGGAATGTTACAGTATCTCCTGGGAGAGAGAATGTGGGAATGTTACAGTATCTCCAGGGAGAGAGAGTGTGGGAATGTTACAGCATCTACAGGGAGAGAGAGTGTGGGAATGTTACAGTATCTCCAGGGAGAGAGAGTGTGGGAATGTTACAGTATCTCCAGGGAGAAAGAGTGTGGGAATGTTACAGTATTTCCTGGGAGAGAGAATGTGGGAATATTACAGTATATCCTGGGAGAGAGAGTGTGGAAATGTTACAGTATCTCCTGGGAGAGAGAATGTGGGAATGTTACAGTTTCTCCTGGGAGAGAGTGTGGGAATGTTACAGTATCTCCAGGGAGAGAGAGTGTGGAAATTTTACACTATCTCCTGGGAGAGATAATGTGGAAATGTTACAGTATCTCCTGGGAGAGAGAATGTGGGAATGTTACAGTATCTCCTGGGAGAGAGAATGTGGTAATGTTACAGTATCTCCAGGGAGAGAGAATGTGGGAATGTTACAGTATCTCCAGGGAGAGAGAGTGTGGGAATGTTACAGTATCTCCTGGGATAGAGAGTGTGGGAATGTTACAGTGTCTCCAGGGAGAGAGAGTGTGCGAATGTTACAGTATCTCCAGGGAGAGAGAGTGTGGGAATGTTACAGTATCTCCTGGGATAGAGAGTGTGGGAATGTTACAGTATCTCCCGGGAGAGAGAGTGTGGGAATGTTACAGTATCTCCTGGGATAGAGAGTGTGGGAATGTTACATTATCTCCTGGGAGAGAGAGTGTGGAAATGTTACAGCATCTCCAGGGAGAGAGAGTGTGGGAATGTTACAGTATCTCCCGGGAGAGAGATTGTGGAAATGTTACAGTATCTCCAGGGAGAGAGAGTGTGGGAATGTTACAGTATCTCCTGGGAGAGAGAGTGTGGGAATGTTACACTATCTCCAGGGAGATATAATGTGGGAATGTTACAGCATCTCCTGGGAGAGAGAGTGAGGGAATGTTACAGTATCTCCTGGGAGAGAGACTGCGGGAATGTTACATTATCTCCTGGGAGAGAGAGTGTGGGAATGTTACAGTATCTCCAGGGAGAGAGAATGTGGGAATGTTACAGTATCTCCTGGGAGAGAGAATGTGGGAATGTTACAGTATCTCCTGGGAGAGAGAATGTGGGAATGTTACAGTATCTCCAGGGAGAGAGAGTGTGGGAATGTTAAAGTATCTCCAGGGAGAGAGAGTGTGGGAATGTTACACTATCTCCAGGGAGAGAGAGTGAGGGAATGTTACAGTATCTCCAGGGAGAGAGAGTGTGGGAAAGTTACACTATCTCCAGGGAGAGAGAATGTGGGAATGTTACAGTATCTCCAGGGAGAGAGAATGTGGAAATGTTACAGTATCTCCAGGGAGAGAGCATGTGGGAATGTTACAGTATCTCCTGGGAGAGAGAATGTGGGAATGTTACAGTATCTCCTGGGAGAGAGAATGTGGGAATGTTACAGTATCTCCAGGGAGAGAGAGTGTGGGAATGTTAAAGTATCTCCAGGGAGAGAGAGTGTGGGAATGTTACAGTATCTCCAGGGAGAGAGAGTGTGGGAATGTTACAGTATCTCCAGGGAGAGAGAGTGTGGGAATGTTACACTATCTCCAGGGAGAGAGAGTGTGGGAATGTTACAGTATCTCCCGGGAGAGAGAGTTTGGGAATGTTACATTATCTCCAGGGCGAGAGACTGCGGGAATGTTACAGTATCTCCAGGGAGAGAGTGTGTGGGAATGTTGCACTGTCTCCAGTGAGAGAGAGTGTGGGAATGTTACAGTATCTCCGGGGAGAGAGAGTGTGCGAATGTTACAGTATCTCCTGGGAGAGAGAGTGTGGGAATGTTACAGTATCTCCAGGGAGAGAGAGTGTGGGAATGTTACAGTATCTCCAGGGAGAGAGAGTGTGGGAATGTTACAGTATCTCCTGGGAGAGAGTGTGGAAATGTTACAGTGTCTCCAGGGAGAGAGTGTGTGGGAATGTTACAGTATCTCCTGGGAGAGAGAGTGTGGGAATGTTACAGTATCTCCTGGGAGAGAGAGTGTGGGAATGTTGCAGTATCTCCTGGGAGAGAGAGTGTGGGAATGTTGCAGTATCTCCTGGGAGAGAGAGTGTGGTACTGTTACAGTATCTCCAGGGAGAGAGTGTGTGGGAATGTTACATTATCGCCTGGGAGAGAGAGTGCGGAAGTTTTGCAGTATCTCCAGGGAGAGAGTGTGGGAATGTTACACTTTCTCCAGGGAGAGAGAGTGTGGGAATGTTGCAGTATCTCCTGGGAGAGAGAGTGTGGGAATGTTACACTATCTCCTGGGAGAGATAATGAGGAAATGTTACAGTATCTCCAGGGAGAGAGAGTGTGGGCATGTTACAGTATCTCCAGGGAGAGAGAGTGTGGGAATGTTACATTATCTCCAGGGAGAATGTAGAAATGTTACAGTATCTCCTGGGAGGGAGAATGTGGGAATGTTACAGTATCTCCAGTGAGAGAGAGTGTGGGAATGTTACAGTATCTCCTGGGAGAGAGAGTGTGGAAATGTTACAGTATCTCCAGGGAGAGAGAGTGTGGGAATGTTACAGTATCTCCTGGGAGAGAGAGTGTTGGAATGTTACAGTATCTCCAGGGAGAGAGAGTGTGGGAATGTTACAGTATCTCCTGGGAGAGAGAATGTGGGAATGTTACAGTATCTCCTGGGAGAGAGAATGTGGGAATGTTACAGTATCTCCTGGGAGAGAGAATGTGGGAATGTAACACTATCTCCTGGGAGAGAGACTGTGGGAATGTTACAGTATCTCCTGGGAGAGAGACTGTGGGAATGTCACAGTATCTCCTGGGAGAGAGAGTGAGGGAATGTTACAGTATCTCCTGGGAGAGAGAGTGTGGGAATGTTACAGTATCTCCTGGGAGAGAGACTGTGGGAATGTTACAGTATCTCCTGGGAGAGAGAGTGTTGGAATGTTACAGTATCTCCAGGGAGAGAGAGTGTGGGAATGTTACAGTATCTCCAGGGAGAGAAAGTGTGGGAATGTTACAGCATCTCCTGGGATAGAGAATGTGGGAATGTTACACTATCTCCTGGGAGAGATAATGAGGAAATGTTACAGTATCTCCAGGGAGAGAGAGTGTGGGAATGTTACACTATCTCCAGGGAGAGAGAATGTGGGAATGTTATAGTATCTCCAGGGAGAGAGAATGTGGGAATGTTACAGTATCTGCAGGGAGAGAGTGTGGGAATGTTACAGTATCTCGAAGGAGAGAGAGTGTGGGAATGTTACAGTATCTCCAGGGAGAGAGAGTGTGGGAATGTTACACTATCTCCAGGGAGAGAGAATGTGGAATGTTACAGTATCTCCAGGGAGAGAGAGTGTGGGAATGTTACAGTATCTCCAGGCAGAGAGAGTGTGGGAATGTTACAGTGTCTCCAGGGAGAGAGAGTGTGGGAATGTTACAGTATCGCCAGGGAGACAGAGTGTGGGAATGGTACAGTATCTCCAGGGAGAAAGAGTGTGGGAATGTTACACTATCTCCAGGGAGAGAGAATGTGGAATGTTATAGTATCGCCAGGGAGAGAGAATTTGGGAATGTTACAGTACCTCCAGGGAGAGAGAGTGTGGGAATGTTACAGTATCTCCTGGGAGAGAGAGTGTGGAAATGTTATAGTATCTCCAGGGAGAGAGAATGTGGGAATGTTACAGTATCTCCAGGGAGAGAGAGTGTGGGAATGTTACAGCATCTACAGGGAGAGAGAGTGTGGGAATGAATGTTACAGTATCTCCAGGGAGAGAGAGTGTGGGAATGTTACAGTATCTCCTGGGAGAGAGAATGTGGAAATGTTACAGTATCTCCAGGGAGAGAGTGTGTGGGAATGTTACAGTATCTCCAGGGAGAGAGAGTGTGGGAATGTTACAGTATCTCCTGGGAGAGACAGTGTGGGAATGTTACAGCATCTACAGGGAGAGAGAGTGTGGGAATGAATGTTACAGTATCTCCAGGGAGAGAGAGTGTGGGAATGTTACAGTATCTCCAGGGAGAGAGAGTGTGCGAATGTTACAGTATCTCCAGGGAGAGAGAGTGTGGGAATGTTACAGTATCTCCTGGGATAGAGAGTGTGGGAATGTTACAGTATCTCCCGGGAGAGAGAGTGTGGGAATGTTACAGTATCTCCTGGGATAGAGAGTGTGGGAATGTTACATTATCTCCTGGGAGAGAGAGTGTGGAAATGTTACAGCATCTCCAGGGAGAGAGAGTGTGGGAATGTTACAGTATCTCCCGGGAGAGAGATTGTGGAAATGTTACAGTATCTCCTGGGAGAGAGAGTGTGGGAATGTTACAGTATCTCCTGGGAGAGAGAGTGTGGGAATGTTACACTATCTCCAGGGAGATATAATGTGGGAATGTTACAGCATCTCCTGGGAGAGAGAGTGAGGGAATGTTACAGTATCTCCTGGGAGAGAGACTGCGGGAATGTTACATTATCTCCTGGGAGAGAGAGTGTGGGAATGTTACAGTATCTCCAGGGAGAGAGAATGTGGAAATGTTACAGTATCTCCAGGGAGAGAGCATGTGGGAATGTTACAGTATCTCCTGGGAGAGAGAATGTGGGAATGTTACAGTATCTCCTGGGAGAGAGAATGTGGGAATGTTACAGTATCTCCAGGGAGAGAGAGTGTGGGAATGTTAAAGTATCTCCAGGGAGAGAGAGTGTGGGAATGTTACACTATCTCCAGGGAGAGAGAGTGAGGGAATGTTACAGTATCTCCAGGGAGAGAGAGTGTGGGAATGTTACAGTATCTCCAGGGAGAGAGAATGTGGAAATGTTACAGTATCTCCAGGGAGAGAGCATGTGGGAATGTTACAGTATCTCCTGGGAGAGAGAATGTGGGAATGTTACAGTATCTCCTGGGAGAGAGAATGTGGGAATGTTACAGTATCTCCAGGGAGAGAGAGTGTGGGAATGTTAAAGTATCTCCAGGGAGAGAGAGTGTGGGAATGTTACACTATCTCCAGGGAGAGAGAGTGAGGGAATGTTACAGTATCTCCAGGGAGAGAGAGTGTGGGAAAGTTACACTATCTCCAGGGAGAGAGAATGTGGGAATGTTACAGTATCTCCAGGGAGAGAGAGTGTGGGAATGTTACAGTATCTCCAGGGAGAGAGAGTGTGGGAATGTTACACTATCTCCAGGGAGAGAGAGTGTGGGAATGTTACAGTATCTCCAGGGAGAGAGAGTTTGGGAATGTTACAGTATCTCCAGGGCGAGAGACTGCGGGAATGTTACAGTATCTCCAGGGAGAGAGAATGTGGGAATGTTGCACTGTCTCCAGTGAGAGAGAGTGTGGGAATGTTACAGTATCTCCGGGGAGAGAGAGTGTGCGAATGTTACAGTATCTCCTGGGAGAGAGAGTGTGGGAATGTTACAGTATCTCCAGGGAGAGAGAGTGTGGGAATGTTACAGTATCTCCTGGGAGAGAGAGTGTGGGAATGTTGCAGTATCTCCTGGGAGAGAGAGTGTGGGAATGTTACAGTATCTCCAGGGAGATAGTGTGTGGGAATGTTACAGTATCTCCTGGGAGAGAGAGTGTGGAAATGTCACAGTATCTCCAGGGAGAGAGATTGTGGGAATGTAACAGTATCTCCTGGGAGAGAGAGTGTGGGAATGTTACAGTATCTCCTGGGAGAGAGAGTGTGGGAATGTTACAATATCTCCTGGGAGAGAGAGTGTGGGAATGTTACAGTATCTCCAGGGAGAGAGAGTGTGGGAATGTTACAGCATCTCCAGGGAGATATAATGTGGGAATGTTACAGCATCTCCTGGGAGAGACAGTGAGGGAATGTTACTGTATCTCCTGGGAGAGAGACTGTGGGAATGTTACAGTATCTCCTGGGAGAGAGAGTGTTGGAATGTTACAGTATCTCCAGGGAGAGAGAGTGTGGGAATGTTACAGTATCTCCAGGGAGAGAGAGTGTGGGAATGTTACAGTATCTCCTGGGAGAGTGAATGTGGGAATGTTACAGTATCTCCAGGGAGAGAGAATGTGGGAATGTTACAGTATCTCCAGGGAGAGAGAATGTGGGAATGTTGCACTGTCTCCAGTGAGAGAGAGTGTGGGAATGTTACAGTATCTCCGGGGAGAGAGAGTGTGGGAATGTTACAGTATCTCCCGGGAGAGAGATTGTGTAAATGTTACAGTATCTCCAGGGAGAGAGAGTGTTGGAATGTTACAGTATCTCCAGGGAGAGAGAGTGTGGGAATGTTACAGTATCTCCCGGGTGAGAGAGTTTGGGAATGTTACAGTATCTCCAGGGAGAGAGAGTGTGGGAATGTTACAGTATCTCCTGGGAGAGAGAGTGTTGGAATGTTACAGTATCTCCAGGGAGAGAGAGTGTGGGAATGTTACACTATCTCCAGGGAGATATAATGTGGGAATGTTACAGTATCTCCTGGGAGAGTGAATGTGGGAATGTTACAGTATCTCCAGGGAGAGAGAATGTGGGAATGTTACAGTACCTCCTGGGAGAGAGAATGTGGGAATGTTACAGTATCTCCTGGGAGAGAGAGTGTGGGAATGTTACATTATCTCCAAGGAGAGTGTAGAAATGTTACAGTATCTCCTGGGAGAGAGAATGTGGGAATGTTACAGTATCTCCAGGGAGAGAGAGTGTGGGAATGTTACAGAATCTCCTGGGAGAGTGAATGTGGGAATGTTACAGTATCTCCAGGGAGAGAGAATGTGGGAATGTTACAGTACCTCCTGGGAGATAGAATGTGGGAATGTTACAGTATCTCCTGGAAGAGAGAGTGTGGGAATGTTACATTATCTCCAGGGAGAGTGTAGAAATGTTACAGTATCTCCTGGGAGAGAGAATGTGGGAATGTTACAGTATCTCCAGGGAGAGAGAGTGTGGGAATATTCTTGTATCTCTTGGGAGAGAGAGTGTGGGAATGTTACAGTATCTCCAGGGAGAGAGAGTGTGGGAATGTTACAGTATCTCCAGGGAGAGAGAATGTGGGAATGTTACAGTATCTTCAGCGGGAGAGAGTGTGGGAATGTTACAGTATCTCCAGGGTGAGAGAATGTGGGAATGTTAGAGTATCTCCAGGGAGAGAGAGTGTGGGAATGTTACAGTATCTCGTGGGAGTGTGGGAATGTTACAGTATCTCCAGGGAGAGAGAGTGTGGGAACGTTACAGTATCTCCAGGGAGAGAGAGTGTGGGAATGTTACAGTATCTCCAGGGAGAGAGAGTGTGGGAATGTTACAGTATCTCCTGGGAGAGAGTGTGGAAATGTTACAGTGTCTCCAGGGAGAGAGTGTGTGGGGATGTTACAGTATCTCCTGGGAGAGAGTGTGGGAATGTTACAGTATCTCCTGGGAGAGAGAGTGTGGGAATGTTGCAGTATCTCCTGGGAGAGAGAGTGTGGAAATGTTACAGTATCTCCAGGGAGATAGTGTGTGGGAATTTGACAGTATCTCCTGGGAGAGAGAGTGCGGAAGTTTTGCAGTATCTCCAGGGAGAGAGTGTGGGAATGTTGCACTTTCTCCAGGGAGAGAGAGTGTGGGATTGTTGCAGTATCTCCAGGGAGATAGTGTGTGGGAATTTGACAGTATCTCCTGGGAGAGAGAGTGCGGAAGTTTTGCAGTATCTCCAGGGAGAGAGTGTGGGAATGTTGCACTTTCTCCAGGGAGAGAGAGTGTGGGAATGTTGCACTTTCTCCAGGGAGAGAGAGTGTGGGAATGTTACAGTATCTCCTGGGAGAGAGAGTGTGGAAATGTTACAGTATCTCCAGGGAGATAGTGTGTGGGAATATTCTTGTATCTCTTGGGAGAGAGAGTGTGGGAATGTTACAGTATCTCCAGGGAGAGAGAGTGTGGGAATGTTACAGTATCTTCAGCGGGAGAGAGTGTGGGAATGGTACACTATCTCCAGGGAGAGAGAGTGTGGGAATGTTACAGTATCTCCACGGAGAGAGAGTGTGGGAATGTTACACTATCTCCAGGGTGAGAGAATGTGGGAATGTTACAGTATCTCCAGGGAGAGAGAGTGTGGGAATGTTACAGTATCTCGTGGGAGTGTGGGAATGTTACAGTATCTCCAGGGAGAGAGAGTGTGGGAACGTTACAGTATCTCCAGGGAGAGAGAGTGTGGGAATGTTACAGTATCTCCAGGGAGAGAGAGTGTGGGAATGTTACAGTATCTCCTGGGAGAGAGTGTGGAAATGTTACAGTGTCTCCAGGGAGAGAGTGTGTGGGGATGTTACAGTATCTCCTGGGAGAGAGTGTGGGAATGTTACAGTATCTCCTGGGAGAGAGAGTGTGGGAATGTTGCAGTATCTCCTGGGAGAGAGAGTGTGGGAATGTTACAGTATCTCCTGGGAGAGAGAGTGTGGGAATTTCACAGTATCTCCTGGGAGAGAGAGTGCGGAAGTTTTGCAGTATCTACAGGGAGAGAGTGTGGGAATGTTGCACTTTCTCCAGGGAGAGAGAGTGTGGGATTGTTGCAGTATCTCCTGGGAGAGAGTGTGTGGGAATGTTACACTATTTCCTGGGAGAGATAATGAGGAAATGTTACAGTATCTCCAGGGAGAGAGAGTGTGGGAATGTTACGCTATCTCCAGGGAGAGAGAATGTGGGAATGTTATAGTATCTCCAGGGAGAGAGAGTGTGCAAATGTTACAGTATCTCCAGGGAGAGAGAGTGTGGGAATGTTACAGTATCTCCAGGCAGAGAGAGTGTGGGAATGTTACAGTATCTCCTGGGAGAGAGAGTGTGGGAATGTTACAGTATCTCCAGGGTGAGAGAATGTGGGAATGTTACAGTACCTCCAGGGAGAGAGAGTGTGGGAATGTTACAGTATCTCCTGGGAGAGAGAGTGTGGAAATGTTACAGTATCTCCAGGGAGAGAGAATATGGGAATGTTACAGTATCTCCTGGGAGAGAGAATGTGGGAATGTTACAGTATCTCCAGGGAGAGAGAGTGTGGGAATGTTACAGCATCTACAGGGAGAGAGAGTGTGGGAATGTTACAGTATCTCCAGGGAGAGAGAGTGTGGGAATGTTACAGTATCTCCAGGGAGAAAGAGTGTGGGAATGTTACAGTATTTCCTGGGAGAGAGAATGTGGGAATATTACAGTATCTCCTGGGAGAGAGAGTGTGGAAATGTTACAGTATCTCCTGGGAGAGAGAATGTGGGAATGTTACAGTTTCTCCTGGGAGAGAGTGTGGGAATGTTACAGTATCTCCAGGGAGAGAGAGTGTGGAAATTTTACACTATCTCCTGGGAGAGATAATGTGGAAATGTTACAGTATCTCCTGGGAGAGAGAATGTGGTAATGTTACAGTATCTCCAGGGAGAGAGAATGTGGGAATGTTACAGTATCTCCAGGGAGAGAGAGTGTGGGAATGTTACAGTATCTCCTGGGATAGAGAGTGTGGGAATGTTACAGTGTCTCCAGGGAGAGAGAGTGTGCGAATGTTACAGTATCTCCAGGGAGAGAGAGTGTGGGAATGTTACAGTATCTCCTGGGATAGAGAGTGTGGGAATGTTACAGTATCTCCCGGGAGAGAGAGTGTGGGAATGTTACAGTATCTCCTGGGATAGAGAGTGTGGGAATGTTACATTATCTCCTGGGAGAGAGAGTGTGGAAATGTTACAGCATCTCCAGGGAGAGAGAGTGTGGGAATGTTACAGTATCTCCCGGGAGAGAGATTGTGGAAATGTTACAGTATCTCCAGGGAGAGAGAGTGTGGGAATGTTACAGTATCTCCTGGGAGAGAGAGTGTGGGAATGTTACACTATCTCCAGGGAGATATAATGTGGGAATGTTACAGCATCTCCTGGGAGAGAGAGTGAGGGAATGTTACAGTATCTCCTGGGAGAGAGACTGCGGGAATGTTACATTATCTCCTGGGAGAGAGAGTGTGGGAATGTTACAGTATCTCCAGGGAGAGAGAATGTGGAAATGTTACAGTATCTCCAGGGAGAGAGCATGTGGGAATGTTACAGTATCTCCTGGGAGAGAGAATGTGGGAATGTTACAGTATCTCCTGGGAGAGAGAATGTGGGAATGTTACAGTATCTCCAGGGAGAGAGAGTGTGGGAATGTTAAAGTATCTCCAGGGAGAGAGAGTGTGGGAATGTTACACTATCTCCAGGGAGAGAGAGTGAGGGAATGTTACAGTATCTCCAGGGAGAGAGAGTGTGGGAAAGTTACACTATCTCCAGGGAGAGAGAATGTGGGAATGTTACAGTATCTCCAGGGAGAGAGAATGTGGAAATGTTACAGTATCTCCAGGGAGAGAGCATGTGGGAATGTTACAGTATCTCCTGGGAGAGAGAATGTGGGAATGTTACAGTATCTCCTGGGAGAGAGAATGTGGGAATGTTACAGTATCTCCAGGGAGAGAGAGTGTGGGAATGTTAAAGTATCTCCAGGGAGAGAGAGTGTGGGAATGTTACAGTATCTCCAGGGAGAGAGAGTGTGGGAATGTTACAGTATCTCCAGGGAGAGAGAGTGTGGGAATGTTACACTATCTCCAGGGAGAGAGAGTGTGGGAATGTTACAGTATCTCCCGGGAGAGAGAGTTTGGGAATGTTACATTATCTCCAGGGCGAGAGACTGCGGGAATGTTACAGTATCTCCAGGGAGAGAGTGTGTGGGAATGTTGCACTGTCTCCAGTGAGAGAGAGTGTGGGAATGTTACAGTATCTCCGGGGAGAGAGAGTGTGCGAATGTTACAGTATCTCCTGGGAGAGAGAGTGTGGGAATGTTACAGTATCTCCAGGGAGAGAGAGTGTGGGAATGTTACAGTATCTCCAGGGAGAGAGAGTGTGGGAATGTTACAGTATCTCCTGGGAGAGAGTGTGGAAATGTTACAGTGTCTCCAGGGAGAGAGTGTGTGGGAATGTTACAGTATCTCCTGGGAGAGAGAGTGTGGGAATGTTACAGTATCTCCTGGGAGAGAGAGTGTGGGAATGTTGCAGTATCTCCTGGGAGAGAGAGTGTGGGAATGTTGCAGTATCTCCTGGGAGAGAGAGTGTGGGACTGTTACAGTATCTCCAGGGAGAGAGTGTGTGGGAATGTTACATTATCGCCTGGGAGAGAGAGTGCGGAAGTTTTGCAGTATCTCCAGGGAGAGAGTGTGGGAATGTTACACTTTCTCCAGGGAGAGAGAGTGTGGGAATGTTACACTATCTCCTGGGAGAGATAATGAGGAAATGTTACAGTATCTCCAGGGAGAGAGAGTGTGGGCATGTTACAGTATCTCCAGGGAGAGAGAGTGTGGGAATGTTACATTATCTCCAGGGAGAATGTAGAAATGTTACAGTATCTCCTGGGAGGGAGAATGTGGGAATGTTACAGTATCTCCAGTGAGAGAGAGTGTGGGAATGTTACAGTATCTCCTGGGAGAGAGAGTGTGGAAATGTTACAGTATCTCCAGGGAGAGAGAGTGTGGGAATGTTACAGTATCTCCTGGGAGAGAGAATGTGGGAATGTTACAGTATCTCCTGGGAGAGAGAATGTGGGAATGTTACAGTATCTCCTGGGAGAGAGAATGTGGGAATGTAACACTATCTCCTGGGAGAGAGACTGTGGGAATGTTACAGTATCTCCTGGGAGAGAGAGTGTGGGAATGTTACAGTATCTCCTGGGAGAGAGAGTGTGGGAATGTTACAGTATCTCCTGGGAGAGAGAATGTGGGAATGTAACACTATCTCCTGGGAGAGAGACTGTGGGAATGTCACAGTATCTCCTGGGAGAAAGAGTGAGGGAATGTTACAGTATCTCCTGGGAGAGAGAGTGTGGGAATGTTACAGTACCTCCTGGGAGAGAGACTGTGGGAATGTTACAGTATCTCCTGGGAGAGAGAGTGTTGGAATGTTACAGTATCTCCAGGGAGAGAGAGTGTGGGAATGTTACAGTATCTCCAGGGAGAGAAAGTGTGGGAATGTTACAGCATCTCCTGGGATAGAGAATGTGGGAATGTTACACTATCTCCTGGGAGAGATAATGAGGAAATGTTACAGTATCTCCAGGGAGAGAGAGTGTGGGAATGTTACACTATCTCCAGGGAGAGAGAATGTGGGAATGTTATAGTATCTCCAGGGAGAGAGAATGTGGGAATGTTACAGTATCTGCAGGGAGAGAGTGTGGGAATGTTACAGTATCTCGAGGGAGAGAGAGTGTGGGAATGTTACAGTATCTCCAGGGAGAGAGAGTGTGGGAATGTTACACTATCTCCAGGGAGAGAGAATGTGGAATGTTACAGTATCTCCAGGGAGAGAGAGTGTGGGAATGTTACAGTATCTCCAGGCAGAGAGAGTGTGGGAATGTTACAGTGTCTCCAGGGAGAGAGAGTGTGGGAATGTTACAGTATCGCCAGGGAGACAGAGTGTGGGAATGGTACAGTATCTCCAGGGAGAAAGAGTTTGGGAATGTTACACTATCTCCAGGGAGAGAGAATGTGGAATGTTATAGTATCGCCAGGGAGAGAGAATTTGGGAATGTTACAGTACCTCCAGGGAGAGAGAGTGTGGGAATGTTACAGTATCTCCTGGGAGAGAGAGTGTGGAAATGTTATAGTATCTCCAGGGAGAGAGAATGTGGGAATGTTACAGTATCTCCAGGGAGAGAGAGTGTGGGAATGTTACAGCATCTACAGGGAGAGAGAGTGTGGGAATGAATGTTACAGTATCTCCAGGGAGAGAGAGTGTGGGAATGTTACAGTATCTCCTGGGAGAGAGAATGTGGAAATGTTACAGTATCTCCAGGGAGAGAGTGTGTGGGAATGTTACAGTATCTCCAGGGAGAGAGAGTGTGGGAATGTTACAGTATCTCCTGGGAGAGACAGTGTGGGAATGTTACAGCATCTACAGGGAGAGAGAGTGTGGGAATGAATGTTACAGTATCTCCAGGGAGAGAGAGTGTGGGAATGTTACAGTATCTCCTGGGAGAGAGAGTGTGGGAATGTTACAGTATCTCCAGGGAGAGAGAGTGTGCGAATGTTACAGTATCTCCAGGGAGAGAGAGTGTGGGAATGTTACAGTATCTCCTGGGATAGAGAGTGTGGGAATGTTACAGTATCTCCCGGGAGAGAGAGTGTGGGAATGTTACAGTATCTCCTGGGATAGAGAGTGTGGGAATGTTACATTATCTCCTGGGAGAGAGAGTGTGGAAATGTTACAGCATCTCCAGGGAGAGAGAGTGTGGGAATGTTACAGTATCTCCCGGGAGAGAGATTGTGGAAATGTTACAGTATCTCCTGGGAGAGAGAGTGTGGGAATGTTACAGTATCTCCTGGGAGAGAGAGTGTGGGAATGTTACACTATCTCCAGGGAGATATAATGTGGGAATGTTACAGCATCTCCTGGGAGAGAGAGTGAGGGAATGTTACAGTATCTCCTGGGAGAGAGACTGCGGGAATGTTACATTATCTCCTGGGAGAGAGAGTGTGGGAATGTTACAGTATCTCCAGGGAGAGAGAATGTGGAAATGTTACAGTATCTCCAGGGAGAGAGCATGTGGGAATGTTACAGTATCTCCTGGGAGAGAGAATGTGGGAATGTTACAGTATCTCCTGGGAGAGAGAATGTGGGAATGTTACAGTATCTCCAGGGAGAGAGAGTGTGGGAATGTTAAAGTATCTCCAGGGAGAGAGAGTGTGGGAATGTTACACTATCTCCAGGGAGAGAGAGTGAGGGAATGTTACAGTATCTCCAGGGAGAGAGAGTGTGGGAATGTTACAGTATCTCCAGGGAGAGAGAATGTGGAAATGTTACAGTATCTCCAGGGAGAGAGCATGTGGGAATGTTACAGTATCTCCTGGGAGAGAGAATGTGGGAATGTTACAGTATCTCCTGGGAGAGAGAATGTGGGAATGTTACAGTATCTCCAGGGAGAGAGAGTGTGGGAATGTTAAAGTATCTCCAGGGAGAGAGAGTGTGGGAATGTTACACTATCTCCAGGGAGAGAGAGTGAGGGAATGTTACAGTATCTCCAGGGAGAGAGAGTGTGGGAAAGTTACACTATCTCCAGGGAGAGAGAATGTGGGAATGTTACAGTATCTCCAGGGAGAGAGAGTGTGGGAATGTTACAGTATCTCCAGGGAGAGAGAGTGTGGGAATGTTACACTATCTCCAGGGAGAGAGAGTGTGGGAATGTTACAGTATCTCCAGGGAGAGAGAGTTTGGGAATGTTACAGTATCTCCAGGGCGAGAGACTGCGGGAATGTTACAGTATCTCCAGGGAGAGAGAATGTGGGAATGTTGCACTGTCTCCAGTGAGAGAGAGTGTGGGAATGTTACAGTATCTCCGGGGAGAGAGAGTGTGCGAATGTTACAGTATCTCCTGGGAGAGAGAGTGTGGGAATGTTACAGTATCTCCAGGGAGAGAGAGTGTGGGAATGTTACAGTATCTCCTGGGAGAGAGAGTGTGGGAATGTTGCAGTATCTCCTGGGAGAGAGAGTGTGGGAATGTTACAGTATCTCCAGGGAGATAGTGTGTGGGAATGTTACAGTATCTCCTGGGAGAGAGAGTGTGGAAATGTCACAGTATCTCCAGGGAGAGAGATTGTGGGAATGTAACAGTATCTCCTGGGAGAGAGAGTGTGGGAATGTTACAGTATCTCCTGGGAGAGAGAGTGTGGGAATGTTACAATATCTCCTGGGAGAGAGAGTGTGGGAATGTTACAGTATCTCCAGGGAGAGAGAGTGTGGGAATGTTACAGCATCTCCAGGGAGATATAATGTGGGAATGTTACAGCATCTCCTGGGAGAGACAGTGAGGGAATGTTACTGTATCTCCTGGGAGAGAGACTGTGGGAATGTTACAGTATCTCCTGGGAGAGAGAGTGTTGGAATGTTACAGTATCTCCAGGGAGAGAGAGTGTGGGAATGTTACAGTATCTCCAGGGAGAGAGAGTGTGGGAATGTTACAGTATCTCCTGGGAGAGTGAATGTGGGAATGTTACAGTATCTCCAGGGAGAGAGAATGTGGGAATGTTACAGTATCTCCAGGGAGAGAGAATGTGGGAATGTTGCACTGTCTCCAGTGAGAGAGAGTGTGGGAATGTTACAGTATCTCCGGGGAGAGAGAGTGTGGGAATGTTACAGTATCTCCCGGGAGAGAGATTGTGTAAATGTTACAGTATCTCCAGGGAGAGAGAGTGTTGGAATGTTACAGTATCTCCAGGGAGAGAGAGTGTGGGAATGTTACAGTATCTCCCGGGTGAGAGAGTTTGGGAATGTTACAGTATCTCCAGGGAGAGAGAGTGTGGGAATGTTACAGTATCTCCTGGGAGAGAGAGTGTTGGAATGTTACAGTATCTCCAGGGAGAGAGAGTGTGGGAATGTTACACTATCTCCAGGGAGATATAATGTGGGAATGTTACAGTATCTCCTGGGAGAGTGAATGTGGGAATGTTACAGTATCTCCAGGGAGAGAGAATGTGGGAATGTTACAATACCTCCTGGGAGAGAGAATGTGGGAATGTTACAGTATCTCCTGGGAGAGAGAGTGTGGGAATGTTACATTATCTCCAAGGAGAGTGTAGAAATGTTACAGTATCTCCTGGGAGAGAGAATGTGGGAATGTTACAGTATCTCCAGGGAGAGAGAGTGTGGGAATGTTACAGTATCTCCTGGGAGAGTGAATGTGGGAATGTTACAGTATCTCCAGGGAGAGAGAATGTGGGAATGTTACAGTACCTCCTGGGAGATAGAATGTGGGAATGTTACAGTATCTCCTGGGAGAGAGAGTGTGGGAATGTTACATTATCTCCAGGGAGAGTGTAGAAATGTTACAGTATCTCCTGGGAGAGAGAATGTGGGAATGTTACAGTATCTCCAGGGAGAGAGAGTGTGGGAATATTCTTGTATCTCTTGGGAGAGAGAGTGTGGGAATGTTACAGTATCTCCAGGGAGAGAGAGTGTGGGAATGTTACAGTATCTCCAGGGAGAGAGAATGTGGGAATGTTACAGTATCTTCAGCGGGAGAGAGTGTGGGAATGTTACAGTATCTCCAGGGTGAGAGAATGTGGGAATGTTACAGTATCTCGTGGGAGTGTGGGAATGTTACAGTATCTCCAGGGAGAGAGAGTGTGGGAACGTTACAGTATCTCCAGGGAGAGAGAGTGTGGGAATGTTACAGTATCTCCAGGGAGAGAGAGTGTGGGAATGTTACAGTATCTCCTGGGAGAGAGTGTGGAAATGTTACAGTGTCTCCAGGGAGAGAGTGTGTGGGGATGTTACAGTATCTCCTGGGAGAGAGTGTGGGAATGTTACAGTATCTCCTGGGAGAGAGAGTGTGGGAATGTTGCAGTATCTCCTGGGAGAGAGAGTGTGGAAATGTTACAGTATCTCCAGGGAGATAGTGTGTGGGAATTTGACAGTATCTCCTGGGAGAGAGAGTGCGGAAGTTTTGCAGTATCTCCAGGGAGAGAGTGTGGGAATGTTGCACTTTCTCCAGGGAGAGAGAGTGTGGGATTGTTGCAGTATCTCCTGGGAGAGAGAGTGTGGGAATGTTACACTATTTCCTGGGAGAGATAATGAGGAAATGTTACAGTATCTCCAGGGAGAGAGAGTGTGGGAATGTTACGCTATCTCCAGGGAGAGAGAATGTGGGAATGTTATAGTATCTCCAGGGAGAGAGAGTGTGGGAATGTTACAGTATCTCCAGGCAGAGAGAGTGTGGGAATGTTACAGTATCTCCTGGGAGAGAGAGTGTGGGAATGTTACAGTATCTCCAGGGTGAGAGAATGTGGGAATGTTACAGTACCTCCAGGGAGAGAGAGTGTGGGAATGTAACAGTATCTCCTGGGAGAGAGAGTGTGGAAATGTTACAGTATCTCCAGGGAGAGAGAATATGGGAATGTTACAGTATCTCCTGGGAGAGAGAATGTGGGAATGTTACAGTATCTCCAGGGAGAGAGAGTGTGGGAATGTTACAGCATCTCCAGGGAGAGAGAGTGTGGGAATGTTACAGTATCTCCAGGGAGAAAGAGTGTGGGAATGTTACAGTATTTCCTGGGAGAGAGAATGTGGGAATATTACAGTATCTCCTGGGAGAGAGAGTGTGGAAATGTTACAGTATCTCCTGGGAGAGAGAATGTGGGAATGTTACAGTTTCTCCTGGGAGAGAGTGTGGGAATGTTACAGTATCTCCAGGGAGAGAGAGTGTGGAAATTTTACACTATCTCCTGGGAGAGATAATGTGGAAATGTTACAGTATCTCCTGGGAGAGAGAGTGTGGGAATGTTACAGGGTCTCCAGGGAGAGAGAGTGTGCGAATGTTACAGTATCTCCAGGGAGAGAGAGTGTGGGAATGTTACAGTATCTCCTGGGATAGAGAGTGTGGGAATGTTACAGTATCTCCCGGGAGAGAGAGTGTGGGAATGTTACAGTATCTCCTGGGATAGAGAGTGTGGGAATGTTACATTATCTCCTGGGAGAGAGAGTGTGGAAATGTTACAGCATCTCCAGGGAGAGAGAGTGTGGGAATGTTACAGTATCTCCCGGGAGAGAGATTGTGGAAATGTTACAGTATCTCCAGGGAGAGAGAGTGTGGGAATGTTACAGTATCTCCTGGGAGAGAGAGTGTGGGAATGTTACACTATCTCCAGGGAGATATAATGTGGGAATGTTACAGCATCTCCTGGGAGAGAGAGTGTGGGAATGTTACAGTATCTCCTGGGAGAGAGACTGCGGGAATGTTACATTATCTCCTGGGAGAGAGAGTGTGGGAATGTTACAGTATCTCCAGGGAGAGAGAATGTGGAAATGTTACAGTATCTCCAGGGAGAGAGCATGTGGGAATGTTACAGTATCTCCTGGGTGAGAGAATGTGGGAATGTTACAGTATCTCCTGGGAGAGAGAATGTGGGAATGTTACAGTATCTCCAGGGAGAGAGAGTGTGGGAATGTTAAAGTATCTCCAGGGAGAGAGAGTGTGGGAATGTTACACTATCTCCAGGGAGAGAGAGTGAGGGAATGTTACAGTATCTCCAGGGAGAGAGAGTGTGGGAATGTTACAGTATCTCCAGGGAGAGAGAATGTGGAAATGTTACAGTATCTCCAGGGAGAGAGCATGTGGGAATGTTACAGTATCTCCTGGGAGAGAGAATGTGGGAATGTTACAGTATCTCCTGGGAGAGAGAATGTGGGAATGTTACAGTATCTCCAGGGAGAGAGAGTGTGGGAATGTTAAAGTATCTCCAGGGAGAGAGAGTGTGGGAATGTTACACTATCTCCAGGGAGAGAGAGTGAGGGAATGTTACAGTATCTCCAGGGAGAGAGAGTGTGGGAAAGTTACACTATCTCCAGGGAGAGAGAATGTGGGAATGTTACAGTATCTCCAGGGAGAGAGAATGTGGAAATGTTACAGTATCTCCAGGGAGAGAGCATGTGGGAATGTTACAGTATCTCCTGGGAGAGAGAATGTGGGAATGTTACAGTATCTCCTGGGAGAGAGAATGTGGGAATGTTACAGTATCTCCAGGGAGAGAGAGTGTGGGAATGTTAAAGTATCTCCAGGGAGAGAGAGTGTGGGAATGTTACACTATCTCCAGGGAGAGAGAGTGAGGGAATGTTTCAGTATCTCCAGGGAGAGAGAGTGTGGGAAAGTTACACTATCTCCAGGGAGAGAGAATGTGGGAATGTTACAGTATCTCCAGGGAGAGAGAGTGTGGGAATGTTACAGTATCTCCAGGGAGAGAGAGTGTGGGAATGTTACACTATCTCCAGGGAGAGAGAGTGTGGGAATGTTACAGTATCTCCAGGGAGAGAGAGTTTGGGAATGTTACAGTATCTCCAGGGCGAGAGACTGCGGGAATGTTACAGTATCTCCAGGGAGAGAGTGTGTGGGAATGTTGCACTGTCTCCAGTGAGAGAGAGTGTGGGAATGTTACAGTATCTCCGGGGAGAGAGAGTGTGCGAATGTTACAGTATCTCCTGGGAGAGAGAGTGTGGGAATGTTACAGTATCTCCAGGGAGAGAGAGGGTGGGAATGTTACAGTATCTCCAGGGAGAGAGAGTGTGGGAATGTTACAGTATCTCCTGGGAGAGAGTGTGGAAATGTTACAGTGTCTCCAGGGAGAGAGTGTGTGGGAATGTTACAGTATCTCCTGGGAGAGAGAGTGTGGGAATGTTACAGTATCTCCTGGGAGAGAGAGTGTGGGAATGTTGCAGTATCTCCAGGGAGAGAGAGTGTGGGAATGTTACAGTATCTCCTGGGAGAGAGAGTGTGGGAATGTTGCAGTATCTCCTGGGAGAGAGAGTGTGGGACTGTTACAGTATCTCCAGGGAGAGAGTGTGGGAATGTTACATTATCTCCTGGGAGAGAGAGTGCGGAAGTTTTGCAGTATCTCCAGGGAGAGAGTGTGGGAATGTTCCACTTTCTCCAGGGAGAGAGAGTGTGGGAATGTTGCAGTATCTCCTGGGAGAGAGAGTGTGGGAATGTTACACTATCTCCAGGGAGAATGTAGAAATGTTACAGTATCTCCTGGGAGAGAGAATGTGGGAATGTTACAGTATCTCCAGGGAGAGATAATGAGGAAATGTTACAGTATCTCCAGGGAGAGAGAGTGTGGGCATGTTACACTATCTCCAGGGAGAGAGAGTGTGGGAATGTTACACTATCTCCAGGGAGAATGTAGAAATGTTACAGTATCTCCTGGGAGAGAGAATGTGGGAATGTTACAGTATCTCCAGGGAGAGAGAGTGTGGGAATGTTACATTATCTCCAGGGAGAATGTAGAAATGTTACAGTATCTCCTGGGAGAGAGAATGTGGGAATGTTACAGTATCTCCAGTGAGAGAGAGTGTGGGAATGTTACAGTATCTCCTGGGAGAGAGAGTGTGGAAATGTTACAGTATCTCCAGGGAGAGAGAGTGTGGGAATGTTACAGTATCTCCTGGGAGAGAGAGTGTTGGAATGTTACAGTATCTCCAGGGAGAGAGAGTGTGGGAATGTTACAGTATCTCCTGGGAGAGAGAATGTGGGAATGTTACAGTATCTCCTGGGAGAGAGAATGTGGGAATGTTACAGTATCTCCTGGGAGAGAGAATGTGGGAATGTAACACTATCTCCTGGGAGAGAGACTGTGGGAATGTTACAGTATCTCCTGGGAGAGAGACTGTGGGAATGTCACAGTATCTCCTGGGAGAGAGAGTGAGGGAATGTTACAGTATCTCCTGGGAGAGAGAGTGTGGGAATGTTACAGTATCTCCTGGGAGAGAGACTGTGGGAATGTTACAGTATCTCCTGGGAGAGAGAGTGTTGGAATGTTACAGTATCTCCAGGGAGAGAGAGTGTGGGAATGTTACAGTATCTCCAGGGAGAGAAAGTGTGGGAATGTTACAGCATCTCCTGGGATAGAGAATGTGGGAATGTTACACTATCTCCTGGGAGAGATAATGAGGAAATGTTACAGTATCTCCAGGGAGAGAGAGTGTGGGAATGTTACACTATCTCCAGGGAGAGAGAATGTGGGAATGTTATAGTATCTCCAGGGAGAGAGAATGTGGGAATGTTACAGTATCTGCAGGGAGAGAGTGTGGGAATGTTACAGTATCTCGAGGGAGAGAGAGTGTGGGAATGTTACAGTATCTCCAGGGAGAGAGAGTGTGGGAATGTTACACTATCTCCAGGGAGAGAGAATGTGGCATGTTACAGTATCTCCAGGGAGAGAGAGTGTGGGAATGTTACAGTATCTCCAGGCAGAGAGAGTGTGGGAATGTTACAGTGTCTCCAGGGAGAGAGAGTGTGGGAATGTTACAGTATCGCCAGGGAGAGAGAGTGTGGGAATGGTACAGTATCTCCAGGGAGAAAGAGTGTGGGAATGTTACACTATCTCCAGGGAGAGAGAATGTGGAATGTTATAGTATCGCCAGGGAGAGAGAATTTGGGAATGTTACAGTACCTCCAGGGAGAGAGAGTGTGGGAATGTTACAGTATCTCCTGGGAGAGAGAGTGTGGAAATGTTATAGTATCTCCAGGGAGAGAGAATGTGGGAATGTTACAGTATCTCCAGGGAGAGAGAGTGTGGGAATGTTACAGCATCTACAGGGAGAGAGAGTGTGGGAATGAATGTTACAGTATCTCCAGGGAGAGAGAGTGTGGGAATGTTACAGTATCTCCTGGGAGAGAGAATGTGGAAATGTTACAGTATCTCCAGGGAGAGAGTGTGTGGGAATGTTACAGTATCTCCAGCGAGAGAGAGTGTGGGAATGTTACAGTATCTCCAGGGAGAGAGAGTGTGGAAATGTTACAGTATCTCCTGGGAGAAACAATGTGGGAATGTTACAATATCTCCAGGGAGAGAGAGTGTGGCAATGTTACAGTATCTCCTGGGAGAGAGAATGTGGGAATGTTACAGTTTCTCCTGGGAGAGAGTGTGGGAATGTTACAGTATCTCCAGGGAGAGAGAGTGTGGAAATTTTATGGTATCTCCTGGGAGAGATAATGTGGAAATGTCACAGTATCTCCAGGGAGAGAGATTGTGGGAATGTAACAGTATCTCCTGGGAGAGAGAGTGTGGGAATGTTACAGTATCTCTTGGGAGAGAGAGTGTGGGAATGTTACAATATCTCCTGGGAGAGAGAGTGTGGGAATGTTACAGTATCTCCAGGGAGAGAGAGTGTGGGAATGTTACAGTATCTCCAGGGAGATATAATGTGGGAATGTTACAGCATCTCCTGGGAGAGAGAGTGAGGGAATGTTACTGTATCTCCTGGGAGAGAGACTGTGGGAATGTTACAGTATCTCCTGGGAGAGAGAGTGTTGGAATGTTACAGTATCTCCAGGGAGAGAGAGTGTGGGAATGTTACAGTATCTCCAGGGAGAGAGAGTGTGGGAATGTTACAGTATCTCCTGGGAGAGTGAATGTGGGAATGTTACAGTATCTCCAGGGACAGAGAATGTGGGAATGTTACAGTATCTCCAGGGAGAGAGAATGTGGGAATGTTGCACTGTCTCCAGTGAGAGAGAGTTTGGGAATGTTACAGTATCTCCGGGGAGAGAGAGTGTGGGAATGTTACAGTATCTCCTGGGAGAGAGAGTGTGGGAATGTTACAGTATCTCCAGGGAGAGAGAGTGTGGGAATGTTACAGTATCTCCTGGGAGAGAGTGTGGAAATGTTACAGTGTCTCCAGGGAGAGAGTGTGTGGGAATGTTACAGTATCTCCTGGGAGAGAGAGTGTGGGAATGTTACAGTATCTCCTGGGAGAGAGAGTGTGGGAATGTTGCAGTATCTCCTGGGAGAGAGAGTGTGGGAATGTTGCAGTATCTCCTGGGAGAGAGAGTGTGGGAATGTTACAGTATCTCCAGGGAGAGAGTGTGTGGGAATGTTACATTCTCTCCTGGGAGAGAGAGTGCGGAAGTTTTGCAGTATCTGCAGGGAGAGAGTGTGGGAATGTTACAGTATCTCCAGGGAGAGAGATTGTGGGAATGTTACAGTATCTCCAGGAAGAGAGAGTGTGGGAATGTTACACTATCTCCAGGGAGAGAGAATGTGGAATGTTACAGTATCTCCAGGGAGAGAGAGTGTGGGAATGTTACAGTATCTCCAGGCAGAGAGAGTGTGGGAATGTTACAGTATCTCCTGGGAGAGAGAGTGTGGGAATGTTACATTATCTCCAGGGAGAGAGAGTGTGCGAATGTTACAGTATCTCCAGGGAGAGAGAGTGTGGGAATGTTACAGTATCTCCAGGCAGAGAGAGTGTGGGAATGTTACAGTATCTCCTGGGAGAGAGAGTGTGGGAATGTTACAGTATCTCCAGGGAGAGAGAGTGTGGGAATGTTACAGCATCTACAGGGAGAGAGAGTGTGGGAATGTTACAGTATCTCCACGGAGAGAGAGTGTGGGAATGTTACAGTATCTCCTGGGAGAGAGAATGTGGAAATGTTACAGTATCTCCAGGGAGAGAGTGTGTGGGAATGTTACAGTATCTCCAGGGAGAGAGAGTGTGGGAATGTTACAGTATCTCCAGGGAGAGAGAGTGTGGGAATGTTACAATATCTCCAGGGAGAGAGAGTGTGGAAATGTTACAGTATCTCCTGGGAGAGAGAATGTGGGAATGTTACAGTTTCTCCAGTGAGAGAGAGTGTGGGAATGTTACAGTATCTCCTGGGAGAGAGAGTGTGGAAATGTTACAGTATCTCCAGGGAGACAGAGTGTGGGAATGTTACAGTATCTCCTGGGAGAGAGAGTGTTGGAATGTTACAGTAGCTCCAGGGAGAGAGAGTGTGGGAATGTTACAGTATCTCCTGGGAGAGAGAGTGAGGTAATGTTACAGTATCTCCTGGGAGAGAGAATGTGGGAATGTTACACTACCTCCTGGGAGAGAGACTGTGGGAATGTTACAGTATCTCCTGGGAGAGAGACTGTGGGAATGTTACAGTATCTCCTGGGAGAGAGAGTGAGGGAATGTTACAGTATCTCCTGGGAGAGAGAGTGTGGGAATGTTACAGTATCTCCTGGGAGAGAGAGTGAGGGAATGTTACAGTATCTCCTGGGAGAGAGACTGTGGGAATGTTACAGTATCTCCTGGGAGAGAGAGTGTTGGAATGTTACAGTATCTCCAAGGAGATAGAGTGTGGGAATGTTACAGTATCTCCAGGGAGAGAGAGTGTGGGAATGTTACAGTATCTCCAGGGAGAGAAAGTGTGGGAATGTTACAGCATCTCCTGGGAGAGATAATGAGGAAATGTTACAGTATCTCCAGGGAGAGAGAGTGTGGGAATGTTACACTATCTCCAGGGAGAGAGAATGTGGGAATGTTATAGTATCTCCAGGGAGAGAGATTGTGGGAATGTTACAGTATCTGCAGGGAGAGAGTGTGAGAATGTTACACTATCTCCAGGGAGAGAGAATATGGAATGTTACAGTATCTCCAGGGAGAGAGAGTGTGGGAATGTTACACTATCTCCAGGGAGAGAGAATATGGAATGTTACAGTATCTCCAGGGAGAGAGAGTGTGGGAATGTTACAGTATCTCCAGGCAGAGAGAGTGTGGGAATGTTACACTATCTCCAGGGAGAGAGAGTGTGGGAATGTTACAGTATCTCCAGGGAGAGAGAGTGTGCGAATGTTACAGTACCTCCTGGGAGAGAGAGTGTGGGAATGTTACAGTATCTCCAGGCAGAGAGAGTGTGGGAATGTTACAGTATCTCCTGGGAGAGAGAGTGTGGGAATGTTACAGTATCTCCAGGGAGAGAGAGTGTGGGAATGTTACAGTATCGCCAGGGAGAGAGAGTGTGGGAATGGTACAGTATCTCCAGGGAGAAAGAGTGTGGGAATGTTACACTATCTCCAGGGAGAGAGAATGTGGAATGTTATAGTATCGCCAGGGAGAGTGAATGTGGGAATGTTACAGTACCTCCAGGGAGAGAGAGTGTGGGAATGTTACAGTATCTCCTGGGAGAGAGAGTGTGGAAATGTTATAGTATCTCCAGGGAGAGAGAATGTGGGAATGTTACAGTATCTCCAGGGAGAGAGAGTGTGGGAATGTTACAGTATCTCCTGGGAGAGAGAATGTGGAAATGTTACAGTATCTCCAGGGAGAGAGTGTGTGGGAATGTTACAGTATCTCCAGGGAGAGAGAGTGTGGGAATGTTACAGTATCTCCAGGGAGAGAGAGTGTGGAAATGTTACAGTATCTCCTGGGAGAAACAATGTGGGAATGTTACAATATCTCCAGGGAGAGAGAGTGTGGAAATGTTACAGTATCTCCTGGGAGAGAGAATGTGGGAATGTTACAGTTTCTCCTGGGAGAGAGTGTGGGAATGTTACAGTATCTCCAGGGAGAGAGAGTGTGGAAATTTTACAGTACCTCCAGGGAGAGAGAGTGTGGGAATGTTACAGTATCTCCAGGGAGAGAGATTGTGGGAATGTTACAGTATCTCCAGGGAGAGAGATTGTGGGAATGTTACAGTATCTCCTGGGAGAGAGAGTGTGGGAATGTTACAGTATCTCCTGGGAGAGAGAGTGTGGGAATGCTACAATATCTCCTGGGAGAGAGAGTGTGGGAATGTTACAGTATCTCCAGGGAGAGAGAGTGTGGGAATGTTACAGTATCTCCAGGGAGATATAATGTGGGAATGTTACAGCATCTCCTGGGAGAGAGAGTGAGGGAATGTTACAGTATCTCCTGGGAGAGAGACTGTGGGAATGTTACAGTATCTCCAGGCAGAGAGAGTGTGGGAATGTTACAGTATCTCCGGGGAGAGAGAATGTGGGAATGTTACAGTATCTCCAGGGAGAGAGAGTGTGCGAATGTTACAGTACCTCCAGGGAGAGAGAGTGTGGGAATGTTACAGTATCTCCAGGCAGAGAGAGTGTGGGAATGTTACAGTATCTCCTGGGAGAGAGAGTGTGGGAATGTTACAGTATCTCCAGGGAGAGAGAGTGTGGGAATGTTACAGTATCGCCAGGGAGAGAGAGTGTGGGAATGGTACAGTATCTCCAGGGAGAAAGAGTGTGGGAATGTTACACTATCTCCAGGGAGAGAGAATGTGGAATGTTATAGTATCGCCAGGGAGAGTGAATGTGGGAATGTTACAGTACCTCCAGGGAGAGAGAGTGTGGGAATGTTACAGTATCTCCTGGGAGAGAGAGTGTGGAAATGTTATAGTATCTCCAGGGAGAGAGAATGTGGGAATGTTACAGTATCTCCAGGGAGAGAGAGTGTGGGAATGTTACAGTATCTCCTGGGAGAGAGAATGTGGAAATGTTACAGTATCTCCAGGGAGAGAGTGTGTGGGAATGTTACAGTATCTCCAGGGAGAGAGAGTGTGGGAATGTTACAGTATCTCCAGGGAGAGAGAGTGTGGAAATGTTACAGTATCTCCTGGGAGAAACAATGTGGGAATGTTACAATATCTCCAGGGAGAGAGAGTGTGGGAATGTTACAGTATCTCCTGGGAGAGAGAATGTGGGAATGTTACAGTTTCTCCTGGGAGAGAGTGTGGGAATGTTACAGTATCTCCAGGGAGAGAGAGTGTGGAAATTTTACAGTACCTCCAGGGAGAGAGAGTGTGGGAATGTTACAGTATCTCCAGGGAGAGAGATTGTGGGAATGTTACAGTATCTCCAGGGAGAGAGATTGTGGGAATGTTACAGTATCTCCTGGGAGAGAGAGTGTGGGAATGTTACAGTATCTCCTGGGAGAGAGAGTGTGGGAATGCTACAATATCTCCTGGGAGAGAGAGTGTGGGAATGTTACAGTATCTCCAGGGAGAGAGAGTGTGGGAATGTTACAGTATCTCCAGGGAGATATAATGTGGGAATGTTACAGCATCTCCTGGGAGAGAGAGTGAGGGAATGTTACAGTATCTCCTGGGAGAGAGACTGTGGGAATGTTACAGTATCTCCTGGGAGAGAGAGTGTTGGAATGTTACAGTATCTCCAGGGAGAGAGAGTGTGGGAATGTTACAGTATCTCCAGGGAGAGATAATGTGGGAATGTTACAGTATCTCCAGGGAGAGAGAATGTGGGAATGTTACAGTATCTCCAGGGAGAGAGAATGTGGGAATGTTACAGTATCTCCAGGGAGAGAGAGTGTGGAAATGTTACAGTGTCTCCAGGGAGAGAGTGTGTGGGAATGTTACAGTATCTCCTTTGAGAGAGAGTGTGGGAATGTTGCAGTATCTCCTGGGAGACAGAGTGTGGGAATGTTGCAGTATCTCCTGGGAGAGAGAGTGTGGGAATGTTACAGTATCTCCAGGGAGAGAGTGTGTGGGAATGTTACATTATCTCCTGGGAGAGAGAGTGCGGAAGTTTTGCAGTATCTCCAGGGAGAGAGTGTGGGAATGTTACACTTTCTCCAGGGAGAGAGAGTGTGGGAATGTTGCAGTATCTCCTGGGAGAGAGAGTGTGGGAATGTTACACTATCTCCTGGGAGAGAGAGTGTGGGAATGTTACATTATCTCCAGGGAGAGTGTAGAAATGTTACAGTATCTCCTGGGAGAGAGAATGTGGGAATGTTACAGTATCTCCAGTGAGAGAGAATGTGGGAATGTTACAGTATCTCCTTGGAGAGAGAGTGTGGAAATGTTACAGTATCTCCAGGGAGAGAGAGTGTGGGAATGTTACAGTATCTCCTGGGAGAGAGAATGTGGGAATGTTGCAGTATCTCCTGGGAGAGAGAGTGAGGGAATGTTACAGTATCTCCTGGGAGAGAGACTGTGGGAATGTTACAGTATCTCCTGGGAGAGAGACTGTGGGAATGTTACAGTATCTCCTGAGAGAGAGAGTGAGGGAATGTTACAGTATCTCCTGGGAGAGAGAGTGTGGGAATGTTACAGTATGTCCTGGGAGAGAGAGTGAGGGAATGTTACAGTATCTCCTGGGAGAGAGACTGTGGGAATGTTACAGTATCTCCAGGGAGAGAGAGTGTGGGAATGTTACAGTATCTCCAGGGAGAGAGAGTGTGGGAATGTTACAGTATCTCCAGGGAGAGAAAGTGTGGGAATGTTACAGCATCTCCTGGGATAGAGAATGTGGGAATGTTACACTATCTCCTGGGAGAGATAATGAGGAAATGTTACAGTATCTCCAGGGAGAGAGAGTGTGGGAATGTTACACTATCTCCAGGGAGAGAGAATGTGGGAATGTTATAGTATCTCCAGGGAGAGAGAATGTGGGAATGTTACAGTATCTGCAGGGAGAGAGTGTGGGAATGTTACAGTATCTCCAGGGAGAGAGAGTGTGGGAATATTACAGTATCTCCAGGGAGAGAGAGTGTGGGAATGTTACACGATCTCCAGGGAGAGAGAATGTGGAATGTTACAGTATCTCCAGGGAGAGAGAGTGTGGGAATGTTACAGTATCTCCAGGCAGAGAGAGTGTGGGAATGTTACAGTATCTCCTGGGAGAGAGAGTGTGGGAATGTTACAGTGTCTCCAGGGAGAGAGAGTGTGGGAATGTTACAGTAGCTCCAGGGAGAGAGAATGTGGGAATGTTACAGTATCTCCAGGGAGAGAGAGTGTGGGAATGTTACAGTATCGCCAGGGAGAGAGAGTGTGGGAATGTTACAGTATCTCCAGGGAGAGAGAGTGTGGGAATGTTACAGTATCTCCAGGGAGAGAGAGTGTGGAAATGTTACAGTATCTACTGGGAGAAACAATGTGGGAATGTTACAATATCTCCAGGGAGAGAGAGTGTCGAAATGTTACAGTATCTCCTGGGAGAGAGAATGTGGGAATGTTACAGTTTCTCCTGGGAGAGAGTGTGGGAATGTTACAGTATCTCCAGGGAGAGAGAGTGTGGAAATTTTACAGTATCTCCTGGGAGAGATAATGTGGAAATGTTACAGGATCTCCTGGGAGAGAGAGTGAGGGAATGTTACAGTATCTCCTGGGAGAGAGACTGTGGGAATGCTACAGTATCTCCTGGGAGAGAGAGTGAGGGAATGTTACAGTATCTCCTGGGAGAGAGACTGTGGGAATGTTACAGTATCTCCAGGGAGAGAGAGTGTGGGAATGTTACAGTATCTCCAGGGAGAGAGAGTGTGGGAATGTTACAGCATCTCCTGGGATAGAGAATGTGGGAATGTTACACTATCTCCTGGGAGAGATAAGGAGGAAATGTTACAGTATCTCTAGGGAGAGAGAGTGTGGGAATGTTACACTATCTCCAGGGAGAGAGAATGTGGGAATGTTATAGTATCTCCAGGGAGAGAGAATGTGGGAATGTTACAGTACCTGCAGGGAGAGAGTGTGGGAATGTTACAGTATCTCCAGGGAGAGAGAGTGTGGGAATGTTACACTATCTCCAGGGAGAGAGAATGTGGAATGTTACAGTATCTCCAGGGAGAGAGAGAGTGGGAATGTTACAGTATCTCCAGGCAGAGAGACTGTGGGAATGTTACAGTATCTCCTGGGAGAGAGAGTGTGGGAATGTTACATTATCTCTAGGGAGAGAGAGTGTGCGAATGTTACAGTATCTCCAGGGAGAGAGAGTGTGGGAATGTTACAGTTTCTCCTGGGAGAGAGTGTGGGAATGTTACAGTATCTCCAGGGAGAGAGAGTGTGGAAATTTTACAGTATCTCCTGGGAGAGATAATGTGGAAATGTTACAGGATCTCCTGGGAGAGAGAGTGAGGGAATGTTACAGTATCTCCTGGGAGAGAGACTGTGGGAATGTTACAGTATCTGCTGGGAGAGAGAGTGAGGGAATGTTACAGTATCTCCTGGGAGAGAGACTGTGGGAATGTTACAGTATCTCCAGGGAGAGAGAGTGTGGGAATGTTACAGTATCTCCAGGGAGAGAGAGTGTGGGAATGTTACAGCATCTCCTGGGATAGAGAATGTGGGAATGTTACACTATCTCCTGGGAGAGATAAGGAGGAAATGTTACAGTATCTCTAGGGAGAGAGAGTGTGGGAATGTTACACTATCTCCAGGGAGAGAGAATGTGGGAATGTTATAGTATCTCCAGGGAGAGAGAATGTGGGAATGTTACAGTACCTGCAGGGAGAGAGTGTGGGAATGTTACAGTATCTCCAGGGAGAGAGAGTGTGGGAATGTTACACTATCTCCAGGGAGAGAGAATGTGGAATGTTACAGTATCTCCAGGGAGAGAGAGAGTGGGAATGTTACAGTATCTCCAGGCAGAGAGAGTGTGGGAATGTTACAGTATCTCCTGGGAGAGAGAGTGTGGGAATGTTACATTATCTCCAGGGAGAGAGAGTGTGCGAATGTTACAGTATCTCCAGGGAGAGAGAGTGTGGGAATGTTACAGTATCTCCAGGCAGAGAGAGTGTGGGAATGTTACAGTATCTCCTGGGAGAGAGAGTGTGGGAATGTTACAGTGTCTCCAGGGAGAGAGAATGTGGGAATGTTACAGTATCTCCAGGGAGAGAGAATGTGGGAATGTTACAGTATCTCCAGGGAGAGAGAGTGTGGGAATGTTACAGTATCGCCAGGGAGAAAGAGTGTGGGAATGTTACACTATCTCCAGGGAGAGAGAATGGGGAATGTTATAGTATCGCCAGGGAGAGAGAATGTGGGAATGTTACAGTACCTCCAGGGAGAGAGAGTGTGGGAATGTTACAGTATCTCCTGCGAGAGAGAGTGTGGAAATGTTATAGTATCTCCAGGGAGAGAGAATGTGGGAACGTTACAGTATCTCCAGGGAGAGAGAGTGTGGGAATGTTACAGTATCTCCAGGGAGAGAGAGTGTGGGAATGTTACAGTATCTCCTGGGAGAGAGAATGTGGAAATGTTACAGTATCTCCAGGGAGAGAGTGTGTGGGAATGTTACAGTATCTCCAGGGAGAGAGAGTGTGGGAATGTTACAGTATCTCCAGGGAGAGAGAGTGTGGAAATGTTGCAGTATCTCCTGGGAGAGAGAATGTGGGAATGTTACAATATCTCCAGGGAGAGAGAGTGTGGAAATGTTACAGTATCTCCTGGGAGAGAGAATGTGGGAATGTTACAGTTTCTCCTGGGAGAGAGTGTGGGAATGTTACAGTATCTCCAGGGAGAGAGAGTGTGGAAATTTTACAGTATCTCCTGGGAGAGATAATGTGGAAATGTTACAGTATCTCCTGGGAGAGAGAGTGTGGAAATGTCACAGTATCTCCAGGGAGAGAGATTGTGGGAATGTTACAGTATCTCCTGGGAGAGAGAGTGTGGGAATGTTACAGTATCTCCTGGGAGAGAGAGTGTGGGAATGTTAAACTATCTCCAGGGAGATATAATGTGGGAATGTTACAGCATCTCCTGGGAGAGAGAGTGAGGGAATGTTACAGTATCTCCTGGGAGAGAGACTGTGGGAATGTTACAGTATCTCCTGGGAGAGAGAGTGTGGGAATGTTACAGTATCTCCAGGGAGAGAGAGTGTGGGAATGTTACTGTATCTCCTGGGGGAGTGAATGTGGGAATGTTACAGTATCTCCAGGGAGAGAGAATGTGGGAATGTTACAGTATCTCCAGGGATAGAGAATGTGGGAATGTTACAGTATCTCCTGGGAGAGAGAGTGTGGGAATGTTACAGTATCTCCTGGGAGAGAGAATGTGGGAATGTTACAGTATCTCCTGGGGGAGAGAGTGTGGGAATGTTACAGTATCTCCTGGGAGAGAGAATGTGGGAATGTTACAGTATCTCCAGGGAGAGAGAGTGTGGGAATATTCTTGTATCTCCTGGGAGAGAGAGTGTGGGAATGTTACAGTATCTCCTGGGAGAGAGAATGTGGGAATGTTACAGTATCTTCAGCGGGAGAGAGTGTGGGAATGTTACACTATCTCCAGGGAGAGATAATGTGGGAATGTTACAGTATCTCCAGGGAGAGAGAGTGTGGGAATGTTACAGTATCTCCAGGCAGAGAGAGTGTGGGAATGTTATACTATCTCCAGGGAGAGAGAGTGAGGGAATGGTACAGTATCTCCAGGGAGAGAGAGTGTGGGAATGTTACACTATCTCCAGGGAGAGAGAATGTGGGAATGTTACAGTATCTCCAGGGAGAGAGAGTGTGGGAATGTTACAGTATCTCCAGGGAGAGAGAGTGTGGAAATGTTACAGTATCTCCAGGGAGAGAGAGTGTCGGAATGTTACAATATCTCCAGGGAGAGAGAGTTTGGGAATGTTACAGTATCTCCAGGGAGAGAGACTGTGGGAATGTAACAGTATCTCCAGGGAGAGAGA
This sequence comes from Somniosus microcephalus, assembly GCF_052327205.1. Lineage (NCBI taxonomy): Eukaryota > Metazoa > Chordata > Chondrichthyes > Squaliformes > Somniosidae > Somniosus > Somniosus microcephalus. The sequence goes on along the minus strand of NC_140989.1, from coordinate 164,912,453 downwards.
GTGTGGGAATGTTGCACTGTCTCCAGTGAGAGAGAGTGTGGGAATGTTACAGTATCTCCGGGGAGAGAGAGTGTGGGAATGTTACAGTATCTCCTGGGAGAGAGAGTGTGGGAATGTTACAGTATCTCCAGGGAGAGAGAGTGTGGGAGTGTTACAGTATCTCCAGGGAGAGAGAGTGTGGGAATGTTACAGTATCTCCAGGGAGAGAGAGTGTGGGAATGTTACAGTATCTCCAGGGAGAGAGAATGTGGGAATGTTACAGTATCTCCAGGGAGAGAGAGTGTGGGAATGTTACAGTATCTCCAGGGAGAGAGAGTGTGGGAGTGTTACAGTATCTCCTGGGAGAGATAATGAGGAAATGTTACAGTATCTCCAGGGAGAGAGAGTGTGGGAATGTTACACTATCTCCAGGGAGAGAGAATGTGGGAATGTTATAGTATCTCCAGGGAGAGAGAATGTGGGAATGTTACAGTATCTGCAGGGAGAGAGTGTGGGAATGTTACAGTATCTCCAGGGAGAGAGAGTGTGGGAATGTTACAGTATCTCCAGGGAGAGAGAGTGTGGGAATGTTACACGATCTCCAGGGAGAGAGAATGTGGAATGTTACAGTATCTCCAGGGAGAGAGAGTGTGGGAATGTTACAGTATCTCCAGGCAGAGAGAGTGTGGGAATGTTACAGTATCTCCTGGGAGAGAGAGTGTGGGAATGTTACAGTGTCTCCAGGGAGAGAGAGTGTGGGAATGTTACAGTAGCTCCAGGGAGAGAGAATGTGGGAATGTTACAGTATCTCCAGGGAGAGAGAGTGTGGGAATGTTACAGTATCGCCAGGGAGAGAGAGTGTGGGAATGTTACAGTATCTCCAGGGAGAGAGAGTGTGGGAATGTTACAGTATCTCCAGGGAGAGAGAGTGTGGAAATGTTACAGTATCTACTGGGAGAAACAATGTGGGAATGTTACAATATCTCCAGGGAGAGAGAGTGTCGAAATGTTACAGTATCTCCTGGGAGAGAGAATGTGGGAATGTTACAGTTTCTCCTGGGAGAGAGTGTGGGAATGTTACAGTATCTCCAGGGAGAGAGAGTGTGGAAATTTTACAGTATCTCCTGGGAGAGATAATGTGGAAATGTTACAGGATCTCCTGGGAGAGAGAGTGAGGGAATGTTACAGTATCTCCTGGGAGAGAGACTGTGGGAATGTTACAGTATCTGCTGGGAGAGAGAGTGAGGGAATGTTACAGTATCTCCTGGGAGAGAGACTGTGGGAATGTTACAGTATCTCCAGGGAGAGAGAGTGTGGGAATGTTACAGTATCTCCAGGGAGAGAGAGTGTGGGAATGTTACAGCATCTCCTGGGATAGAGAATGTGGGAATGTTACACTATCTCCTGGGAGAGATAAGGAGGAAATGTTACAGTATCTCTAGGGAGAGAGAGTGTGGGAATGTTACACTATCTCCAGGGAGAGAGAATGTGGGAATGTTATAGTATCTCCAGGGAGAGAGAATGTGGGAATGTTACAGTACCTGCAGGGAGAGAGTGTGGGAATGTTACAGTATCTCCAGGGAGAGAGAGTGTGGGAATGTTACACTATCTCCAGGGAGAGAGAATGTGGAATGTTACAGTATCTCCAGGGAGAGAGAGAGTGGGAATGTTACAGTATCTCCAGGCAGAGAGAGTGTGGGAATGTTACAGTATCTCCTGGGAGAGAGAGTGTGGGAATGTTACATTATCTCCAGGGAGAGAGAGTGTGCGAATGTTACAGTATCTCCAGGGAGAGAGAGTGTGGGAATGTTACAGTATCTCCAGGCAGAGAGAGTGTGGGAATGTTACAGTATCTCCTGGGAGAGAGAGTGTGGGAATGTTACAGTGTCTCCAGGGAGAGAGAATGTGGGAATGTTACAGTATCTCCAGGGAGAGAGAATGTGGGAATGTTACAGTATCTCCAGGGAGAGAGAGTGTGGGAATGTTACAGTATCGCCAGGGAGATAGAGTGTGGGAATGGTACAGTATCTCCAGGGAGAAAGAGTGTGGGAATGTTACACTATCTCCAGGGAGAGAGAATGGGGAATGTTATAGTATCGCCAGGGAGAGAGAATGTGGGAATGTTACAGTACCTCCAGGGAGAGAGAGTGTGGGAATGTTACAGTATCTCCTGCGAGAGAGAGTGTGGAAATGTTATAGTATCTCCAGGGAGAGAGAATGTGGGAACGTTACAGTATCTCCAGGGAGAGAGAGTGTGGGAATGTTACAGTATCTCCAGGGAGAGAGAGTGTGGGAATGTTACAGTATCTCCTGGGAGAGAGAATGTGGAAATGTTACAGTATCTCCAGGGAGAGAGTGTGTGGGAATGTTACAGTATCTCCAGGGAGAGAGAGTGTGGGAATGTTACAGTATCTCCAGGGAGAGAGAGTGTGGAAATGTTGCAGTATCTCCTGGGAGAGAGAATGTGGGAATGTTACAATATCTCCAGGGAGAGAGAGTGTGGAAATGTTACAGTATCTCCTGGGAGAGAGAATGTGGGAATGTTACAGTTTCTCCTGGGAGAGAGTGTGGGAATGTTACAGTATCTCCAGGGAGAGAGAGTGTGGAAATTTTACAGTATCTCCTGGGAGAGATAATGTGGAAATGTTACAGTATCTCCTGGGAGAGAGAGTGTGGAAATGTCACAGTATCTCCAGGGAGAGAGATTGTGGGAATGTTACAGTATCTCCTGGGAGAGAGAGTGTGGGAATGTTACAGTATCTCCTGGGAGAGAGAGTGTGGGAATGTTAAACTATCTCCAGGGAGATATAATGTGGGAATGTTACAGCATCTCCTGGGAGAGAGAGTGAGGGAATGTTACAGTATCTCCTGGGAGAGAGACTGTGGGAATGTTACAGTATCTCCTGGGAGAGAGAGTGTGGGAATGTTACAGTATCTCCAGGGAGAGAGAGTGTGGGAATGTTACTGTATCTCCTGGGGGAGTGAATGTGGGAATGTTACAGTATCTCCAGGGAGAGAGAATGTGGGAATGTTACAGTATCTCCAGGGATAGAGAATGTGGGAATGTTACAGTATCTCCTGGGAGAGAGAGTGTGGGAATGTTACAGTATCTCCTGGGAGAGAGAATGTGGGAATGTTACAGTATCTCCTGGGGGAGAGAGTGTGGGAATGTTACAGTATCTCCTGGGAGAGAGAATGTGGGAATGTTACAGTATCTCCAGGGAGAGAGAGTGTGGGAATATTCTTGTATCTCCTGGGAGAGAGAGTGTGGGAATGTTACAGTATCTCCTGGGAGAGAGAATGTGGGAATGTTACAGTATCTTCAGCGGGAGAGAGTGTGGGAATGTTACACTATCTCCAGGGAGAGATAATGTGGGAATGTTACAGTATCTCCAGGGAGAGAGAGTGTGGGAATGTTACAGTATCTCCAGGCAGAGAGAGTGTGGGAATGTTACACTATCTCCAGGGAGAGAGAGTGAGGGAATGGTACAGTATCTCCAGGGAGAGAGAGTGTGGGAATGTTACACTATCTCCAGGGAGAGAGAATGTGGGAATGTTACAGTATCTCCAGGGAGAGAGAGTGTGGGAATGTTACAGTATCTCCAGGGAGAGAGAGTGTGGAAATGTTACAGTATCTCCAGGGAGAGAGAGTGTCGGAATGTTACAATATCTCCAGGGAGAGAGAGTGTGGGAATGTTACAGTATCTCCGGGGAGAGAGAGTGTGGGAATGTTACAGTATCTCCTGGGAGAGAGAGTGTGGGAATGTTACAGTATCTCCAGGGAGAGAGAGTGTGGGAGTGTTACAGTATCTCCAGGGAGAGAGAGTGTGGGAATGTTACAGTATCTCCAGGGAGAGAGAGTGTGGGAATGTTACAGTATCTCCAGGGAGAGAGAATGTGGGAATGTTACAGTATCTCCAGGGAGAGAGAGTGTGGGAATGTTACAGTATCTCCTGGGAGAGAGTGTGGAAATGTTACAGTATCTCCAGGGAGAGAGAGTGTGGGAATGTTACACTATCTCCAGGGAGAGAGAGTGTTGGAATGTTACATTATCTCCAGAGAGAGTGTAGAAATGTTACAGTATCTCCAGTGAGAGAGAGTGTGGGAATGTTACAGTATCTCCTGGGAGAGAGAGTGTGGAAATGTTGCAGTATCTCCAGGGAGAGAGAGTGTGGGAATGTTACAGTATCTCCAGGGAGAGAGAGTGTGGGAATGTTACAGTATCTCCTGGGAGAAAGAGTGTTGGAATGTTACAGTATCTCCAGGGAGAGAGAGTGTGGGAATGTTACACTATCTCCAGGGAGATATAATGTGGGAATGTTACAGCATCTCCTGGGAGAGAGAGTGTGGGAATGTTACAGTATCTCCAGGGAGAGACACTGTAGGAATGTTACACTATCTCCAGGGAGAGAGAGTGTGCGAATGTTACAGTATCTCCTGGGAGAGAGACTGTGGGAATGTTACAGGATCTCCTGGGAGAGAGAGTGTTGGAATGTTACAGTATCTCCAGGGAGAGAGAGTGTGGGAATGTTACAGTGTCTCCAGGGAGAGAGAGTGTGGGAATGTTACAGTATCTCCTGGGAGAGAGACTGTGGGAATGTTACAGGATCTCCTGGGAGAGAGAGTGTTGGAATGTTACAGTATCTCCAGGGAGAGAGAGTGTGGGAATGTTACAGTATCTCCAGGGAGAGAGAGTGTGGGAATGTTACACTTTCTCCAGGGAGAGAGAGTGTGGGAATGTTGCAGTATCTCCTGGGAGAGAGAGTGTGGGAATGTTACAGTATCTTCAGGGGGAGAGAGTGTGGGAATGTTACACTATCTCCAGGGAGAGAGAGTGTGGGAATGTTACAGTATCTTCAGGGGGAGAGAGTGTGGGAATGTTACACTATCTCCAGGGAGAGAGAATGTGGGAATGTTACAGTATATCCAGGGAGAGAGAGTGTGGGAATGTTACAGTGTCTCCAGGGAGAGTGTGTGGGAATGTTACAGTATCTCGTGGGAGAGAGAGTGTGGGAATGTTACAGTATCTCCTGGGAGAGAGAGTGTGGGAATGTTACAGTATCTCCAGGGAGAGAGTGTGTGCGAATGTTACAGTATCTCCAGGGAGAGAAAGTTTGGGAATGTTACAGCATCTCCTGGGATAGAGAATGTGGGAATGTTACACTATCTCCTGGGAGAGATGATGAGTATATGTTACAGTATCTCCAGGGAGAGAGAGTGTGGGAATGTTACAGTATCTCCTGGGAGAGAGTGTGGGAATGTTACAGTATCTCCAGGGAGAGATAGTGTGGGAATGTTACAGTATCTCCTGGGAGAGAGAATGTGGGAATGTTACAGTGTCTCCAGGGAGAGAGAGTGTGGGAATGTTACAGTATCTCCAGGGAGAGAGAGTGTGGGAATGTTACAGTATCTCCTGGGAGAGAGAATGTGGGAATGTTACAGTATCTCCTGGGAGCGAGATTGTGGGAATGTTACAGTACCTCCTGCGAGAGAGAGTGTGGGAATGTTACAGTATCTCCTGGGAGAGAGAGTGTGGGAATGTTACAGTATCTCCAGGGAGAGAGAGTGTGGAAATTTTACAGTATCTCCTGGGAGAGAGAGTGTGGGAATGTCACAGTATCTCCAGGGAGAGAGATTGTGGGAATGTTACAGTATCTCCTGGGAGAGAGAGTGTGGGAATGTTACAGTATCTCCTGGGAGAGAGAGTGTGGAAATGTCACAGTATCTCCAGGGAGAGAGATTGTGGGAATGTTACAGTATCTCCTGGGAGAGAGAGTGTGGGAATGTTACAGTATCTCCAGGGAGAGAGAGTGTGGGAATGTTACACTATCTCCAGGGAGATATAATGTGGGAATGTTACAGTATCTCCTGGGAGAGAGAGTGTGGGAATGTTACAGTATCTCCAGGGAGAGAGAGTGTGGTAATGTTACTGTATCTCCTGGGGGAGTGAATGTGGGAATGTTACAGTATCTCCAGGGAGAGAGAATGTGGGAATGTTACAGTATCTCCAGGGATAGAGAATGTGGGAATGTTACAGTATCTCCTGGGAGAGAGAGTGTGGGAATGTTACAGTATCTCCTGGGAGAGAGAATGTGGGAATGTTACAGTATCTCCTGGGAGAGAGAGTGTGGGAATGTTACAGTATCTCCTGGGAGAGAGAATGTGGGAATGTTACAGTATCTCCAGGGAGAGAGAGTGTGGGAATATTCTTGTATCTCCTGGGAGAGAGAGTGTGGGAATGTTACAGTATCTCCAGGGAGAGAGAGTGTGGGAATGTTACAGTATCTTCAGCGGGAGAGAGTGTGGGAATGTTACACTATCTCCAGGGAGACATAATGTGGGAATGTTCCAGTATCTCCAGGGAGAGAGAGTGTGGGAATGTTACAGTATCTCCAGGCAGAGAGAGTGTGGGAATGTTACACTATCTCCAGGGAGAGAGAGTGAGGGAATGGTACAGTATCTCCAGGGAGAGAGAGTGTGGGAATGTTACACTATCTCCAGGGAGAGAGAATGTGGGAATGTTACAGTATCTCCAGGGAGAGAGAGTGTGGGAATGTTACAGTATCTCCAGGGAGAGAGAGTGTGGAAATGTTACAGTATCTCCAGGGAGAGAGAGTGTCGGAATGTTACAATATTTCCAGGGAGAGAGAGTTTGGGAATGTTACAGTATCTCCAGGGAGAGAGACTGTGGGAATGTAACAGTATCTCCAGGGAGAGAGAGTGTGGGAATGTTGCACTGTCTCCAGTGAGAGAGAGTGTGGGAATGTTACAGTATCTCCGGGGAGAGAGAGTGTGGGAATGTTACAGTATCTCCTGGGAGAGAGAGTGTGGGAATGTTACAGTATCTCCAGGGAGAGAGAGTGTGGGAGTGTTACAGTATCTCCAGGGAGAGTGAGTGTGGGAATGTTACAGTATCTCCAGGGAGAGAGAGTGTGGGAATGTTACATTATCTCCAGAGAGAGTGTAGAAATGTTACAGTATCTCCAGTGAGAGAGAGTGTGGGAATGTTACAGTATCTCCTGGGAGAGAGAGTGTGGAAATGTTGCAGTATCTCCAGGGAGAGAGAGTGTGGGAATGTTACAGTATCTCCAGGGAGAGAGAGTGTGGGAATGTTACAGTATCTCCTGGGAGAAAGAGTGTTGGAATGTTACAGTATCTCCAGGGAGAGAGAGTGTGGGAATGTTACACTATCTCCAGGGAGATATAATGTGGGAATGTTACAGCATCTCCTGGGAGAGAGAGTGTGGGAATGTTACAGTATCTCCAGGGAGAGACACTGTAGGAATGTTACACTATCTCCAGGGAGAGAGAGTGTGGGAATGTTACAGTATCTCCTGGGAGAGAGACTGTGGGAATGTTACAGGATCTCCTGGGAGAGAGAGTGTTGGAATGTTACAGTATCTCCAGGGAGAGAGAGTGTGGGAATGTTACAGTATCTCCAGGGAGAGAGAGTGTGGGAATGCTACAGTATCTCCTGGGAGAGAGACTGTGGGAATGTTACAGGATCTCCTGGGAGAGAGAGTGTTGGAATGTTACAGTATCTCCAGGGAGAGAGAGTGTGGGAATGTTACAGTATCTCCAGGGAGAGAGAGTGAGGGAATGTTACAGTATCTCCTGGGAGAGAGAATGTGGGAATGTTACAGTATCTCCAGGGAGAGAGAGTGTGGGAATGTTACAGTATCTCCTGGGAGAGAGTGTGGAAATGTTACAGTATCTCCAGGGAGAGAGAGTGTGGGAATGTTACAGTATCTCCTGGGAGAGAGTGTGGAAATGTTACAGTATCTCCAGGGAGAGAGAGTGTGGGAATGTTACACTATCTCCAGGGAGAGAGAGTGTTGGAATGTTACATTATCTCCAGAGAGAGTGTAGAAATGTTACAGTATCTCCAGTGAGAGAGAGTGTGGGAATGTTACAGTATCTCCTGGGAGAGAGAGTGTGGAAATGTTGCAGTATCTCCAGGGAGAGAGAGTGTGGGAATGTTACAGTATCTCCAGGGAGAGAGAGTGTGGGAATGTTACAGTATCTCCTGGGAGAAAGAGTGTTGGAATGTTACAGTATCTCCAGGGAGAGAGAGTGTGGGAATGTTACACTATCTCCAGGGAGATATAATGTGGGAATGTTACAGCATCTCCTGGGAGAGAGAGTGTGGGAATGTTACAGTATCTCCAGGGAGAGACACTGTAGGAATGTTACACTATCTCCAGGGAGAGAGAGTGTGCGAATGTTACAGTATCTCCTGGGAGAGAGACTGTGGGAATGTTACAGGATCTCCTGGGAGAGAGAGTGTTGGAATGTTACAGTATCTCCAGGGAGAGAGAGTGTGGGAATGTTACAGTGTCTCCAGGGAGAGAGAGTGTGGGAATGTTACAGTATCTCCTGGGAGAGAGACTGTGGGAATGTTACAGGATCTCCTGGGAGAGAGAGTGTTGGAATGTTACAGTATCTCCAGGGAGAGAGAGTGTGGGAATGTTACAGTATCTCCAGGGAGAGAGAGTGTGGGAATGTTACAGTGCCGCCAGGGAGAGAGGGTGTGGGAGTCTTACAGTATCTCCTGGGAGAGAGAGTGTGGGAATGTTACACTTTCTCCAGGGAGAGAGAGTGTGGGAATGTTGCAGTATCTCCTGGGAGAGAGAGTGTGGGAATGTTACAGTATCTTCAGGGGGAGAGAGTGTGGGAATGTTACACTATCTCCAGGGAGAGAGAGTGTGGGAATGTTACAGTATCTTCAGGGGGAGAGAGTGTGGGAATGTTACACTATCTCCAGGGAGAGAGAATGTGGGAATGTTACAGTATATCCAGGGAGAGAGAGTGTGGGAATGTTACAGTGTCTCCAGGGAGAGTGTGTGGGAATGTTACAGTATCTCGTGGGAGAGAGAGTGTGGGAATGTTACAGTATCTCCTGGGAGAGAGAGTGTGGGAATGTTACAGTATCTCCAGGGAGAGAGTGTGTGCGAATGTTACAGTATCTCCAGGGAGAGAAAGTTTGGGAATGTTACAGCATCTCCTGGGATAGAGAATGTGGGAATGTTACACTATCTCCTGGGAGAGATGATGAGTATATGTTACAGTATCTCCAGGGAGAGAGAGTGTGGGAATGTTACAGTATCTCCTGGGAGAGAGTGTGGGAATGTTACAGTATCTCCAGGGAGAGATAGTGTGGGAATGTTACAGTATCTCCTGGGAGAGAGAATGTGGGAATGTTACAGTGTCTCCAGGGAGAGAGAGTGTGGGAATGTTACAGTATCTCCAGGGAGAGAGAGTGTGGGAATGTTACAGTATCTCCTGGGAGAGAGAATGTGGGAATGTTACAGTATCTCCTGGGAGCGAGATTGTGGGAATGTTACAGTACCTCCTGCGAGAGAGAGTGTGGGAATGTTACAGTATCTCCTGGGAGAGAGAGTGTGGGAATGTTACAGTATCTCCAGGGAGAGAGAGTGTGGAAATTTTACAGTATCTCCTGGGAGAGAGAGTGTGGGAATGTCACAGTATCTCCATGGAGAGAGATTGTGGGAATGTTACAGTATCTCCTGGGAGAGAGAGTGTGGGAATGTTACAGTATCTCCTGGGAGAGAGAGTGTGGAAATGTCACAGTATCTCCAGGGAGAGAGATTGTGGGAATGTTACAGTATCTCCTGGGAGAGAGAGTGTGGGAATGTTACAGTATCTCCAGGGAGAGAGAGTGTGGGAATGTTACACTATCTCCAGGGAGATATAATGTGGGAATGTTACAGTATCTCCTGGGAGAGAGAGTGTGGGAATGTTACAGTATCTCCAGGGAGAGAGAGTGTGGTAATGTTACTGTATCTCCTGGGGGAGTGAATGTGGGAATGTTACAGTATCTCCAGGGAGAGAGAATGTGGGAATGTTACAGTATCTCCAGGGATAGAGAATGTGGGAATGTTACAGTATCTCCTGGGAGAGAGAGTGTGGGAATGTTACAGTATCTCCTGGGAGAGAGAATGTGGGAATGTTACAGTATCTCCTGGGAGAGAGAGTGTGGGAATGTTACAGTATCTCCTGGGAGAGAGAATGTGGGAATGTTACAGTATCTCCAGGGAGAGAGAGTGTGGGAATATTCTTGTATCTCCTGGGAGAGAGAGTGTGGGAATGTTACAGTATCTCCAGGGAGAGAGAGTGTGGGAATGTTACAGTATCTTCAGCGGGAGAGAGTGTGGGAATGTTACACTATCTCCAGGGAGACATAATGTGGGAATGTTCCAGTATCTCCAGGGAGAGAGAGTGTGGGAATGTTACAGTATCTCCAGGCAGAGAGAGTGTGGGAATGTTACACTATCTCCAGGGAGAGAGAGTGAGGGAATGGTACAGTATCTCCAGGGAGAGAGAGTGTGGGAATGTTACACTATCTCCAGGGAGAGAGAATGTGGGAATGTTACAGTATCTCCAGGGAGAGAGAGTGTGGGAATGTTACAGTATCTCCAGGGAGAGAGAGTGTGGAAATGTTACAGTATCTCCAGGGAGAGAGAGTGTCGGAATGTTACAATATTTCCAGGGAGAGAGAGTTTGGGAATGTTACAGTATCTACAGGGAGAGAGACTGTGGGAATGTAACAGTATCTCCAGGGAGAGAGAGTGTGGGAATGTTGCACTGTCTCCAGTGAGAGAGAGTGTGGGAATGTTACAGTATCTCCGGGGAGAGAGAGTGTGGGAATGTTACAGTATCTCCTGGGAGAGAGAGTGTGGGAATGTTACAGTATCTCCAGGGAGAGAGAGTGTGGGAGTGTTACAGTATCTCCAGGGAGAGTGAGTGTGGGAATGTTACAGTATCTCCAGGGAGAGAGAGTGTGGGAATGTTACATTATCTCCAGAGAGAGTGTAGAAATGTTACAGTATCTCCAGTGAGAGAGAGTGTGGGAATGTTACAGTATCTCCTGGGAGAGAGAGTGTGGAAATGTTGCAGTATCTCCAGGGAGAGAGAGTGTGGGAATGTTACAGTATCTCCAGGGAGAGAGAGTGTGGGAATGTTACAGTATCTCCTGGGAGAAAGAGTGTTGGAATGTTACAGTATCTCCAGGGAGAGAGAGTGTGGGAATGTTACACTATCTCCAGGGAGATATAATGTGGGAATGTTACAGCATCTCCTGGGAGAGAGAGTGTGGGAACGTTACAGTATCTCCAGGGAGAGACACTGTAGGAATGTTACACTATCTCCAGGGAGAGAGAGTGTGGGAATGTTACAGTATCTCCTGGGAGAGAGACTGTGGGAATGTTACAGGATCTCCTGGGAGAGAGAGTGTTGGAATGTTACAGTATCTCCAGGGAGAGAGAGTGTGGGAATGTTACAGTATCTCCAGGGAGAGAGAGTGTGGGAATGCTACAGTATCTCCTGGGAGAGAGACTGTGGGAATGTTACAGGATCTCCTGGGAGAGAGAGTGTTGGAATGTTACAGTATCTCCAGGGAGAGAGAGTGTGGGAATGTTACAGTATCTCCAGGGAGAGAGAGTGAGGGAATGTTACAGTATCTCCTGGGAGAGAGAATGTGGGAATGTTACAGTTTCTCCTGGGAGAGAGTGTGGGAATGTTACAGTATCTCCAGGGAGAGAGAGTGTGGAAATTTTACAGTATCTCCTGGGAGAGATAATGTGGAAATGTTACAGTATCTCCTGGGAGAGAGAGTGTGGAAATGTCACAGTATCTCCAGGGAGAGAGATTGTGGGAATGTTACAGTATCTCCTGGGAGAGAGAGTGTGGGAATGTTACAGTATCTCCTGGGAGAGAGAGTGTGGGAATGTTACACTATCTCCAGGGAGATATAATGTGGGAATGTTACAGCATCTCCTGGGAGAGAGAGTGAGGGAATGTTACAGGATCTCCTGGGAGAGAGACTGTGGGAATGTTACAGTATCTCCTGGGAGAGAGAGTGTGGGAATGTTACAGTATCTCCAGGGAGAGAGAGTGTGGGAATGTTACTGTATCTCCTGGGGGAGTGAATGTGGGAATGTTACAGTATCTCCAGGGAGAGAGAATGTGGGAATGTTACAGTATCTCCAGGGATAGAGAATGTGGGAATGTTACAGTATCTCCTGGGAGAGAGAGTGTGGGAATGTTACAGTATCTCCTGGGAGAGAGAATGTGGGAATGTTACAGTATCTCCTGGGGGAGAGAGTGTGGGAATGTTACAGTATCTCCTGGGAGAGAGAATGTGGGAATGTTACAGTATCTCCAGGGAGAGAGAGTGTGGGAATATTCTTGTATCTCCTGGGAGAGAGAGTGTGGGAATGTTACAGTATCTCCTGGGAGAGAGAATGTGGGAATGTTACAGTATCTTCAGTGGGAGAGAGTGTGGGAATGTTACACTATCTCCAGGGAGAGATAATGTGGGAATGTTACAGTATCTCCAGGGAGAGAGAGTGTGGGAATGTTACAGTATCTCCAGGCAGAGAGAGTGTGGGAATGTTACACTATCTCCAGGGAGAGAGAGTGAGGAAATGGTACAGTATCTCCAGGGAGAGAGAGTGTGGGAATGTTACACTATCTCCAGGGAGAGAGAATGTGGGAATGTTACAGTATCTCCAGGGAGAGAGAGTGTGGGAATGTTACAGTATCTCCAGGGAGAGAGAGTGTGGAAATGTTACAGTATCTCCAGGGAGAGAGAGTGTCGGAATGTTACAATATCACCAGGGAGAGAGAGTTTGGGAATGTTACAGTATCTCCAGGGAGAGAGACTGTGGGAATGTAACAGTATCTCCAGGGAGAGAGAGTGTGGGAATGTTGCACTGTCTCCAGTGAGAGAGAGTGTGGGAATGTTACAGTATCTCCGGGGAGAGAGAGTGTGGGAATGTTACAGTATCTCCTGGGAGAGAGAGTGTGGGAATGTTACAGTATCTCCAGGGAGAGAGAGTGTGGGAGTGTTACAGTATCTCCAGGGAGAGAGAGTGTGGGAATGTTACAGTATCTCCAGGGAGAGAGAGTGTGGGAATGTTACAGTATCTCCAGGGAGAGAGAATGTGGGAATGTTACAGTATCTCCAGGGAGAGAGAGTGTAGGAATGTTACAGTATCTCCTGGGAGAGAGTGTGGAAATGTTACAGTATCTCCAGGGAGAGAGAGTGTGGGAATGTTACACTATCTCCAGGGAGAGAGAGTGTTGGAATGTTACATTATCTCCAGAGAGAGTGTAGAAATGTTACAGTATCTCCAGTGAGAGAGAGTGTGGGAATGTTACAGTATCTCCTGGGAGAGAGAGTGTGGAAATGTTGCAGTATCTCCAGGGAGAGAGAGTGTGGGAATGTTACAGTATCTCCAGGGAGAGAGAGTGTGGGAATGTTACAGTATCTCCTGGGAGAAAGAGTGTTGGAATGTTACAGTATCTCCAGGGAGAGAGAGTGTGGGAATGTTACACTATCTCCAGGGAGATATAATGTGGGAATGTTACAGCATCTCCTGGGAGAGAGAGTGTGGGAATGTTACAGTATCTCCAGGGAGAGACACTGTAGGAATGTTACACTATCTCCAGGGAGAGAGAGTGTGCGAATGTTACAGTATCTCCTGGGAGAGAGACTGTGGGAATGTTACAGGATCTCCTGGGAGAGAGAGTGTTGGAATGTTACAGTATCTCCAGGGAGAGAGAGTGTGGGAATGTTACAGTATCTCCAGGGAGAGAGAGTGTGGGAATGTTACAGTATCTCCTGGGAGAGAGACTGTGGGAATGTTACAGGATCTCCTGGGAGAGAGAGTGTTGGAATGTTACAGTATCTCCAGGGAGAGAGAGTGTGGGAATGTTACAGTATCTCCAGGGAGAGAGAGTGTGGGAATGTTACAGTGTCGCCAGGGAGAGAGGGTGTGGGAGTGTTACAGTATCTCCTGGGAGAGAGAGTGTGGGAATGTTACACTTTCTCCAGGGAGAGAGAGTGTGGGAATGTTGCAGTATCTCCTGGGAGAGAGAGTGTGGGAATGTTACAGTATCTTCAGGGGGAGAGAGTGTGGGAATGTTACACTATCTCCAGGGAGAGAGAGTGTGGGAATGTTACAGTATCTTCAGGGGGAGAGAGTGTGGGAATGTTACACTATCTCCAGGGAGAGAGAATGTGGGAATGTTACAGTATCTGCAGGGAGAGAGAGTGTGGGAATGTTACAGTGTCTCCAGGGAGAGTGTGTGGGAATGTTACAGTATCTCGTGGGAGAGAGAGTGTGGGAATGTTACAGTATCTCCTGGGAGAGAGAGTGTGGGAATGTTACAGTATCTCCAGGGAGAGAGTGTGTGCGAATGTTACAGTATCTCCAGGGAGAGAAAGTTTGGGAATGTTACAGCATCTCCTGGGATAGAGAATGTGGGAATGTTACACTACCTCCTGGGAGAGATGATGAGTATATGTTACAGTATCTCCAGGGAGAGAGAGTGTGGGAATGTTACAGTATCTCCTGGGAGAGAGTGTGGGAATGTTACAGTATCTCCAGGGAGAGATAGTGTGGGAATGTTACAGTATCTCCTGGGAGAGAGAATGTGGGAATGTTACAGTGTCTCCAGGGAGAGAGAGTGTGGGAATGTTACAGTATCTCCAGGGAGAGAGAGTGTGGGAAGGTTACAGTATCTCCTGGGAGAGAGAATGTGGGAATGTTACAGTATCTCCTGGGAGCGAGATTGTGGGAATGTTACAGTATCTCCTGCGAGAGAGAGTGTGGGAATGTTACAGTATCTCCTGGGAGAGAGAGTGTGGGAATGTTACAGTATCTCCTGGGAGAGAGAGTGTGGGAATGTTACAGTGTCTCCAGGGAGAGAGAATGTGGGAATGTTACAGTATCTCCAGGGAGAGAGAATGTGGGAATGTTACAGTATCTCCAGGGAGAGAGAGTGTGGGAATGTTACAGTATCGCCAGGGAGAGAGAGTGTGGGAATGGTACAGTATCTCCAGGCAGAAAGAGTGTGGGAATGTTACACTATCTCCAGGGAGAGAGAATGTGGAATGTTATAGTATCGCCAGGGAGAGAGAATGTGGGAATGTTACAGTACCTCCAGGGAGAGAGAGTGTGGGAATGTTACAGTATCTCCTGCGAGAGAGAGTGTGGAAATGTTATAGTATCTCCAGGGAGAGAGAATGTGGGAATGTTACAGTATCTCCAGGGAGAGAGAGTGTGGGAATGTTACAGTATCTCCAGGGAGAGAGAGTGTGGGAATGTTACAGTATCTCCTGGGAGAGAGAATGTGGAAATGTTACAGTATCTCCAGGGAGAGAGTGTGTGGGAATGTTACAGTATCTCCAGGGAGAGAGAGTGTGGGAATGTTACAGTATCTCCAGGGAGAGAGAGTGTGGGAATGTTACAGTATCTCCTGGGAGAGAGAGTGTGGAAATGTTGCAGTATCTCCTGGGAGAGAGAATGTGGGAATGTTACAATATCTCCAGGGAGAGAGAGTGTGGAAATGTTACAGTATCTCCTGGGAGAGAGAATGTGGGAATGTTACAGTTTCTCCTGGGAGAGAGTGTGGGAATGTTACAGTATCTCCAGGGAGAGAGAGTGTGGAAATTTTACAGTATCTCCTGGGAGAGAGAGTGTGGGAATGTCACAGTATCTCCAGGGAGAGAGATTGTGGGAATGTTACAGTATCTCCTGGGAGAGAGAGTGTGGGAATGTTACAGTATCTCCTGGGAGAGAGAGTGTGGAAATGTCACAGTATCTCCAGGGAGAGAGATTGTGGGAATGTTACAGTATCTCCTGGGAGAGAGAGTGTGGGAATGTTACAGTATCTCCTGGGAGAGAGAGTGTGGGAATGTTACACTATCTCCAGGGAGATATAATGTGGGAATGTTACAGTATCTCCTGGGAGAGAGAGTGTGGGAATGTTACAGTATCTCCAGGGAGAGAGAGTGTGGTAATGTTACTGTATCTCCTGGGGGAGTGAATGTGGGAATGTTACAGTATCTCCAGGGAGAGAGAATGTGGGAATGTTACAGTATCTCCAGGGATAGAGAATGTGGGAATGTTACAGTATCTCCTGTGAGAGAGAGTGTGGGAATGTTACAGTATCTCCTGGGAGAGAGAATGTGGGAATGTTACAGTATCTCCTGGGAGAGAGAGTGTGGGAATGTTACAGTATCTCCTGGGAGAGAGAATGTGGGAATGTTACAGTATCTCCAGGGAGAGAGAGTGTGGGAATATTCTTGTATCTCCTGGGAGAGAGAGTGTGGGAATGTTACAGTATCTCCAGGGAGAGAGAGTGTGGGAATGTTACAGTATCTTCAGCGGGAGAGAGTGTGGGAATGTTACACTATCTCCAGGGAGACATAATGTGGGAATGTTCCAGTATCTCCAGGGAGAGAGAGTGTGGGAATGTTACAGTATCTCCAGGCAGAGAGAGTGTGGGAATGTTACACTATCTCCAGGGAGAGAGAGTGAGGGAATGGTACAGTATCTCCAGGGAGAGAGAGTGTGGGAATGTTACACTATCTCCAGGGAGAGAGAATGTGGGAATGTTACAGTATCTCCAGGGAGAGAGAGTGTGGGAATGTTACAGTATCTCCAGGGAGAGAGAGTGTGGAAATGTTACAGTATCTCCAGGGAGAGAGAGTGTCGGAATGTTACAATATTTCCAGGGAGAGAGAGTTTGGGAATGTTACAGTATCTCCAGGGAGAGAGACTGTGAGAATGTAACAGTATCTCCAGGGAGAGAGAGTGTGGGAATGTTGCACTGTCTCCAGTGAGAGAGAGTGTGGGAATGTTACAGTATCTCCGGGGAGAGAGAGTGTGGGAATGTTACAGTATCTCCTGGGAGAGAGAGTGTGGGAATGTTACAGTATCTCCAGGGAGAGAGAGTGTGGGAGTGTTACAGTATCTCCAGGGAGAGTGAGTGTGGGAATGTTACAGTATCACCAGGGAGAGAGAGTGTGGGAATGTTACAGTATCTCCAGGGAGAGAGAATGTGGGAATGTTACAGTATCTCCAGGGAGAGAGAGTGTGGGAATGTTACAGTATCTCCTGGGAGAGAGTGTGGAAATGTTACAGTATCTCCAGGGAGAGAGAGTGTGGGAATGTTACACTATCTCCAGGGAGAGAGAGTGTGGGAATGTTACATTATCTCCAGAGAGAGTGTAGAAATGTTACAGTATCTCCAGTGAGAGAGAGTGTGGGAATGTTACAGTATCTCCTGGGAGAGAGAGTGTGGAAATGTTGCAGTATCTCCAGGGAGAGAGAGTGTGGGAATGTTACAGTATCTCCAGGGAGAGAGAGTGTTGGAATGTTACAGTATCTCCAGGGAGAGAGAGTGTGGGAATGTTACACTATCTCCAGGGAGATATAATGTGGGAATGTTACAGCATCTCCTGGGAGAGAGAGTGTGGGAATGTTACAGTATCTCCAGGGAGAGACACTGTAGGAATGTTACACTATCTCCAGGGAGAGAGAGTGTGGGAATGTTACAGTATCTCCTGGGAGAGAGACTGTGGGAATGTTACAGGATCTCCTGGGAGAGAGAGTGTTGGAATGTTACAGTATCTCCAGGGAGAGAGAGTGTGGGAATGTTACAGTATCTCCAGGGAGAGAGAGTGTGGGAATGTTACAGTATCTCCTGGGAGAGAGACTGTGGGAATGTTACAGGATCTCCTGGGAGAGAGAGTGTTGGAATGTTACAGTATCTCCAGGGAGAGAGAGTGTGGGAATGTTACAGTATCTCCAGGGAGAGAGAGTGTGGGAATGTTACACTTTCTCCAGGGAGAAAGAGTGTGGGAATGTTACACTATCTCCAGGGAGAGAGAATGTGGAATGTTATAGTATCGCCAGGGAGAGAGAATGTGGGAATGTTACAGTACCTCCAGGGAGAGAGAGTGTGGGAATGTTACAGTATCTCCTGCGAGAGAGAGTGTGGAAATGTTATAGTATCTCCAGGGAGAGAGAATGTGGGAATGTTACAGTATCTCCAGGGAGAGAGAGTGTGGGAATGTTACAGTATCTCCAGGGAGAGAGAGTGTGGGAATGTTACAGTATCTCCTGGGATAGAGAATGTGGAAATGTTACAGTATCTCCAGGGAGAGAGTGTGTGGGAATGTTACAGTATCTCCAGGGAGAGAGAGTGTGGGAATGTTACAGTATCTCCAGGGAGAGAGAGTGTGGAAATTTTACAGTATCTCCTGGGAGAGATAATGTGGAAATGTTACAGTATCTCCTGGGAGAGAGAGTGTGGAAATGTCACAGTATCTCCAGGGAGAGAGATTGTGGGAATGTTACAGTATCTCCTGGGAGAGAGAGTGTGGGAATGTTACAGTATCTCCTGGGAGAGAGAGTGTGGGAATGTTACACTCTCTCCAGGGAGATATAATGTGGGAATGTTACAGCATCTCCTGGGAGAGAGAGTGAGGGAATGTTACAGTATCTCCTGGGAGAGAGACTGTGGGAATGTTACAGTATCTCCTGGGAGAGAGAGTGTGGGAATGTTACAGTATCTCCAGGGAGAGAGAGTGTGGGAATGTTACTGTATCTCCTGGGGGAGTGAATGTGGGAATGTTACAGTATCTCCAGGGAGAGAGAATGTGGGAATGTTACAGTATCTCCAGGGATAGAGAATGTGGGAATGTTACAGTATCTCCTGGGAGAGAGAGTGTGGGAATGTTACAGTATCTCCTGGGAGAGAGAATGTGGGAATGTTACAGTATCTCCTGGGGGAGAGAGTGTGGGAATGTTACAGTATCTCCTGGGAGAGAGAATGTGGGAATGTTACAGTATCTCCAGGGAGAGAGAGTGTGGGAATATTCTTGTATCTCCTGGGAGAGAGAGTGTGGGAATGTTACAGTATCTCCTGGGAGAGAGAATGTGGGAATGTTACAGTATCTTCAGCGGGAGAGAGTGTGGGAATGTTACACTATCTCCAGGGAGAGATAATGTGGGAATGTTACAGTATCTCCAGGGAGAGAGAGTGTGGGAATGTTACAGTATCTCCAGGCAGAGAGAGTGTGGGAATGTTACACTATCTCCAGGGAGAGAGAGTGAGGGAATGGTACAGTATCTCCAGGGAGAGAGAGTGTGGGAATGTTACACTATCTCCAGGGAGAGAGAATGTGGGAATGTTACAGTATCTCCAGGGAGAGAGAGTGTGGGAATGTTACAGTATCTCCAGGGAGAGAGAGTGTGGAAATGTTACAGTATCTCCAGGGAGAGAGAGTGTCGGCATGTTACAATATCTCCAGGGAGAGAGAGTTTGGGAATGTTACAGTATCTCCAGGGAGAGAGACTGTGGGAATGTAACAGTATCTCCAGGGAGAGAGAGTGTGGGAATGTTGCACTGTCTCCAGTGAGAGAGAGTGTGGGAATGTTACAGTATCTCCGGGGAGAGAGAGTGTGGGAATGTTACAGTATCTCCTGGGAGAGAGAGTGTGGGAATGTTACAGTATCTCCAGGGAGAGAGAGTGTGGGAGTGTTACAGTATCTCCAGGGAGAGAGAGTGTGGGAATGTTACAGTATCTCCAGGGAGAGAGAGTGTGGGAATGTTACAGTATCTCCAGGGAGAGAGAATGTGGGAATGTTACAGTATCTCCAGGGAGAGAGAGTGTGGGAATGTTACAGTATCTCCTGGGAGAGAGTGTGGAAATGTTACAGTATCTCCAGGGAGAGAGAGTGTGGGAATGTTACACTATCTCCAGGGAGAGAGAGTGTGGGAATGTTACAGTATCTCCTGGGAGAGAGAGTGTGGAAATGTTGCAGTATCTCCAGGGAGAGAGAGTGTGGGAATGTTACAGTATCTCCAGGGAGAGAGAGTGTGGGAATGTTACAGTATCTCCTGGGAGAAAGAGTGTTGGAATGTTACAGTATCTCCAGGGAGAGAGAGTGTGGGAATGTTACACTATCTCCAGGGAGATATAATGTGGGAATGTTACAGCATCTCCTGGGAGAGAGAGTGTGGGAATGTTACAGTATCTCCAGGGAGAGACACTGTAGGAATGTTACACTATCTCCAGGGAGAGAGAGTGTGCGAATGTTACAGTATCTCCTGGGAGAGAGACTGTGGGAATGTTACAGGATCTCCTGGGAGAGAGAGTGTTGGAATGTTACAGTATCTCCAGGGAGAGAGAGTGTGGGAATGTTACAGTATCTCCAGGGAGAGAGAGTGTGGGAATGTTACAGTATCTCCTGGGAGAGAGACTGTGGGAATGTTACAGGATCTCCTGGGAGAGAGAGTGTTGGAATGTTACAGTATCTCCAGGGAGAGAGAGTGTGGGAATGTTACAGTATCTCCAGGGAGAGAGAGTGTGGGAATGTTACAGTGTCGCCAGGGAGAGAGGGTGTGGGAGTGTTACAGTATCTCCTGGGAGAGAGAGTGTGGGAATGTTACACTTTCTCCAGGGAGAGAGAGTGTGGGAATGTTGCAGTATCTCCTGGGAGAGAGAGTGTGGGAATATACTAGTATCTCCTGGGAGAGAGAGTGTGGGAATGTTACAGTATCTCCAGGGAGAGAGAGTGTGGGAATGTTACAGTATCTCCAGGGAGAGAGAATGTGGGAATGTTACACTATCTCCAGGGAGAGAGAGTGTGGGAATGTTACAGTATCTTCAGGGGGAGAGAGTGTGGGAATGTTACACTATCTCCAGGGAGAGAGAATGTGGGAATGTTACAGTATCTCCAGGGAGAGAGAGTGTGGGAATGTTACAGTGTCTCCAGGGAGAGTGTGTGGGAATGTTACAGTATCTCCTGGGAGAGAGAGTGTGGGAATGTTACAGTATCTCCTGGGAGAGAGAGTGTGGGAATGTTACAGTATCTCCAGGGAGAGAGTGTGTGCGAATGTTACAGTATCTCCAGGGAGAGAAAGTTTGGGAATGTTACAGCATCTCCTGGGATAGAGAATGTGGGAATGTTACACTATCTCCTGGGAGAGATGATGAGTATATGTTACAGTATCTCCAGGGAGAGAGAGTGTGGGAATGTTACAGTATCTCCTGGGAGAGAGTGTGGGAATGTTACAGTATCTCCAGGGAGAGATAGTGTGGGAATGTTACAGTATCTCCTGGGAGAGAGAATGTGGGAATGTTACAGTGTCTCCAGGGAGAGAGAGTGTGGGAATGTTACAGTATCTCCAGGGAGAGAGAGTGTGGGAATGTTACAGTATCTCCTGGGAGAGAGAATGTGGGAATGTTACAGTATCTCCTGGGAGCGAGATTGTGGGAATGTTACAGTATCTCCTGCGAGAGAGAGTGTGGGAATGTTACAGTATCTCCTGGGAGAGAGAGTGTGGGAATGTTACAGTATCTCCTGGGAGAGAGAGTGTGGGAATGTTACAGTGTCTCCAGGGAGAGAGAATGTGGGAATGTTACAGTATCTCCAGGGAGAGAGAATGTGGGAATGTTACAGTATCTCCAGGGAGAGAGAGTGTGGGAATGTTACAGTATCGCCAGGGAGAGAGAGTGTGGGAATGGTACAGTATCTCCAGGGAGAAAGAGTGTGGGAATGTTACACTATCTCCAGGGAGAGAGAATGTGGAATGTTATAGTATCGCCAGGGAGAGAGAATGTGGGAATGTTACAGTACCTCCAGGGAGAGAGAGTGTGGGAATGTTACAGTATCTCCTGCGAGAGAGAGTGTGGAAATGTTATAGTATCTCCAGGGAGAGAGAATGTGGGAATGTTACAGTATCTCCAGGGAGAGAGAGTGTGGGAATGTTACAGTATCTCCAGGGAGAGAGAGTGTGGGAATGTTACAGTATCTCCTGGGAGAGAGAATGTGGAAATGTTACAGTATCTCCAGGGAGAGAGTGTGTGGGAATGTTACAGTATCTCCAGGGAGAGAGAGTGTGGGAATGTTACAGTATCTCCAGGGAGAGAGAGTGTGGGAATGTTACAGTATCTCCTGGGAGAGAGAGTGTGGAAATGTTGCAGTATCTCCTGGGAGAGAGAATGTGGGAATGTTACAATATCTCCAGGGAGAGAGAGTGTGGAAATGTTACAGTATCTCCTGGGAGAGAGAATGTGGGAATGTTACAGTTTCTCCTGGGAGAGAGTGTGGGAATGTTACAGTATCTCCAGGGAGAGAGAGTGTGGAAATTTTACAGTATCTCCTGGGAGAGATAATGTGGAAATGTTACAGTATCTCCTGGGAGAGAGAGTGTGGAAATGTCACAGTATCTCCAGGGAGAGAGATTGTGGGAATGTTACAGTATCTCCTGGGAGAGAGAGTGTGGGAATGTTACAGTATCTCCTGGGAGAGAGAGTGTGGGAATGTTACACTATCTCCAGGGAGATATAATGTGGGAATGTTACAGTATCTCCTGGGAGAGAGAGTGTGGGAATGTTACAGTATCTCCAGGGAGAGAGAGTGTGGTAATGTTACTGTATCTCCTGGGGGAGTGAATGTGGGAATGTTACAGTATCTCCAGGGAGAGAGAATGTGGGAATGTTACAGTATCTCCAGGGATAGAGAATGTGGGAATGTTACAGTATCTCCTGGGTGAGAGAGTGTGGGAATGTTACAGTATCTCCTGGGAGAGAGAATGTGGGAATGTTACAGTATCTCCTGGGAGAGAGAGTGTGGGAATGTTACAGTATCTCCTGGGAGAGAGAATGTGGGAATGTTACAGTATCTCCAGGGAGAGAGAGTGTGGGAATATTCTTGTATCTCCTGGGAGAGAGAGTGTGGGAATGTTACAGTATCTCCAGGGAGAGAGAGTGTGGGAATGTTACAGTATCTTCAGCGGGAGAGAGTGTGGGAATGTTACACTATCTCCAGGGAGACATAATGTGGGAATGTTCCAGTATCTCCAGGGAGAGAGAGTGTGGGAATGTTACAGTATCTCCAGGCAGAGAGAGTGTGGGAATGTTACACTATCTCCAGGGAGAGAGAGTGAGGGAATGGTACAGTATCTCCAGGGAGAGAGAGTGTGGGAATGTTACACTATCTCCAGGGAGAGAGAATGTGGGAATGTTACAGTATCTCCAGGGAGAGAGAGTGTGGGAATGTTACAGTATCTCCAGGGAGAGAGAGTGTGGAAATGTTACAGTATCTCCAGGGAGAGAGAGTGTCGGAATGTTACAATATTTCCAGGGAGAGAGAGTTTGGGAATGTTACAGTATCTCCAGGGAGAGAGACTGTGGGAATGTAACAGTATCTCCAGGGAGAGAGAGTGTGGGAATGTTGCACTGTCTCCAGTGAGAGAGAGTGTGGGAATGTTACAGTATCTCCGGGGAGAAAGAGTGTGGGAATGTTACAGTATCTCCTGGGAGAGAGAGTGTGGGAATGTTACAGTATCTCCAGGGAGAGAGAGTGTGGGAGTGTTACAGTATCTCCAGGGAGAGTGAGTGTGGGAATGTTACAGTATCTCCAGGGAGAGAGAGTGTGGGAATGTTACAGTATCTCCAGGGAGAGAGAATGTGGGAATGTTACAGTATCTCCAGGGAGAGAGAGTGTGGGAATGTTACAGTATCTCCTGGGAGAGAGTGTGGAAATGTTACAGTATCTCCAGGGAGAGAGAGTGTGGGAATGTTACACTATCTCCAGGGAGAGAGAGTGTGGGAATGTTACATTATCTCCAGAGAGAGTGTGGGAATGTTACAGTATCTCCAGTGAGAGAGAGTGTGGGAATGTTACAGTATCTCCAGGGAGAGAGAGTGTGGGAATGTTACAGTATCTCCTGGGAGAGAGGGTGTGGAAATGTTGCAGTATCTCCAGGGAGAGAGAGTGTGGGAATGTTACAGTATCTCCAGGGAGAGAGAGTGTGGGAATGTTACAGTATCTCCTGGGAGAGAGAGTGTGGGAATGTTACAGTATCTCCAGGGAGAGAGAGTGTGGGAATGTTACAGTATCTCCAGTGAGAGAGAGTGTGGGAATGTTACAGTATCTCCTGGGAGAGAGGGTGTGGAAATGTTGCAGTATCTCCAGGGAGAGAGAGTGTGGGAATGTTACAGTATCTCCAGGGAGAGAGAGTGTGGGAATGTTACAGTATCTCCTGGGAGAAAGAGTGTTGGAATGTTACAGTATCTCCAGGGAGAGAGAGTGTGGGAATGTTACACTATCTCCAGGGAGATATAATGTGGGAATGTTACAGCATCTCCTGGGAGAGAGAGTGTGGGAATGTTACAGTATCTCCAGGGAGAGACACTGTAGGAATGTTACACTATCTCCAGGGAGAGAGAGTGTGGGAATGTTACAGTATCTCCTGGGAGAGAGACTGTGGGAATGTTACAGGATCTCCTGGGAGAGAGAGTGTTGGAATGTTACAGTATCTCCAGGGAGAGAGAGTGTGGGAATGTTACAGTATCTCCAGGGAGAGAGAGTGTGGGAATGTTACAGTATCTCCTGGGAGAGAGACTGTGGGAATGTTACAGGATCTCCTGGGAGAGAGAGTGTTGGAATGTTACAGTATCTCCAGGGAGAGAGAGTGTGGGAATGTTACAGTATCTCCAGGGAGAGAGAGTGTGGGAATGTTACACTTTCTCCAGGGAGAGAGAGTGTGGGAATGTTGCAGTATCTCCTGGGAGAGAGAGTGTGGGAATATACTAGTATCTCCTGGGAGAGAGAGTGTGGGAATGTTACAGTATCTCCAGGGAGAGAGAGTGTGGGAATGTTACAGTATCTCCAGGGAGAGAGAATGTGGGAATGTTACACTATCTCCAGGGAGAGAGAGTGTGGGAATGTTACAGTATCTTCAGGGGGAGAGAGTGTGGGAATGTTACACTATCTCCAGGGAGACAGAATGTGGGAATGTTACAGTATCTCCAGGGAGAGAGAGTGTGGGAATGTTACAGTGTCTCCAGGGAGAGTGTGTGGGAATGTTACAGTATCTCCTGGGAGAGAGAGTGTGGGAATGTTACAGTATCTCCTGGGAGAGAGAGTGTGGGAATGTTACAGTATCTCCAGGGAGAGAGTGTGTGCGAATGTTACAGTATCTCCAGGGAGAGAAAGTTTGGGAATGTTACAGCATCTCCTGGGATAGAGAATGTGGGAATGTTACACTATCTCCTGGGAGAGATAATGAGTATATGTTACAGTATCTCCAGGGAGAGAGAGTGTGGGAATGTTACAGTATCTCCTGGGAGAGAGTGTGGGAATGTTACAGTATCTCCAGGGAGAGATAGTGTGGGAATGTTACAGTATCTCCTGGGAGAGAGAATGTGGGAATGTTACAGTGTCTCCAGGGAGAGAGAGTGTGGGAATGTTACAGTATCTCCAGGGAGAGAGAGTGTGGGAATGTTACAGTATCTCCTGGGAGAGAGAATGTGGGAATGTTACAGTATCTCCTGGGAGCGAGATTGTGGGAATGTTACAGTATCTCCTGCGAGAGAGAGTGTGGGAATGTTACAGTATCTCCTGGGAGAGAGAGTGTGGAAATGTTACAGTGTCTCCAGGGAGAGAGTCTGTGAGAATGTTACAGTATCTCCAGGGAGAGAGAGTGTGGGAATGTTACAGTATCTCCAGGGAGAGAGAGTGTGGGAATGTTACAGTATCTCCAGGGAGAGAGAGTGTGGGAATGTTACAGCATCTCCTGGGAGAGAGAGTGTGGAAATGTTACAGTGTCTCCAGGGAGAGAGTGTGGGAATGTTACAGTATCTCCTGGGAGAGAGAGTGTGGGAATGTTGCAGTATCTACATTGAGAGAGATTGTGGGAATGTTGCAGTATCTCCTGGGAGAGAGAGTGTGGGAATGTTGCAGTATCTCCAGGGAGAGAGAATGTGGGAATGTTACAGTATCTCCAGGGAGAGAGAGTGTGGGAATGTTGCACTATCTCCAGTGAGAGAGAGTGTGGGAATGTTACAGTATCTCCAGGGAGAGAGAGTGTGGGAATGTTACAGTATCTCCAGGGAGAGAGAGTGTGGGAATGTTACAGTATCTCCAGGGAGAGAGAGTGTGGGAATGTTACAGTATCTCCTGGGAGAGAGAGTGTGGGAATGTTGCACTATCTCCAGTGAGAGAGAGTGTGGGAATGTTACAGTATCTCCAGGGAGAGAGAGTGTGGGAATGTTACAGTATCTCCAGGGAGAGAGTGTGTGGGAATGTTACAGTATCTCCTGGGAGAGAGAGTGTGGGAATGTTACAGTATCTCCTGGGAGAGAGAGTGTGGGAATGTTACAGTATCTCCTGGGAGAGAGAGTGTGGGAATGTTACAGTGTCTCCTGGGTGAGAGGGTGTGGGAATGTTACAGTATCTCCAGGGAGAGAGAATGTGGGAATGTTACAGTATCTCCAGGGAGAGAGAGTGTGGGAATGTTACAGTATCTCCAGGGAGAGATAATGTGGAAATGTTACAGTATCTCCAGGGAGAGAGAGTGTGGGAATGTTACAGTATCTCCAGGGAGAGAGTGTGTGGGAATGTTACAGTATCTCCTGGGAGAGAGAGTGTGGAAATGTTTCAGAATCTCCAGTGAGAGAGTGTGGGAATGTTACAGTATCTCCAGGGAGAGTGTGGGAATGTTACAGTATCTCCAGGGAGAGAGAGTGTGGGAATGTTACAGTATCTCCAGGGAGAGAGAGTGTGGGAATGTTACAGTATCTCCTGGGAGAGGGAGTGTGGAAATGTTGCAGTATCTCCTGGGAGAGAGAGTGTGGGAATGTTACAGTATCTCCTGGGAGAGATAATGTGGGAATGTTGCAGTATCTCCAGGGAGAGAGAATGTGGGAATGTTGCAGTATCTCCAGGGAGAGAGAGTGTGGGAAAGTTACAGTATCTCCAGGGAGAGAGAGTGTGGGAATGTTACAGTATCTCCTGGGAGAGAGAGTGTGGGAATGTTACAGTATCTCCAGGGAGAGAGATTGTGGGAATGTTACAGTATCTCCTGGGAGAGATCATGTGGAAATGCTACAGTATCTCCTGGGAGAGAGAGTGTGGGAATGTTACAGTATCTCCAGGGAGAGAGAATGTGGGAATTTTACAGTATCTCCAGGGAGAGAGAGTGTGAGAATGTTACACTATCTCCAGGGAGAGAGAGTGTGGGAATGTTACAGTATCTCCAGGGAGAGAGAGTGTGGGATTGTTACAGTATCTCCAGGGAGAAAGAATGTGGGAATGTTACAGTATGTCCTGGGAGAGTTCATGTGGGAATGTTACAGTATCTCTAGGGAGACAGAGTGTGGAAATGTTACAGTATCTCCAGGGAGAGAGAGTGTGGGAATGTTACATTATCTCCTGGGAGAGAGAGTGTGGGAATGTTACAGTATCTCCAGGGAGAGAGAATGTGGGAATGTTACAGTATCTCCAGGGAGAGAGAATGTGGGAATGTTACAATATCTCCTGGGAGAGAGAATGTGGGAATGTTGCAGTATCTCCTGGGAGAGAGAGTTTGGGAATGTTACAGTATCTCCTGGGAGAGAGAGTTTGGGAATGTTACAGTATCTCCAGGGAAAGAGAGTGTGGGAATGTTTCAGTAGCTCGAGGGAGTGCGAATGTGAGAATGTTACATTATCCCCATTCCCCCCCTCCCCTTTCCACCCACTCCCCCCTCCCCTTTCCCCCCACTCCCCCCTCCCCTTTCCCCCCATACCCCCACCCCCCTTTCCCCCCCATTCCCCCCTCCCCCTCCCCCCATTCCCCCCATCCCCTTTCCCCCCTATTCCCCCCTCCCCTTTCCCCCCTCTCCCCCCTCTCCCCTCCCCCCTCTCCCCCTCCCCCTTCTACCCCCCTCCCCCTTCTTCCCCCCTCCCCTTCTTCCCCCTCCTCCTTCTTCCACCCTCCCCTTTCCCCCTCCCCTTCCCCCCTCCCCTTTCCCCCTCCCCTTTCCCACCCCTCCCCTTTCCCCATCCCCTTTCCCCCCTCCCCTTTCCCCCTCATTCGCCCCCTCCCCTTTCCACCCCTCCCCGTTGCACCCCATTCCCCCTCCCCTTCCCCCCCTCCCCCCTCCCCTTCCCCCCTCCCCTTCCCCCCTCCCCCTCCCCTCCGCTTTCCCCCCCCATTCCCCCCTCCACTTCCCCCCTCCCCTTCCCCCCATTCCTCCCTCCCCATTCCCCCCTCCCCTTTCCCCCCCATTCCCCGCTCCCCTTTACCCCCCATTCCCCCTTCCCCTTTCCCCCCATTCCACCCTCTCCCTTCCCCCATTCCCCCCTCCCCTTTCCCCCTCCCCTCCCCTCCCCTGTCCCCCCATTACCCCCTCCCTTTCCCCCCATTCCCACTCCCCTTTCCCCCCATTCCCCCCTTCTCTTTCCCCTGCTCCCCGTTCCCCCCTCTCCTTCCCCCCTCCCCTTCCCCGCTCCTCTTTCCCCCCATTCCCTCCCTCCCCTTTCCCCCCATTCCCCCTCCCCTTTCCCCCCCATTCCCCCTCCCCTTTCCCCCCCATTCCCCCCTCTCCTTTCCCCCCCATTCCCACCATCCCCACTCCCCCCTCCCCTTTCCCCCTCCCCTTCACCCCTCCCCTTCCCCCCCTCCCCTTTCCCCCCTCCCCTTCCCCCCTCCCCTTCCCCCCCTCCCCTTTCCCCCATCCCCTCTCTCCTTTACCCCCCTCCCCTTTCCCCCCTCCCCATTCCCCACCCTCCACCTTCCCCACACTCCCCTTTCCCCCTCCCTTTCCCCCCGCATCCCCCCCTTTCCCCCAGTTGCTCTCTCTCTTCCCCCAGTCGCTCTCTCTCTTCCCCCAGTCGCTCTCTCTCTTCCCCCCAAGTCGCTCTCTCTCTTCCCCCCAGTCGCTCTCT
The DNA here is from genome assembly GCF_052327205.1 of Somniosus microcephalus. Lineage (NCBI taxonomy): Eukaryota > Metazoa > Chordata > Chondrichthyes > Squaliformes > Somniosidae > Somniosus > Somniosus microcephalus. Next base: position 164,883,934 of record NC_140989.1, on the reverse strand, counting down.
CTCTTCCCCCCAGTCGCTCACTCTCTTCCCCCTCAGTCGCTCTCTCTCTTCCCCCCGAGTCGCTTTCTCTCTTACCCCCCAGTCGCTCTCTCTCTTCCCCACCAGTCGCTCTCTCTCCTCCCCCACCCAGTCGCTCTCTCTCTTCCCCCCCGAGTCACTCTCTCTCTTCCCCCCGAGTCGCTCTCTCTCTTCCCCCCCGAGTCGCTCTCTCTCTTCCCCCCCGAGTCGCTCTCTCTCTTCCCCCCCCCAGTCGCTCTCTCTCTTCCCCCCCAGTCGCGCTCTCTCTTCCCCCCCAGTCGCTTTCTCTCTTCCCCCCCAGTCGCTTTCTCTCTTCCCCCCCAGTCGCTCTCTCTCTTCCCCCCAGTCGCTCTCTCTCTTCCCCCCAGTCGCTCTCTCTCTTCCCCCCAGTCACTCTCTCTCTCTTCCCCCCCAGTCGCTCTCTCTCTTCCCCCCAGTCGCTCTCTCTCTTCCCCCCAGTCGCTCTCTCTCTTCCCCCCAGTCGCTCTCTCTCTTCCCCCCAGTCGCTCTCTCTCTTCCCCCCAGTCGCTCTCTCTCTTCACCCCAGTCGCTCTCTCTCTTCCCCCCAGTCGCTCTCTCTCTTCCCCCCAGTCGCTCTCTCTTCCCCCCCAGTCGCTCTCTCTTCCCCCCCCAGTCGCTCTCTCTTCCCCCCAGTCGCTCTCTCTCTTCCCCCCCAGTCGCTCTCTCTCTTCCCCCCCAGTCGCTCTCTCTCTTCCCCCCTCAGTCGCTCTTTCTCTTCCCC